>NC_142068.1:25405781-25714375 GCF_059756535.1 Pantherophis guttatus | reverse complement strand
ACACACATCTGTGTGTGTTTTAAAAAAGATATTTTCTAACATAAATATTAAGAGGTTTAAAATTTATTCACACTCTGAAAAGAGCTTCAAACAAAACAGTGTAAATCATAAAGATTCACATGGAATCAAAAATGTCGATTTCAGAAAGTACTGACTTATTGAAATAACCAATAAAACTGAGACAGTATATCCCTGATATGAGTGTTTCAATATTTCACCCTAGTGTCAAAAGTATGACACCATTTTATTTTTGAATAAATGTTCATATGAAAGATGTATACAATACATCAAATGCTATACAGAGCCCATTTCCATATGATATACATTATATTGTACATCATTAGAGTCTAAAAAATGTCCTCTAATGTTCATTGAAACAATTACTTAGATTCCCGACATCAGCAGAAATGGGTATATTTTATAAGAATGACACTTATGTTCTAAAATTTAACAGTACAGATATTTGATCGCCATCTTACATAACTTGTTTCCAGAAGGCACTAAATATTCTGCTTAGTCCTATTTGGGTTCCATACGCCAAAAAAAAAAAAAAAGTATGTTCCATTCTTCATAAAGTTTGACTTTTCATGTGCAAACTGTTGTCATCAATTTTATATCCGATTCTAGTATTTTGAAAAACTTCAGAACCAATTAATATGCCTTTGTGGCTTGGGACTATTTATGCTGTAAACTATTAGTAGTGTACCATATCTGAACTTTAAAAGAAAAAAAGCATATTATCACTATTATAAATATATTATTTTTTTTATAAAACTAAATTTCATGGGAGCAAGGCAAAAAAAAAAAAAGATAGAATCTGTTATCCTCATTGTTTTGACCTATTTAGAATTACGGTAAGCAATATAAAACATATATATATATAAAACTTTTTTTTCTTTCTAAAGCATTTTAACCATGTAGATTCAATGTTTATTATAAATCAAAATTATTGTAAGTTCCTTTAAAGACAGATTTATTTTTCTTCAAAGGTAACTTTAAGGGCATAAAAGGAAGGCAACAACTGTAATTTAGCAGAATAGTAACTGATTTTAAAGGTTTTTATAAAATAATTTAAAAGAAAACAATTTTAAGGGTAATTTTGGATAAGAAGGGCAAACTTTAGAATTGATCCATACAGTACTTAACTTGACTTTAGCTTTTGTAAAGTCATTTGGCATGTATAAATTGACCAGTTTTAGATGTGTATACTTATTCTCTTGTATTATTGTTATATGACAAAGCTATAGCAATTTTAGCCAGTCTTTTGTGATATTTCATTTTCATTAACTGATTCTTCTGCATTTCCATGACACCGGTTGCTCATCCTGAAGCCTTTTCAGTCTGGGCCCAAGAAACAACCACCAAGCAAATCCCAATACTACGCATGTTATGGATTCCACATAATAACCATCCAGAGTAATAGCACAAGATCCACCTTCTTTTGAGCAAAGCTGTAATACAGAAAATCAGAAGAGAGGAAGGGGGGTGGGATAGGGAACAAGTGGTAAGTATATCAGGCAAATTGCTTTTGACATTTGTAACACATTTAAACATTTTTCTGAATGTGTAACTTCCATTACTTTAATGTGCATCATTTAAAAAGTACATTAAATATTTAAAAATGGACTATGCTGCTGAGAATATTTGTTGACCACCCACAATCTTTGGCCTAATTTCAAAAAACTTTGTAAGAAAATATATATATATATGTATATTTCCAATTACATGGGGAAGAAAGAGGAACACTACAAAGGTGGAGATTCACCTTTGAATCTGAAGGTGGAGCAAGTGAGAATAGTTAGGGATGTTTTAATTTGGATTTTTTTTTTTTGAACAGGTGTTTTGTCTTGATGGCCTAAAATGGTCACCTTCATCATAAGCTTTCCTCATGGTATGGTACAAAACACAAAAACAAAACAATATTATAATTACAAATCAGTTCAATAAAATTCGCTAATTACAGATAGTGCTCAATTTACAATCACTATTGAGGCTTGAATTTTGGTCCTAATTCTTTTTGATCATAAGACCAGGTACCTACATGACTGGACTCTTTTTACTGTTTTTTATAGCAGTCACTAAGCAAATCATGCAGTTGTAAGTCCGAATCATGCCGTCATTAAGCAGTCATGCAGTTAAATGAATCCATTCTCCCAAATGTGGGGTTTTTTTTTTGCAAAAACCGTCAGAAAATAATCAGTCACATGACAATAGGATACTTCAACTGGTCATAAATGCTCGTTTCTAAGTGCCTGAAATGCAGTCATGTGATTGAAGGGAGTGTGACATTTTATAATGGCCAGAAGTGCTTTACAGGCTTTGAAAAGCAGCCTTTCCGAGGTCCCAGGGCGTTGTAATCATCATAAATTGAATCAGTTGCCAAGCATCTGAATTTTGATCATGTGACCAAAGGGATGCTACAACAATTGTAAGTCTGAATGGTCACTAACTGAACTGTTGTAAATCGAGGATTACCTGTATTTGGTTTTATTATTTTGCTCTCTACGTATATTATTGTTTTACAACATTTTTGTAAATGTTTTTAGTGTTTTAACTGTAATATATTTATTGACTCATAAGCTGCCTAGAGTTATTGACTGAGATGGGCAACTATAAAAATTGTATGTATTCAGCCAGGCACACCCTGCCATATGTATGATTCAGCCAGGCACACTGAAGTCACCTATAAATGATACTTTTATATTGTTTTTGATAATGTGCCACTTTTAAGTGGCACATTATCAAATACTTTTACGTGTTCACTTTTAGCAACCACACAAACAGACTTTTTTCAGGATATTTTTTTCTAACCTGTAAAAATATTATTCATGGCTTCTGAAGAAGTTTGGATATCAGCCCAATTTGGCTTAATATGTTAGCTTCTTCTGGAATATTTAATCACAACTTTCTAGTTTGGAGTAAACAGGAAATTACGATCAATGCAAGGTGTCCAATTTGTTTGTCAGTACCATTCTGATGCAATGCATGGTTTAAATTACATAGTGTTCACAAGGGTTGCATGTAATCCGGAGTACAGGTCAATTTGTGATTATCCAAATGCAGCTATTATGTTCACAGTTAAGGAGAAGAATTTTTTTTTAATGTGGATTGCGGCCAAAGTAGAAGAGACTGTTCAAGAAAATAGTTTTAATCATTGTGCTGCAATTGAATTATTAGCAGAGCAAAAACACCCTAGGTGGGCCAATGAAACATGGGATCTAGTAAGACAAAGGAGAAGTACCTCACTAGTAAGCAGGGTGCAAATTCTAACTAACAATTTATTAAAAAGTTTTTAAAGGGGCTCATAATCCAATTTAAATTTATAAAATCAGTCTGGAAATCTAGTATCACCATGTTACTGTTAAGATGGGGAATCTGTTTTGCACCAAACTTACTTCTGCAGCAGCTGAAGTCCCACAGTTGTGACCTTGAATTCCAACACATTGCTTCACTGTAAGTGGGTCCACAAGCCACAAAGCTACTGTGGCTGGCCAGTTTCCTCCCAGATTGGATACCGTGTTGAGCAGTGTCATGTACGTTCCTCCAATGAGTGGGTCACTAACTTTGGCATTGAAAGCCATTATAGCAACATACATGCTGTATACAGTAACCTGGAAGACAATAAGCACCAAGGCATGACATGATTTTTATTCAAAACATTAATATCCTGCTCTATCTTCTAGAACTGGGATAAGAACCTTTTTTTTTTTTGCTTCTGAGAGCACATATAACAGATTCCAATGCATCTCATTCCTATCCCACTGAGTTAAAAGAACCTTGCAAGATTCTGGTTGTTAATAAGCTCCACCAGGATTGTTCCTTGCATAATGAAATGATTATATTACAAAAAATTGCTATGAATCACATAACTCTTCAACAATTAATGCACACATCTCCACCCAATTAGTCAATCAAAATGAAATTAGTGTCTACACATGTCTATACATACCGTATACTGTAAACGCATACATAGATATACATCTGCATGCATGTATATGTGTATGTATAAGCTATATACATCTCAAAAGTTATTCTGAAAAATGTTTTGAATCTCCACAACTGCAGTATTTATTAAAGAAGACTACAACTGTTGTAGTCTAAAGCAACCCAATGTTTTTTAGGTTTCCATGTGAGCCTAAACAGAGATGCTACTGCTTTCAATAATCCATTCATTAAAGATCCAGGATTTTTAAGCAATCATACTTAAACTGAACTAATAACTCCACCCATGTATGCAACCTTACCTGATGTAAGGCATAACTCAGCAATAATATAATGTAGAAATAGATTGGAAATCCTCCTTCATACTTTACTCTGGGAGTCCACCAAAACAGGAGCGCAAATTCTAATCCAAACAGAAGCCTACAACAAAAAGATGAGAATATTTTTAATTAATAACAAAACTGTTTCTGTGATATACAGAAGCCATATGACACTCTGATTTTCACAAGTTTTAGATCAAAGTTATGAGTGGGAGGTAACTTTAATTCACTAACAAAAGGGTCAGCTTCTGGTATGCTATTTAACATATGTGAATTGAGAAACATGAAGACACAGATGCACTTGGCTGATATCAAGTAAAACATTTCTTAAATAAAATTTCACTTCTACAAATAACATAAAACTGATACATGTTTTAATAGGAAACATCCTTACATATCTTGCTTTGACAGCTTCATTTATACTTTGTGTAGTGTTATGTGTGCTCTAAAGCTTGTTAAGGAAACAGCAAGATAAAGTTAAAAGATATGGCTTGTCTAAGTCTGATTTGGTTTAGAGAGGAAGTGGAGGGATTCTCGTTCTGTACAAACAAAAAAAAAAAAAAACAAGGTGAGACCCATTCTTATTTGGTTAGTTCAGGGTTTCTCACTTTGCAATTTTAAGATGTGTGGACTTCAACTACTATTCCTGAGCCAGCATAGAACCAATTGAGTTATGCACAATCCTTATTCCTAGGGAAGACAGAATTACGTACAGTTGAGATTTGCTACTATGTGTGAACACAATGTTATTTCTTGGTCAGTAAAAGGTTGAGGGAAATGATATTTCCTTAAAGAATTAACATAAGCCTCAGACCTGCTGCTCCTGTTCTTGAGGTGTATATCTAACTTTTAATAAATATAAAAATATAATTCCATGTAAAGAGGTAGTGCGATATTTATCAATCTAAACATTTTACCTGAATGGCATGGCTTTATAAAACGTATTCAAGGGCTTTGGCCCTGCTGTGTATTTGCTGATGATCAGGGGCAGTATGATTTGCAATGGAACCATTGGAACAGCAAGCAGAGCTAAATGTTCCTTAGGCACACCTTCTTCTACCAGTTTGAGACCTGTTACAGCATCTGCTGCTGAGAAACCAACCTGCAACATAAAATCTTGTTAATTTTCTCTAAGATTATTAATTTTAAGCTTTTCTCAAATTTGTCTTGATAACTAATTTTATAACTTGGGTCTTGCTTTTTTCACCAGCCTGATAGGGATGCAAACCACTGTTGATTTAAATGAAACTTGTACCCTGGTTCAAATCAATAATGTGAAATTTATAAAACTATTGATTTGGCTCAAAAATCTTATACATCCTGTTTACCATTACACAACAAAACATGTACTCAGAAATGATTTTTAAATCACTTTGTTTTCCCATCAGTATCTACAGATATTCTTAAAATATGCTTTAAAAAACTATTCAGCAACATAGAAAAATCAAGCAGGTATTCCTTGCTATGCAAACTAATAATTACAAAGTTTGTTTCTTTTAAAATAAAAAATAAGTACCATTTGGGATTATAAAAAATGCTTCCCCGCAGCAATCATGACTCCTGTACTAGAACGTTCCTGTTAGAGCTTACACCTTTGTAAGGTGTAAAATGTAACCTGGCACAACGTTAGGGTTACCGTACTTGACCTATGAGTCACCTATCAGTGACTGGACTAACAATGGCACTGAACGAATGGTAGTCCTAGCATCACTATTGTCGAGTTATTGTGATCTGGGCATTTAGCATCCGGTTTGCACTTACAAGTGGTTGCAACACCCCATGATCCTATGATCACCATTTGCAACCTTCCCTGCTGGCTTATGCAGAAAGTTAATGGAGAAACTCAGGGAAGGTTGTAAATTGCTGGGGCAAATCTCCCTCACCCATACTTTGCGCACCATCCCTGACCTTCATGCACCACCCCCAACCCCCCAACCATACCTCTCACACATTCCCTTACACTTCCTGACCCTCGCTGCACTTTATGAATTCCCTCAATGCATCTCTCACACATCCTTTCCAAATTGTGTGCTCCCCATACTCCCCATCCTTTTTCATATCTCTCATGCAATCTCTCACACTCCCTAAACTTACATATCCTCCCTAAACTTCACTCTGCCTTCCTTGCGCTCCTTCCCCCATCCAGCAGAAGCCACTTACCTGCCTGCCAGTCTAGGACTTACAACGTCCTGTCAACTTCCCCACCGGTTTTGTTTGTGGGAAGCCAGCAGGAAGTTGCCTCACCTAAGGATCACAAGTTTCAGTTAATGACGGGATCCAGAACTGCAGGAATTGCCATCGCCAAGTGATGTCATGGCATCACTTTGTGACAGAAATTCCAGTTCCAAATGCCATCATAAGTCAAAGACTCCCTGTATAGCGTTCATATTGTCTAGTGGTCATCTGACTCATAATGATTTAATAAGACTGACGCATAAGTCTATAGATAAATAACCTTTTGCAAAAATGACTCAAATTCCCAGCTGGAAACTACTGTACAAATTATTTACTCACTTTTGCTGTTAAGATCAGAGCGCAAAATGTAAGGACAGCTGGCATTTTGATTATTGAGAAAAGCAGCTTGTATGTATCCATGATTCCTTTTGTCTCTTCTTTTGATGGTGCTATTGTCTTGTTTTCCTTTTTCAAAAGCGCAACCAATGTAGTAGTTATTAAAAAAACAGCACCCCAGAAAAAGAGGAAATCTGAAACGATATTCATAATCCAAATTTTTCATTAATGATCTTCTATGCCAGCCTTTTCTGCAAACTCTTTGAGTCTTATGAAATTATAGTGGAACATATCTAAAAAAACCAGACAGGACAAGCCACTATATTTTAAGCACAGAATAAATACCAAATTTTACAGATACTATGACTAAACTTGAACCATATAAAATAATGTATCACCCAAATATGGACATGTGTCTTACAGAAGTCCCCTGCACTTAACAAACTTTTTTATTCAAGGGTATAATTCACTTAGATGAGAGTCAATTGAATGTGCTGGTTAAGAAATCAGTTAAGAAACCAGATTAGATCTTGTCAATACAATCTCTTTGACTAAGATTATTCTACACTTCTTGCACTTTCAGGACAATGCTGGGTCCCACTGAAAACTTAGCATTCTCCATCAGTCAATAACTTCTGAAGCATCATGAATAGCACTGAGATTAGAACACCTTTTGCAATAATGATATCCCAGATAGAACTGAATGTAAAAATGCTTGAGCAGTCACCTATTCATCTACAACAGGAGATGAAATTGAGCGGATCACGAATCTTGTACACTCTGAGCTCTATGAAGCATAATTATCTCCTTCTTTGCAATACAGCTATAGTTACTTTGTGACTGGTCATCTTCACAATGCAATATAACACTTCCCATAATTTTGAGGAGGAAAAAGAGAGATAATGTGCCATTATTTGATCCTTATTTGGAGATGGTGCTGCTCATTTCACCAGTAGAATGAAGGAATACTATTCTTTTATTCTTCATTTTATTCTACAGTCATTATTATTTTTTAAATAGAGTATTTAAAATATGCAGAAATGCTAGTTATTCATTCCTTTATGTTCATCCCCGCCTTATTTTATAGCCAAAATAAAATAATATATGAGCAAAAAATCTGAAGTGGTCAAAATACATTATCCTTATTCTTGCTTTTTATTTGCATGGTGATTTTTTGTTGATTTTTCAACCATTTTCTGGGGCTCTTATTTCTAACATTCCAATTTCAGCAGTTTCATTATCTGCAGTTGAATGTGAAATGTAACTCCCATGAGTAACTAGATCTACTTGTATAACATCACTATCTTTGTTTGGATTTTCCTTGACATTTGATATTATTTTCTTTCCTTACAAAGTAAGAGATTTAAATTTCACTCTGTTGAGGTTACAATGGGTTTGTTTGTTAAGCATAACACGTACACCGGTTGTACAGTACAGTTACTATAATGAGGAAGTATACAAATTGATGCAGGTATATCAAAAGTAGACAGATTTTAAAGGGTTAAGAAAATATGCAAATCTAGTACGGTGGTTTGGCAGAAGTGCCCATACAGGTTTATGTAATTCTGTATTTATATAATTATTTCTATAACAATAAAGGTTTTATATATCACTACATTTTGTCCAGTTATCAAACATGTTGTGTACCACTAAACACTGTATTGTGACAAATCATTTAATTAAAATGGCTAATTGGAAAAATTCTAACCTAATCCTAACTTACTGCATTTCCATGGTCAAATCACTGATCCCTCTATCAAAAGGACTGGGTTAGCTTGGCAATGATTTATTCATGACTGACCCATGCTGACTCCTGTAAAGCAATGCATTATTTTCTAAATGCTCACAGACTGCTTAGCAATCTGTTTCAATTTTGCCCAGTATCGGCATCATTCCAGAGTTGTAAAAAACAGCTGGAAAAACTAAAGAAGCAAAAACATGGATTTCAGTACGGTATCATTAATGCTAATCTGGGATAAATACAGAATCTTAAAAACTGTTAAAAATTCCCACCATTGATTGTAGTAGGCTAATTATAAAGTAAATATATTTGAAATGCTTTTTTCCCAAATCTTTCCCATTCAGACTGTATTGCCTCTTCTCAGATAAATGAAATACTTCTCCCTGATTTCTCATAAACTCACACATCAATTAGCTGGATCCTTTCTTCTAAAGACAAAAACAACCCTTACCCTTCTTCATTATACCCACTAACCACGAAAGGACTCTGGGATGACATCTATAAAGTATCATCATTCTGGTCATGGAGAACTGAAGCATTCCTAGTAGCCAGCTTTTAACCATATTTCTTCTTATTTTGAGTTACCACTTTTAAAAAATTAATTGTAAGAAAGGGGCGGCTCCATTACCACCTCTTCTCTATTACTCATTCTAACAGTGGACCCCCTTTCTTCTTTTACTTATGACAGATCCAAATAAGCCTATTTTGTTCCTTTTGATTTCCTTGCAAACCTAAATCTCATTTTGTACTTTATGCTTTCTTAACTTTCTTTGCATAGATATAGTTCCTTTTTGATACACTCCTTGGCGATTCACCCATCCTCCCTCCCTTATACATCTTAACTCAAAAGCCACCTATGCTATCCACAAGTTTCCTAAGCTGCCCCTATTTCCCCCTCCCCTTTTGAAACTGAGTGCTCTATTATACTTCCAGTATCTTATTTTCAAGTTGTACACACCCCACATGTGCTTCTTTGGACATGAAAATTTCTGACCATGGGAACCGCTACTTCTCTAATCTTACTGAAATTGGCTATCTTGAACTCTAAGGTGTATGACTGTGGTGCAAATTTTCTTAACATAATATTGAAGGAAAATGGCATGGTTACATACTCCCAAAATTCTATTGTTTTTACTTTTCCAATCAGTTCTTCCCTATTGATCAGCATCAGATTTCACTCATTCATTTATTCATACACTGTAAAAAAGCCGGCTCCTTTTTTCAATTTTTCCATGCTCAATTATCTGGATCTCAATACACATGTCCACTTCCTTCAGATGATGTCATACACACATACACATATATTAGTCCAGCTTTTTCCCTTGCCACAATTTATACTATTAAATCTTTGAATACCACGAGTTCAATTTCATTAATACTACATTATTTTCCAGCAATAACATTTCTAGTTCTTCTTGTTTCCCATATTCTGTATAGAAATGTAACCTGACCTTCTGATTTACGTGCTTATTGGATGGTTACACATTCTACATATGGTTCCTCATTATCAGACTTTTAAGACACCTTCCAAACATCTTCACTTTTAATTTTCTCTTTCTCTTGTCTCAACTTGACAAAGTTAATGGGACAAAGTTTCCCATTGTTTAAGAGTCTAAACCATTTCCATTGGCATCATCTGGATAGTATGTTGTTTACTTCCAGTAGTCTTCTCTCTCTCTCATTAGATCATGTCCACCAATGGAAAGGAGAAAGAAAACATCACCTGTGCCTCAACTTCTTCATCCTCCTACCCAACATTCATACTACCTTACATGTTTTCAGTGCTGCATCTGGCTGTTTCATTTGTTTCCACATGAATGACAGAAAGAAATATTTCTTACTGGATGTATCAGTCTTCAACATCTTTCCTTCACATTCCAAATGTGTCCCTAGAAAGACACATTATCTTCAAAGAGTATCCAGTTGACAGATTGCTACTTCAATCTCTCTCAGCAGGAAGTTTCCAATATCCACCTCCCACTGCTTCCTTTAAGTCTAGGACAAAGGCAGGAATCCTTTCATTTGTACAATCTGAAGTGTCCTTTTCCTCGGTCTTCAGGGTTTATAACAGCTGCCATTCCCCCAAGAGTCCAGAAACCCACAGGGAAACCATGGAAAGTGTTCTAACAACCATACAAGCATAAAAGCTGTACCCAAGAGACATGGGCTTTTGTGTCACATTCATCTACCTCTTTCCCTGCCACTTGGCATTCCTCTATTTTCTGGAAAGTTTCTTTTGGCCCTTGTCCTGCCACAGTTTGTTCCTATGTGCAATTCAAAAATTCCCTATCATGCCTGGTAAATGAGCAAGTTTTGCCTTTGCCTTTTTTACTTTCATTTCCCGGAGGCCAATCAACCCACATTTGTAAGATGTACAGTCTTTATCATCTTCAGAAAGGAAAATAAATATGGTATATCAGCTGCAAGTGATGAGAACAATTCTCTCCTGTTTTATATTGCTCTGATGAACAACAAACCATAAAAGTGCCTCCCCCAATTTCTTCAGCCAAACTCTTTTTTCTTTCTCTCTGGATGCTCATTTATCAATAAAAATTATTATTAATAAATATTTAATAAAATTAATTAGTAGTAAACTTTTGTGCTAAACTACATGCTTGGATTTCTAATATCCCATTCAAAAAATCTAAAGCACAGGCTCAAGTATTCTAGTCTACCTTGTATACTGAACTGTATGGGGCAGGGGATTAGATCAGTTAATCAGAACTGTGACTTAAACTTTATGAATAACAATTCTATGCACACTAGTGTCATGGATGAAGGAACAAAACTTGCTTCTCAATCCAGCTATCAGCTTCAAAAAGATGAAAAGACATCCTTCTGTTTTCTAGAATGTCAATTTGGAGAAATAATATATTCTGATTGGATAAAAACCTCCTAGTTATCCATTATACAAATTACATTGGTCAGGAAAAACTGGAACCAACTAGTTTTAAGAAAATAATGCTTCTCCCCTGAAGAATAGTTCTAAGAAAACTCTAAAATTTGTGGACTTTTATCTGTAGGATAAATGTAACATATGCTATTTGGTTTCTTTTTCTAGGCCATATGTATGGGAAGTTTTGCCTTTTTCACTGATATAATTGGTAAGTTTGGACAAGGATAAACTAGCTTGATGTAGCTTCATAAATGAGTGAAAACATTTCAGCTATGATATAACCAATCAGAATACTCTAGTTATTCAAATAAAGAAATGCCATCTGGCATGAAGTGCCACATGCCAGATTTTTTAATAAAATAACATTCTTAGTAAATATCCTAACACAGAAGCATGTGTTAGATGTCACACTTTGTATTTTTAAAGCTGGATAGATATGGAAACACTGAAAACTAAGAATTACATTGTTCTTCAAGTCATTCTATAAAAAGATCTTGTGCAAAATAGACAATTCTCATATATATTGTCATGAGATGGGCAGCAATATAAATTATACAATAAATAGGCTCAGAAATGAACCTATCACCATATTTATATGTGAAACTTTCTAATTTGAAATGGACACAAAAGCCTTAAAAACCATAAGATTCTGTATCCAACATTTACCTGAAAGTGTAACAATTCCTTTGGCTTGTGGCTGAAAGCGTAAATACTTGTTGCAGAAGGAAGGTGATTCAAGAGCCAGAAACAAGACATTTCCCAAGAAGTAGCCAGCTGTCTGACCCACGGAATTACAAGTGGACGCGTAGCCCACATTTTCTCGTGATAACATAGTCAATGCCCAGCCATCTACAGCTACGTCCTGAGTGGCTGCTAGGAACTCAAAGAGGAAGAAGGTCACAGTAAGGGCCACCACATCTGGGCTTTGGCCATCGGCCTCCCCAAGCAGAGAATCCACCCGCATAGACAAGTACATCATAAAAAGACCTATAATGTACTGAGTAGGCACAAGCCAAGACTTTCGGCGACCAAAGTTCCTGAAGTACACAGCGTCCACCAAGGGAGCCCAAAGCAACTTCAGACTGAAAGGCCAGAAGACAAAACTAAAGAAAGCCTGGTCCTTGTAGCTGACATTCTTGCTTTGCAAGATGAGGGGGATGCTGCCAGCAAGCCCCAAAGGAATCCCTTGCAGCACATACAGGAAGAGAAGAAGCAAGATATTGCCAAACTCTGCTCTATAGTCCTGGGGAGGCTCCGTAGGCTGGATATGTGGCTCCTGAAGCAGCGGCTCCCTGTCATCTTTTCCGACTGCGTCCACAGGGCCATCTTCATAGAAATCTAGAGGAGCAGACTTACTCTGCATCCCATCCAGGGCGTTCTGGTAGTTGCCTGGCCGGCGATGCCGGCTATTATCCTTAGAGGAGATGACTGGAGACATGTCACACACGTAATCCAGCGCTGCTTTGCTTCAGAAGCCGAAGGGACCGGCCGGTGGTCTTCCCCACCGAAGAGCCTTTTCCCTAGAGCAGATGGCGAGAGGCTCCCAGGTCAACCTCCCCCCCGCCCGGCAGATTCCCTGCGGCGGCCTCCCTTTACTTCCGCCGGCCGAGCGGGCAGGTTCCCTCACCACGACGGGAAGAGGGGGACAAGTGAGATGCGTCTCTCCCTCTTCGGCATCGGGGCCTCCTTTCGGTGACCTGCGGGAATGCCGGCCGGGCTACGGGGACTCCGTCCGTCCGCGGTCCCCGCCACAAAACTTCCTCCGCCTCCACCGATTTCCAACTCATTGGCCAATAATCCTTTTAACCAGCCTGACTGAGTCCGACCCATAAAAGGGTCCTACCTGGAAACACAAGCCAACGCAGAAGAGGCCGCCAAAGCAACAAAAGCTCTGCACCGCCGTGGTCTTACTCCATTGGCCTAAAGGGGCGATTTCGTCACGAAAGAACTGCCCTATCAGAGAAAGGTCCGGGAGAGGAAAGCGAGAAATAATAAATGGCAGCGGCTCCTGCCGGTTAGAGCAGAGCGACGCGTTTCAATGAAATTGCAGTTACGCTTCCGGTTCCCGTTGAAGTTACGAGCCATGAATTGTAAGGAGGAAGAGAGACGTCCCTCGACACAGGGAAGAGGTATTAGGGCAGTCTCTTCTACCACAGTGTTGTTCCTCAGCCTCAGCAGCTTTTCAGCTCTTCATGTTGGCTGGGGAATTCTGGGAGTTGTAAAGCTGCTGAGGTTGAGAAACACTGGCCCATCCTGTTGCATGTTGGCAATGGGAACAGGAAGGACCGGGTGGCCTAAAGCTATGCTAGACACCTAACATATCTTTTGTGCCTACCTGCAGCAAAGAAGAGGGGTGCGTGTAAACCTATTCTGTGAAGCATTTGAAGGCAAAGCAGGAAGCAACGGATGGAAACTAATCAAGGAGACAACCAACCTAGAATTAAGGAGTACTTTCCTAACAGAGCAATTAATCAGTGGAACAGCTTTGCTCCAAAAGTTGTGGGTGCTCCAACACTATAGAGGTACTGAAGAAGAGATTGGACAGACATTTGCCTGAAATGATATATAGGGTTTCTTGCTTAAACAGAGTGTTGGACTAGAAGATCTCCAAGGTCCGTTCCAACTCTGTTATTCTGTAGATTTATCTCTCTGAGGTGCCAGGTTGGCAATTTAGTTGTCATGCATGCCACACAAGTGGGCCTGACTAGCTAACTCATTTAGCTAGGCTAGAGCAGTGTTTCTTAGTGTGGTCTAGGACCTTGGGATTTCCCTCAGGGGTCCGCCAAATCAGAATTATGTGCCAGCCTATGTTGAAAAATGATGATCATGATGTTTGTCCATCATGTTCAAAGTGGACCTTGACATCTAACAGGTTGTGGGCTGTCCACGATGTGTCTGCAGGAGGCTGGTAAGGCCTACACAGGCACAAAATGTTCTGCCACATGTTGGGCAGACATTTGTGGGCACCATTGTTGCAGCATTTGCCACACTGGCTTTGTGGAGTGCTCTCTTCTCTTGTGCTATGGTTATTCTTCTGTCTTCTGATGTCTGGCAGCCTTGGTGGAAAATAATACAATATTAAAATCCTATCGAACTACTGGGGTAGTAAATATCACTAATTATAGCCAATACAACAAAAGCTCTTTTGGGGTCCTCCTTAATTTTTAAAAGCAGAAAGGGATCCTGAGAAAAAATGTTCAAGAAATGGCCCAAATTATGTTGCAAACCCAGACTGGGTGGTTAGTTTTTTTCGTCAAGTTTGCAGCGTGAATTCAGAAAACTCTTAAATTAACATTGGGCAAAATAATTGAGGATAAATAGGTCATTTGAATATAGCCACTTCACTCAAAGGCAAAGCTCTGAAATCAACCCTCTGAACCCTTGAATGTCTGTTTTGATGTTTTTCACACTGAACGGAACTGTTCAAACCCAACAAAGATTAAAGTCTTACGGAGCTTTAAAGACAACACATTTATTACAGCATTGAGTACATTCTGGAGCAAACCACACTTCAGTGATCAGTAATGTTTGAATCGTGATGACTTATACTCCTATAATCTTAACAAATGAAGAAGTAATTTATTAGTATATTGCTTATTTCTGGGGTGATATTGCAACCTGCTAGCTTAATTTTGTTTTGTTAAAGCAGTCATAGCAAATTTACTATCCTCAGGAGGTGCTGAATTGAAATACCCCTCATCAAGCAGTAGCCCTTTTCTGTGGAGGATGGGGATTTCAGGCAGTTCCTGAGAGCACTGGATATGGAATACTATCTCACAGCTTTTTAAATATATGTTATAGAAGCAAGTCCCATTGAGTCATTCCACTAGGGGTTATTCTCAGGTGCGCATAAGCTCTTGTGTCTTTCTCCAGAATCATAATAAAGTCATTCCACTGTTGCATTTAATCAACTAGACTGTATTCACCATTTGTTTTGAGGTGGTTTTTATAGTTTTGATTCCCACTTTTTTCACAATCTGCTTAGAATTGCAGAGAGTTTGTACTTGGGCAATATGTTAAACCACCAAGTAGACTATCATGCTTCAGTGTAGTATCTTGTAGGAACACAACTTTAAGAATGTGGACTTCAACTCCCAGATTTCACCAACTAGTATGTCACCTGGGGAATTCTGGGAGTTGAAATCTACATATATTAAAGTTGCTAGAGTTGCTTGAAACTAGTTTAGAGAATCCAAGTTAATTGAGTACAGCATGATTGTTAACTACTGGTAAATATGCCATGCCTTATTTGGAGGGAAGTACAATATATTTTGCATTTTTCCAGGAGTTAAGCACTATCAGAATAAATAGAATTTATGTTTGAATGTAAGAGGCTTATCTTTGTTATACATATTTTCTTGGTTAATACAATACAACACACTCTGATTTAGCAGTTTATATGAAGCTAGTCTGTTTATTATGTAAAGAAAGATAAAGCTCAGATAACAGTTTAATCATTTAATTTAAATCTGTAAATGAGAGTCATATCAGGTGTTTGGATTAGGACTTCCTTCTAAATTAAACTATCCAAAAATATTACTCTCAGAGAAGGCCGCTCTGATATAAATTAAATGTAATTTCCGAAGTGAAACAATATAGTGATTAATTAAGCTAGGAGATAAGCCACTGAACACAATTTCCATATTTCATGTTAGGTATGGAAATTGGGTTCTCAGTAAATAGTGCTGCATTTGCTAACTTGCATGGCTTTTGTTTCCAGAATACATTAATATGAAAGAAAAGGATCAGACATTAATTTTGTGACTAGTGAATTCTCCAGTGCAAATTGCTAAATACTTGTCAGAACAAATTTATACCTATCCACGTAACTGGGGGTAAGTCTTGCTGAGTTCAGTGAGACTCAGAGAGAATTAAAATCCTAATTTGGAAGACAGAATTGTAGTTTTCTAAAAACATTTCTTTCACATATGGGAAATGATATCAATTTTGTTGTTTTTCATGCTGCTGGGCAATTCTGTTGGTTGACTTTCACACATCTTAAGCCAAGTTTGAAAACAGTGAGTTATAAGAATATTTTAAATAATCCTTGATCACAAGCACTAACAAAGAGACCGTCTTCTAAATATAAATAATACATTGTTAGATATATATAAAAGCATATGGGTACACGAGAAGGGAGATACTGAACAGATTATTACAATCATATCATAACAGTGACAATTTAAAAGATATACTCAAAAAACTCTGTTTTGTCAAACATATAATTGCCATTCTAAGGTATATATAAAAGAAATGCTATATACCAGGGTGCTTATATTTTAAAGATAAAATATTTACATGTATATAATGAAAAAATATATGAGTATAAGAAATTGGGGGTCAGTGCTGAGTAATGTTCCTGTATGAAGTAGCTGGCTTTCTGTATCATTACTAGACAGTCAAATACTAGTTATTTAATATATAGTTGTTTTATGCTACAAAAGGGAAGAGTTATGTGCTAGAATTTCTTCCTCAGATGTCATATAATACACCTTCTCTTGGATCCATGCATTTGAGGACAAGACATTTTAATATCTTAAAACGGATAATGGAAAAGCACTTCTGAAAATCTTGCCAAGAAAATTCCCCAGACTAGGTCAAGCAGTCACCAGAAGTCAAATGCACACATACATATGGTACGTAAAATGAGTTTAACTATATCCTGACAACCTAGGAAAGATGTCACTGAATCAACATCACAAGTTCTGTTGAGCTGTCCACTGTCTATTCTGAATTAATATGATACTTCTTGATAAATTTGTTATTCATTTGTTAAATTTATTTGCTGCCTATCTCGACATGGGGCTTCTCTAGGGAGGGAGCTTACAATATCAAAAAGGAAGAAAATGAAAGGAGTGTAAATAGAAGAGAAGTAAAATAAAAGAACAATGAAATAAACAATGAAAAAGAACTCAAATGAGAATATATCAATATGATAAAAAGATGGACGGATGGAGAGCAGAGAGCAAGGGGAGGGAAGGTGGGAGTCTCATCAATTCAACAGCCACCTCCAGCATGGTAAAATATTATCCAGTCATGATCACTGTAGTGAGATTGCAAGTATAATTAGATCCTGATTGATTTTCTCCATGTTAGAAGGCAATTACATACACAGTTTCCTTTTGATATTTTAGTTTCAAGTATTTTTTGTTATTGGATGTTCTATATAAATTCTGAATAATCTTAAAAAAATCTATGATCTCAAGGAGGCAATAGATTTTTTTTTAAACGAGGCATTCTTATGTGATTGTTTATTTTACTCAATACTCTGAAGTCATCCTTTTTAAAGCGCACAATAGCAATTTATGTAACATAAAATCAATATTTGTCACCAGGGGTATTTGGATATAACAGAGACATAATGTTTATCAATTTCCCATGAGCAAAAACCTCCACAGCAATGTCAAAAAAGACTGGATTCACATAAGACATAGATGGGATATAGAAACAGTCAGTTAAGAATATTTGTGAAATGATGCAGGGAGTGTTTCTATTACTGCTCAAAGACGTGGACATCGATAAGGAATGTGGGGTATAAGGGGACCAGCAAAAAATTCCACAACTTACAATGCTACTACTGAAGGTTAAAATTTAAGTTGTCATGTCACATTGCACTGTTCATCCTTTTAGCATTGTTGTGGTTTGGAAAAGATGCCTATGGAGTATCCATCCAAGCTACCAAAGTAGAACTTCTGAAGTTTCCAGATTACTGATGTTTTATCGAAAGACAAAAGCCAATGAGACAACGAACTTTCCTGCAAAGAAAATTGCCACAGAATTAAAGTGCATACTCAAGAAGTCATTATTCATAAATTAGTTTCCATCTGGCTGATTACTAAGGGTTATCAGTTAAATCTGTGTGTAGTTTTAATATTGTAGTGCTTAAAATTCTCAATTTTGAGCCGTTTTATGTTAAAACAACATATTTTAGTCACTATTGACAGGGTGTTATACAATGAAAATTTTGCCAGCTTGATTCTTGGGATTGATGATTGATAATTGACGGATGGCATTCCATGGAGTAAAAATAATGTTAACCAAGTCTGGAAAGAAACCAGCATGTTTTTCTAGCAGTGTTCAGAAACTGTAAAAGTTAAAGAGAAATGGAAGGAACTGTATACCAATTCTAACAAAGAGAACAAAATGGGGCACAAAGAAAAGTAACCATGATAATGTGGAATGCGGAAAAAGTATTTGAAGAGACTATTGCAAAAAAAAAATAAAGGAAAACAGTTGCTTCCTTTAATATATTTAATGAAAAAAAACAGGCAAGGTAGAAATTGGGCCATCAAGAGTGGATATTCAAGAATATTCAACAAAGGTCCTGAGACTGCAGATAAACTGAATGAAATATTGGCATCTGTATTTACCATAAAAGATAAAGGATTGATATCTGAACCTGTGTTGACCTTCTCAGGAGATATTCTTGGAATCTTTGACAGATTACACAGTCTCTCCAGCCGGAGGATGGCACTCCTCCAATAATTCTTAACTCAAATATAAAATTGCTGACTTACAAGTATCAAGTAATTGTCCTTTGGTCCTTTGCAATAATCCTCTTTCTTGAACAAAACACTCATAGGAAAGCTTGACTCAAGATACTTTAGAAACAAGCAACCAGAAAAAATTAAGTCTTTTTTTTAACAGTTTATTTATACAATTTCATATAACATAAGTGCTTTGTGAACAGTGTATTGTCTGGGTCAATTTGTTTACATAATAATACTTTTCCAGCTCCTAATTTCTACCTCTATTATCCAACCATTTATAAAACAAGTCCCATGTTCAAAAACACTCTGTATCTTCTTTTTCTTTTATCTTTAATGTCAGTCTATTCATTTCTACACAGTCTAATAATTTTTTTAATTACATCTTCTTCTCTCAGTGTTTCCTCATTTTTCCAATACTGTGCAAATGCAATTCTTGCTGCTGTTAAAATATGTAGTATTAAATACAAATTCCCCTTATCATACTTTTCTGGTACTATACCTAACAAAAATATTTGTTTTATAATCTATATGCAGCTTTAACATTTTTTCTAACCATGTATGTATTTTTGTCCAAAATGTCTTTGCTTTTGCACATGTCCACCACATGTGGTAATACGTGCCTGGTAACAAGAGTCTTTTTTAACAAGCTAGGAATTAGTTACTATGTTTATATAGTCAAAGTTCAAAGTTTTAGGAAATTAGAAAGGTATTAAGGGTTCAGATAAATTTGAAATAAGATTTTGAAATTAAAAACTATAATTAAAAAAACTATAAAGCAGTTGTCATTTTATTGTTCTCATCTCATTTTTCTTTTGCTAACTTCCAAGTTCTCTCTTTTCTCCCCCTGCCTTTTTTTCCTATCTGGTAGCACAAAAAAACACAACTATGGGGCACATTAAAGACTACTGTGCTGCATAGCTGGCCTTCCCAGCTGTATGTTTCTGCATGCAGGAAAGATTTGACAAGACTCCAATTCAAAGAAAAGAAACAAGACCTGTCCATTTTTGAAAAATGTGAATGTTACCTTGTTAAAAATTATCTCCTTTGAAGAACTTTCCTTTTCAACCTCATGCTGTAATTAATCATGAAGGTTGTCAAACCTCTTCTTTCCTCTTGTAACATGTCTTAAAATGGCTCAGATAACTCAGAACTAGTTAATTTAGCTATGGTTACTGAAGAAACTCCAAGCAGCTGAATTCCCACAATACACTAGCCATAAGTGTACAATATGAAGCCCTTCAGATATGCCTGAACTATAGTTCCTTACCATTGAGTACTCTGGTTGGAGCTTCTGGGAATTGTAATTCTGTAATATCCATACTTAAGCACCCATACAAACTGGACAGTGGTGGGCTGCAAATTTTTTAACAACCAGTTCTCTATCTTAATGACTGGCTAGGTGGGCATGACTGGTTGGTTGGTCATGTGACTGGGTAGGCATGGCCAACTTGACATCACTCACCATGCCTAGTCCCGCCTCCCTGCCTCAACAAGACACAATTTCTATTTATTTACTACTACTGAACTTCACTTAAAGGTGGCAAGGAAAATCACAAAACACAGCAAAACTCACTTAAATCTTGCTTAGCAATGGAAATTTTGGCTGTTGTGGCCATAAATCGAGGACCACCCCTAATAAGAATGTAGGATAAGGAGCCTACTTTGCTCATCCCTTTAGGGTGACTTTCAAGAAACATTTCAAGATGAAAGATTTTGGGTGCAGGTGGTGGTGTCGCTGAAGCTGGTGTTGGTTGGTGGGGCAGCCGCATTCGGCCAAGGGCTGCCAGAAGGAGGTGGGGAATCTGAACGAGGGAAGCGCTGCTGGTGAGAAGGTCCTTCGGTCGCTTCTCACATGAGGAGATGGGTGCTACCCAGCTGCCTTGGGAGTGAGAGGGAATAAAGAGGCCACCCGGCAGGCCAAATGTTCACTCACTCGCTTTGCTGTCCTGCTTCTGTTCTTGCAAGTTGCCTTTTCTTTTCCAGGCTCCCCTTGTCCCAGAAGCACTCTTCTCTCTGCTAGCAATCACCCCCTTCTCCCTCTTCCTCCTCGCTGCTGGGTTATCCTGTGTGAAAAAGAGCCCTTCCTGGGAAGCAAAGTCTGGCTTGGACAAACTGATCCATCCCAAAAGTGAGCTCCAGAGTTTTCACGCACCTCTGCCTGCCCTTCAGATCCCCAATGGGGCCAGCACCTGGCAGCGGCGCTCTGGGTGGGTGGATGTCCTGAGGCTGCATGCGCACACCACAGAGGAGCAGCGGTCTTGGCCCTAGTGTGGCGGTCTCCCAGAAGCAGTGCATCTCCCCATCGCAGCCCAAATGCAGCAACTGACCTGAAGCAGAGAGGGTGAGCAGGCGACATACAGGCGGAGGCCCTGCAGAAAGCTAGAGGCAGGAACTGGTGCGTGTCCCTGAGCCGAGGCGGAGGGTAAGCAGGCGACGTGGGTGAAAGGATGGCAAGAGACAGGCCCCAAAGGCGGCTGAACCTTGCCATGTGCACCCCAAGGGTGGCCCTTTGGCCAAGCACCTTACCTTCATGGGCAACCGCGGTGAGCAGAGCAGGCAAAGTGCGGAGATCAGCTGGGTCATGTGGCTGGCGTGGTAGGCTGTGGCGAAGGCAGGCAAACAGGCGAGGTGTGGAGATCAGCTGGGCCACGGGGACTGTGTGATCTGAGCAAGTGAGCGAAGGAGCCAGAGAGCAGCTGGGCCACAGGCATGACTAGCCACTGGCCAAGACAGGCAAGGCAAGATAAGGAGTGAGTGGGAGGGGTGGGGTGGAGAGGGGAGGGGAGGGGCCAGCCAGTGGTGACATTTGCGGGTTCCCTGAACTGCACATAATCTTAACTATCGGTATGCCCGAACCGGTGCAAACCAGCAGCAGTCCACCTCTAAAACTGGTGTGCATATCACTGTGAATAAATTGACACAGCCTATGGAGCAAACACAAGTATATGCATTATACGTTAATGTAACATATCAGCCAAGTCCTACCTTCTTACTGGCAAAAACTCTCTAATGTCCTAGACAGGTATATGATGTCCTTCCATTGAGGACCTGCACGAGTCAAAAAGAGGGTTGTGAAATATTTACAGACCCCTCGCATCCTGGAAATAAACTGTTTCGACTCCTACCCTCAAAACGACACTATAGGGCACTGCACACCAGAACAACTAGACTCCCAAACACCATCACTCTGCTAAACAAATAATTCCCTCAACACTGTCAAACTAATTACTAAGTCTGCATTACTATTAATCTTCTCATCGTTCCTATCACTCATTTCCTCCCACTTATGACTGTATGACTGTAACCTTGTTGCTGGTATCCTTAAGATTTATATTGACTGTTTCCCTATGACTATCATTAAGTGTTGTACCTTATGATTCTTGACAAATGTATCTTTTCTTTTATGTACACCGAGACGTATGCACCAAGACAAATTCCTTGTGTGTCCAATCACACTTGGCCAATAAAGAATTCTATTCTATTCTATTCTATTCTATTCTATTCTATTCTATTCTATTCTATTCTATTCTATTCTATTCTATCAAATTGTAACTTGGGTAACTGCAGCTGGAAAAATCTGTTTTTCTTTTACTAAGCTCAGTGAATTTTGAAAAGTAGAATTACTCATAGAAACAATCACACAACCTTGAACTTCACTCCTTGTTAACCTGCCAAGTTAATCAAAACTGAATCAAATTTGTTAAACATGAAACCTGCTGAAGTCAAAGCTATTGAATGTACTTTTGAATAGGTTTACATCAGCTGAAAATACAACTATACAGATATATTCCTATCTTAAAGTGAATATTGCAAAAGACACACAATTACCTATAATTGATCTCCAGTCATGGTCTATTGTGACAAGGAAGAGGAGAGGTACCGGTAGTTGTGAATGTCTTTTGGGACTGCCAATTCTTAAATTCCAATATTACTTCCAATCTGATTCCCAAATAGGAAAAACGGCTTTTTCTAAGGACAGTTGCGGGGGGGGGGGGAGAAAAGTGTGCTTCCAACCTGATGCTCTCCCTGATTGCATTTGCATGGTACATGGAACCAGTGAACTATGTTTTACTTAAATGAACTACCTTCATCATAATAAGTTTATCATCAGTTTAACAAACATGCATTCAGAAAATGGGAAAAATATTCGATTGTCTGGTTTTTGATTTCTAAACTTATTCTGGCTTCATCCTTCATATCAAGTAATTTTTTAATCTTTCTTTCTCTTTCTTTTTTGCATTCAGCTAAAGGAAGGAATAGGCTTCAGGCACATGCTACTACACTTATACAGGCATATTGATTATTGGAAATCTTGTTAGATCTTCATCTCAGGTTCAGATATTCCCGTACTGGTGAACATATAAAATCTATTGTTGCTAAAGCAAAACGTGGAAGTTGAAAATGGGGATCAATAGACACAAAAATCAACTCTCATACTGAACATGCAGAGAATTGTGAAAGAAGCGATAATGATGCAAATACCATTTGGCTGTATTTGCACACTACGTTGAACCTTGCCACACACCGACCTGTTGCATGTGCAGATTGTTCCCTACTAGAGAACACATTCTCCTGTTTACCTACCAAAATGATATCTACAGTAGTTTGGAAACCACTTTTCATATTTGGCTGGCAGACTGGGACCATATTGGGGCAGTAGGAAGTTGTCCGTTAAATCTGCAGGCAGACATCAGGAGTAGTGTAAAAATACCCATCTTACTTTTCATGAACATTGCAATTTGGCAGTTCAAATCTCACCAGGCTCAAGGTTGACTCAGCCTTCTATCCTTTCGAGGTGGGTAAAATGAGGACCCAAATTGTTGGGGGCAATATGCTGACTCTGTAAATCACCTAGAGCGGGCTGTAAAGCACTGTAAAGCGGTATATAAGTGCTATTGCTATTGCTATTGATGTGAAGCACAGGGTAATCAGGAGAGCTGTTAGTGACACTCCATGAAGTGTTAAGGAAACTTTGCTAGCACCCCCTTAAGAATATCTGAGGATCCACCAACCTAAAAAAAAAAAAAAAACAGCAATGCCATAGAATTATACTATCTTCTATATACTGTACTGATACCATAAACTAGCTAAACTCATTTCAGCCTGGTAAACCATGTGAAACGAATCCTGAATTCTCTGTTGTAAGCCGCCCAGAGTCCCTTGGGAGTTGGGCGGCATAGAAATGCGACAAAATAAAATAAATAAATAAATGAATGAATGAATTATTAGTTTGGTGCCATGTCCATCTCTACTAATAAAAATTTAGCATTTCTGTGAAGGTCATTCATCATTCTTTCCTATACAATACTGCTTTTAGACTTATGAATAATTACTTTTGTTGTTTTTCTTCCTCAGAATAGATTCTAGAACCTTTCAACCAGCGTCTTTCCTACCCACCCACCCTCGATTCTGAAGTGGTACAATCCATTATGCCACATTAGATCTTTGCCACTTTACCTTTGAAAGGCAATCAAACTGTTGATTCTAAGGCACATCATCAGTGAGACGACCAGATTGCCCTTAACACTAGTACCAAAAATATGGTTTCTTTTTTCTTATTTAAATGGATAGCATCTAAGGTAATGTATTTTTATAAGATAAGAGAATGTTGTTTAATCAAGAAGGTGAAATGCAGTCTGGGATATTGAATATTGAATTCATTGGGTGAGGTCCCAATTTTCATGTTTCCCATTGATGATGATAATAATGTTGACTTCAAATAACTTGAAGTTCTGTTTATCAGATTGACTAGAGATTAGTTTTTGAAACTTATGTAGAGGCATCTATAGGATCCAAAACTTTTGTCCAAATGGTAAAAGCAGAGTAATGCCACTGTACCACAAGTTTTGCTGTTTTTGTAAGTATGTGTGATGTCACAACGCTTCTATATAAGGAGTGGAGCTTGAAGTATACTATTACTGTTGTCATTTGCCTCTGGTTGACCACTGCCCCCTTGGAGGGCACAGGTATGGGAAAGGTTACCTTAGGATATGCCACCACTTACATCTATTTGAAGATAAATATGCCCATATTCTATCAGCATCTTCTGCTATGTCATCTCATCCCCAGCTTGAGTGACCAAAATTTAAGTCATTTTGGTATCAATCAGACTATTCCCTCTTTAGCTGACAGCATTTATCTACAGTTAATAAAACCCATAACATCTTCTCTTCTACTGAAGGGAAGTCAAAAGACTGGAAAAACTCAAAGAATAATGGGGGACAAATAAATTATGCTGGCAACTGAAGAATAGGTAAAGACCCTTGGGTTCAGCAGTGGGGCAGGGCCTTTCTATTTTGTTTTGATGCAGGCAACCTATTTTATTTATTTTTTGGTGTTTGGGAGCAGGTCACAGTGAAGTGAACCTTGCAGCAAGACGGGTAGCAAATAAATTTTATTTATTTTATTAAATAAATGTATCTGATGGTATTACATGAAAGGGATGGAAATTTTAAGGTGAAAATTTTTAAATACTTTTATGATTAAATACGGTTTTCTATATATTTAATAATTTACATACCAGTTCTGCTTCCTGCTTTTAAAATAGCAAGCGCTAGAAATCAGGTCTGGCCTGCAAAGTTCCATAGCTTAGTCATAAATTTCAGAAGAGATTTGATCAGTTTTCTGATCAATTAACCAGTAAGGTGGTATTGACCAATAAGTCCTATTTTTGGTCTATTCTACTGCTTATCTGAAGGGTAAAAAAGGTAGTAATAATTTTTGAGATAATTTTCCTAAATCAGAAGAAAGTTAGGAGTTTAAATTCAGAACTGTTTCTTTTGCATTAGTTTCTATGCTATGACCAGCTTCCATTGTACTTAGGGAAACTTCTACCTTAAGAGAACAAAATAGTTGAATAGAGAGGGAAAACATCTGACCCTGACAAAAAGAGAGACCTGAGAAGTCGGGGAATTAAATTTTCGCAGGCATTCCTCTTTCCTCCTTTTCCTCATGGTTACTCAGAAAAAAAAAGTACCCCGTTATTCAACTGAGGGCAGAATATTGCAGCCACTGGAAAGATGCAAGGCTTCTTGTTGCATGTCCCAGTCTCTCTTTGACAGTTCCAATCACGGGTACTCGTTATTTTTCAGGCCCGTTTTAGGAGCCTTTTGGAAAACGGGATAGGGAGTTAAGGAGAGCGCTGGGTGTCGTCGGTTCTTCACCCCGCGGCTGCTCCTTCCAGGATCCCCCTTGAAAGAACAAAACAAAATGTTTATTCTGCTCCTCCTCCTCCTTTCGCCTTTCCCGCTGAAAAAGACTTCCAGGAAGCAGCGTATTATGTATTCATTTCCCTCCTCCTCTGTGGCGCCTCGGTCGGTCGTCAGTAGGCGGGCTCCGCGCGCGGCCGCCAGCCGTACTCACTCTCTCTGTCTCTCTCGCACGCCCGGTCGGCCCCGAAGAAGGCGGGTCGCGGGGACCGGGCTCCTCCTCGCGGGAGGCGCGTCTTCTCGGGGCGGGCGGCGGGATTAGCTCATCTCGGCGGCGGAGACCAGAACCAGGAGCGGCGTTAGCGGCTCGTCCGCGGCAGCTTCGACTGTCGCCCTGCTGGGTTCGGCTCAGGCGGAGGAAGGGGCGCGGAGAGCTCGCTCGTCCTTCTCGTTTCCCCCACCCCCCCAACCCCCACCCCAGTCTGGGTGTTTGTCTCCGGCCGGCTCTATGGCTCTGTGCAATGGAGAAGCCAAGGTCAGTGCCGCGCCGGCGGAAGGGACGGCAAGATGAGAGGGGAGAAGGCGGGCGGGCGGTGTGGGGGGAAGCCAGCCTCGCAGCGAAGCGCGCGGTGCCTTCCCTGGCCTGCCACCTTCCTCCGGGAGCTTTGTGCGTGGGAGAAGAGGCGGGAGCCGGTGGCAAGGGCAGACTTGCCTCCCCCCATTACCCCCCCTCCCCGGGCTTCGTCTGCAACAGCAGCAGGCTTTCGTTTCGCGCGTCCCCCCCCTCCCCCTTCCAATCCCCATTCCCAGCGGCGGCATTTCCTTTTGGCCCTTCTCTTCTCCCCCCCCCCCCACTCCTCTCCTCCCTCCTCGGCGGGAGGAGGCTTCATGCCGGGCACATGGGAAAGAGGGCGGAGGGATGAGGAAGGAGAGGCACGAAGAAGGGTGACTGGCACTTGGCTCTCTCCACCCCACCTCCCCAAACCCCGGGCACCGGGGAGAAAGAGGAGAGCGCCCGGCCTGGAAGTCTGCCGCTCGGTGGCGGTCCTTTCCCCTTCGAGCATATACATTCCCGCTGCCTCCTCCCCCCACACTCCCCGCGGTCCCGCGTGGCTTGAGCCTGCTCCAGACACGCCTGGCAGCCTCGTGGCCCTTCTCTCCCCTTTTTGCGCCTGGCTAGAGAGAAAGAGAAAGAGAAAAGGCGAGGGTGGGTGGCGGGGAGAGTAAGGAAATGGAGAGATAAGTCTCACTTTCGAGTCGTTGCTACTTACTTCAATCGCCGACTGTTTGTTACGGGTTTCCCCGCCCCCGCCCGCCTGCCTGCCTGCCTTTTTAAAGCCTTATTTTCTCCCCCCTCAGTTGAAGTTATTATAAGTTAGTTCCTCCTCGTATCTACAAACTAAACCAGTAAGTTCTTCTTTTCCAAAGAATGCTGGTATGAAGTTCTCGGGTTTGGGGCAAATCCAGGAAAGCATGTCAGTTTTCCTCAGGCTTCTTAAACTTTTGTTTATTGAGGTAATCAAAGGGATCGCCCTGGACTCTTCCCCAAAGCACACATATTCAGTTTAAACGTATACTTGGTCTTTGAAGCGTAGTTTTCTTAGTTCAGTGTTTTCAAGTTTCTCACCTTGAAAAAAGAAAATGTTTTGGTAATGGGTATCTTTGGTGCCGCAGTTGTGTCCTTGCTGTAGTTTAATGAAATAAGATAAAACGTGTTTGTTCAGGTCAATGAAAAGAAAAACTTTTTTCACAGTTGGATTTTAACAGTTACAGTATATCACAAATCTCTTTATCTCCTCAAACACTGCCATTTCCAGAGTTTTCAAAATCTGTTATGTCTGAGCAACCATTAGATCAAAGTCAAAAAGAAGTACACTCGGCCAGCCAAATGCAGGTTTGTTTTGCACAGATTCAGAACCTCCTCAGAAGAACTTTTTATGAGAAAATAATTGGGAAAATAACATGAATGGCGTAGTTTTATTTTTAATGTGGGCCAGTGTGCTCACAGTAAAAAATGACAACAAAGTTATCTATTGTTAGTTAACTTGATTCAAAACTCTTGTGTTAATGAGATTTGATTTAGTCACAAAAGCATTAGAGTACCAGAATGAATGATGGTGGATAAAATAGCAAGCTACATCTTTTTTTAGTGCATCTTATTTAGAATGAATTCTGAGGCTCCTGTGTTCTTTGGAGTGTATTTTTGAAGTTAAATATATTTTTCTGGCTCGTGATACAAATAATATTTGCAACTAGAATTAGATGTTTCTCTCTAAACCTAGCATTATACATGTTCTTTTGCTACATACAGACTAGTTTATATGATTTTAAATTGTAACTGGGAATATGGCTGTCAAAAAGAAGAGTCATTCTGCTAGTGTTAAAATCAATGTCTCTTTAAAAATCTCTTATGGAGTTGACAGCATAAATGTTTTATATGTATTTTCTTGGCTCTTTATGGAAAACAGACTTGATGTAAGAATTTCAGATGATGGCAAGAATAATTCTCAAACCACAACATTGGTATTGAGAGCCACTGTAGGGAAAAGACACTTGTCTTACTTGGTGTTAACTATTCCTTTTAAGCGCCTTATTTATTTATTTAAGCATCTTGCCAGTATTACAGAGTTCTGTATTCACCACAGAATTTCACTTTATTCTTGGATGGTCATTTTGCAAAAAGAAAAGGAAAGCTTAGTAATAGTTTAGCTTCTCTGATCTTAAATGTGCATCTTAAATGCATTAAATTACATCTTTAAGTTAACTCACTTTTGGTATACATCTTGAGATTAGGTCTGGCTCTATGCTTTACAGAGTGGGCGGGAGTAGTGTCTTTCCTGTTTTTTGCAGAAAGTTTTTCCAGACCACACAGTTATTTTTTAGTCTAAGTACACATTAGCTTACTTGTAGCCTGATCTTTAGAAAGTTAGATAGTCCTGAGTAAATGCATTATTTCTTTACTACATTTATTCCATAAATTTCAGATAAACTCTCTGTGGTTTAAACAAACAATAATAATGTACCAAAAATATCAGAACAGCAGTTTAATATATTACAGGATAAAAACCATGCTTCTGGCCCACAATTATAGTTAATATTATTATACTTCAAATGCCTAGCAGAACATCTTCAAGCCCTTCCTGGAGGAAATAATCATTATATGAATTTAATAAATAAAGATTTAAGAATGGTACCTCCCAACTACTGAAAATAAAGCTCTATTATAAGGTGGGGACCACCATGGAAAAAGGCTGCCTTTAGACCCTCAACTGTTTCATCTCAACCTGTAAGTTGAAGCAACCCTGATCTTCCCCATCTGATTGAGTGTATTGGTTCTATCTGGAAGAGGTAGTCTGAAGATATTTTCAAGTTAGGCCATGTAAGGCTTTAAAACCAGCACCCATAAAATTGCTATTATATGCTTGTAGTGACTATTACTTGTCAGCATGTGAACTGTTACATTCTGCACCAATTGCTGTTTCTCAGCAGTTTTCAAAGGCAGTCCCATATAAAGTTCATTACAGTGGGCCATTCTGATACATTAGTGACAGGAGCATTGAAATCAGATGGGTTGAGAATTTAACTTTTTATAGGAATGCAGACTTCCTTTCTCCAACTTTCTGAAAATATGAATACATTCTAAGATATTTTAAATGCATTTGCAATATGCATACATCTGGTGTGATAGTGGGAACAGAACAGAACAGAATAACAAAGGTGGAAGGGATCTTGGGGCTTTTCTAGTCCAACCTCCCTGCTCAAGCAGGAGACTCTCTATCATTTCAGACAAATGGTTGTCCAGTATCTTTTTAAAAGCCTCCAATGTTGGAGCACCCCCAACTGAACAGAACAGAGCAACAGAGTTGGAAGGGACCTTGGAGGACTGCTATCCATGACACTGATATTAAGATTCTTATGCTTATTAAGAGTCCCAGTCTCATGCTGGTATTTTCTAAAGATTTCACAATAAAAAAAGAAGAAACTATTTCTCTAAGCCCACCTGATTTACTTAACTTAGTAAAAATATAAGATGGTTTTTCATCTTCACTCATTCATAGCTTTTAGTGAGGGAATCATTGAAAATGTTAAGCCAAAATGTGATTTGTCTGAATTCAAATATTGTCATTGGTAAATCAAGGTTTATGGCTTACTTTGTGGACTCTACTTACTTGTGATTTATTCCAAAACTAAACTCTAAAACCATATTCACTGGTCTGATTATCCAAGACTTTTTGACTTGCTCTGGTAATGGTTTAGTTTTCTCCGAAATACCAACTTTTTTCTTCTCTTATAGCCAAAGACTAGAATCACACATTACATTAGGTCAGAAGCAAAAAGACTCCCATAATATGTGTACCATAGGTGTCTGGTATAAGCCACAGTATCTGTCATGTCATCACTTGCCCTTTATGGATATCCCTGGTATATATTCTTAAAGTTTTCAAGGGAGAGAGCATAGGGGATAACAACACTGGACTGAACTGAGTGATCATATAGTTTCTTAAGGCATATGGAACAGACTTCTGTTAATGCCAGGGATATGCTTTCCTAGCTCATCCATTTGGAGTTCCACAGTATTTCTGAGCATATTGTAGTAGGAGGATGACAGTTCTCTGGCTGACATTTAAAAGAAAAGTTCCATATCTACTGGGGCACTCTACTTCATGACTTTTACACTCAGAGACATTGTCCCCACTGCTGTTGAAATGACATTTAAATTCACTTGAAATATCTACTTTTCAGTAAATAGCGTAGGATGATAAATCGGCAATGGAAACATTGCAAAGTCAAGCAGTTTCAGCTCCAGTATGTGTTGGTTGGTTTGTTTGCTATCTTTCCCACTACTTGCTTTGAATGCCTGGCTCACATCTGTTCTTTCTTAGTGCAGCTGTGTCAATAGCATCTGCTAAACCAGACCTATGTTTTGAGAATTTTAGCACCAAAGCAAAGAATTTAGACTTGCATAAGACAATGCCATATAACCCTTTTGATTGATTGATTGATTTATAGTCCATAAAAAAAACTATTTATTTATTGTCTATAAAAATTTCCTACATAGTTCTTTAAACCCGTTAACAAAGTACATTATATATGACTTAAACATTCTTTCATGTAATTAGTTTATTTGGTTGATCAGCCATGGAAAACATCATATTTATCGTGAATGAAATGTTTTCTTTCAGTGCAGGCACTTGTGATTTAAATTAAGCCACACAACCTGATAGCTTGAAAGTGGATAAAAAGGACTTCTTGTAATTTCATTTCTTTTTTTGACTACCATAATTTTCTTTAATGAATCAAGTCCTCTGATTCAAAATGCCAACATGTTCCTAGCTTCTTAATAATTTCTTCTTTTATCTAATTTTGTATGCATCTGAGATTGTTCATTACATAATTCTATTATAGTTTTCTATGGATGCATTTAGGATGAAGGCATATGACTAACCATGCTTGAATAACATTTCTATGGGTGAGATTGAACAATCAACAAGTTCTTCTTGGAATAAGTAAAATTCTTGTTAGCAGCTTCATGTAAGTACCTCTATTTTAAAAAACATATTATTTTACAGAGGATCTCTAGCTTGCTTTTCTGTTCAAATAGTGGTTAAGGCATCTAATGATAAAATAACATATAAATATCGTATTTTTCAGACTATACGACACACCTAGATTTAGAGGAGGAAAACAAGAAAAAAAATAGTTTTTGACCTCCGCATGTCCTGTTTTCGCCCTCCCAGGTCCCCAGAAGCACTTTGCAGGCCAAAAACAGGCCCATTTTTGGCCTCCCAAACCCTCGACGTATTTCGTTTTTGCCAAAAATGTGCCCATTTTTTGCCTGCAGAGTGCTTCTGGATGTGTGGAGGGTTCGGGAGGCCAAAAACGGGTCCATTTTTGGCAAAAACAGGACGTGCGGATCACTACATAGTGCTTCTGGGGGCCAGGGAGGGCAAAAATGGAGGGTTTGGGAGGCCAAAAACAGGCCCGTATTTGGTCTATAAGACGCACCAAACGTTTCACCCACTTTTAGGGGGGGAAGTGTATCTTAAACTCCAAGAAATACGGTACATTCCAAGATCATTCCACCAGTACATATCACAAGTTTCTGCTTTCAATATGGTTGCAGAAGTGGAAGGATTTTGCCTTTTTTCTTCAAAATTGGTATTGTTTGAAAAAATCCTTTAACAAAAACTACACACACACACGTGGAAGGATTTCATTTCACTCTGGCTGTCATAAACTTCAGAATTCAGTTTCTAAAATAATTCTGAAATGCCTAGAAGCCAAATCAAGGCAACTTACATAGCTAATATAGCTAAAATGACTAATAACGGAATCAAAAGTGTCCTTCCTCCTTCTACACTGATATAGATCTCAAAACCGTAATTAGACCCACCAATTTATCAGTGAAATAAAAGGTTGGATTCCTGCTGCTATTTATGTTATTTATAATTTACTGTTTTATATTGTTAGCCAATGAATAAATTAGCCAAGTTATGCACACAAGTAGAGTTTGCAAACAAGTACCACAAACATTTTAAGAGCCTCCTGAATTAAAAGATCTGTCTTGCCTTGCATCCTGTTTGTCACATGGACAATCAGAAGCTCATCAATTTCTTATAAATTTGACATGAAGGTGGTGGCTTTCTCGTTTCCTGTGAAACAGTTCTGAAGTTGGCTCTGATCTTCACCAACCTGCCACTGATAACTTTAGCACCTATAACTTTATTTCCATTTAAAAAGATCTGTATTGGCCCTCACAATAATAGTATAGTACGTGCATATCTAAAGGCTTCTTAATGTTACAGAGAAATGAAAAGGCTAAATTAAGCTCCAGTGTAAAGATATAGATTAACATAAAGATATGATTTGATCTCCTAATGCCACTTATTCTTTTAGAAAAGCAGTTGTAAGATTACAGATATAAGCCCTGCTGTCTGAAACCAATTACTCTGGGCTAAGTTGATCAGCTTCATATTTGTGAGTCATACTTGCCCTGAGGAAGAGATGGTTGAGAATTTATGGGATTCTTAATAATTTTCTGTTTCAATCTTTGTCTTCTTTATTACACTTGATAATCTCTTATCTTTGATTTAGTTTGCTATGAAAGGTTCTGCTTACCATTTTCAAAACTGGGTATTCACTGTTGATAAGATTAAGTGGTGGTGAAGAAAATCAATTATGAAGGAAGACTTACATAAGATATCCAGTTGAACTGTTCTTTGCCCTTTAATATGCCTCACAAATGCTTTGAAGGGTCCCCACTACCAAGGGATATGCAGGATGGTACTGGGTTGCTGGATAGAAAGGACTTTTCTTTCCCAATAATTCAGTGTTAAAAGTGTATTCATGAATGTTTTGGTATTGAGTCAGGATTTTAAACATCATTGTTGCTTGATTGAATAAATGTAGTGAGTTAATTCTTGCATAAGGCTAAGCAGCAGAGGATACATTTTTGTGTCACATTCTATTATAAAAACAGAATTACCTTCTGACATAATACAGTCTAGGAACTGAAATGTTGAATAATCAGACTAATATGTCCTTCTAGCACTGTTTAAATGGTGTGTCCCTTGTAACAACAGGTATTGTCTGAAACAAAATCATCATTCCAGACAAGATATTAATTATTATCACAAATTCTCCTCAGTAACGACAGTTGTAGTTTCTCCTACCTTAACATGTCTTTTTTCACTCCACATATTAACAGTTTTTAAAAAATAACACAGCATTCATATTTGTCATAGTGATACTTAGATATTTTACCTTCTTCTCAATCTTAAGACCCATTTTATTCATCAATTCTGTTTGATCTTCTAGTTTCATATTTTTAACATCTTTGCCTTCTGTTTATTAATCCTGAAACCTGCTAATACGTCAAGTTCTTTTAATTTGTCCATTAATACTTCAATTCCTTTTAAAGGATCTTCCAGAACCAACACCAAGTTATCTGCAAAAGCCCTTAACTTGTATATTCCTTTTTTAATCTTTATTTCTTCAATCCTCTTATCGATCTCTATTCAGTATTTCAAGAACCAAAATAAAGAAGAGAGGAGATAATGGGCATCCATGTCTTGTTCTTTTTTTATAACTCACGGGTAGAGTTTTGATAGATTTCCATGACTAATTATTTGTGCTTTCTGTGAAGTGTAAATTGATCTTATCAATTTTATAAACTTCTTGTTAAAATTCATATCTTCCAAAACTTTGAAAAAGAAATCCCAGATCAAATTGTCAAAGGCTCTCCCAACATCTAAGAAAATCAATCAAGCTTGTTTTTCATTATGTTCCTTCAATTATTCCAAAATGTCCAACACGTTTCTGATGTCCTTTAACTGTCTTTTAGGTAAAAAGCCACATTGATCCTCATGAATAAATTCTTGCAAAATTATTTTCCGTCTATTAGCTAGAATCATTGTAAACATCTTGTCATTATTAAATAATGATATGGACCCACAGTTTCTTGTTAAAAGTAAAATCTTGTTCTTCTTTAGGTATTAATGGTATATTGGCTGCTTTCCAGCTCTCTGGCATCTTTCCTTCCTGTCGGATTAGAATTCATTGTGTTTTGTAAAGGTTGTAAAAGTTCATCCTCAAAACATTTCTAATAAGAACCTGATATCCATCTTGTCCAGAAACCAAAGCATAGTCACTTTCAATGCAAAAAAAACCCTACTGTAGTGTTGAACTTTATTTTTCATGTTTTCCTATATTTGTTATTGTTAGTTGTGAAGTCGTGTCCGACCCATCATGACCTCATGGACAAAGTTCCTCCAGGTCTTCCTGTCCTCTACCATCCTCTGGAGTCCATTTAAGCTCACGCCTACTGCTTCAGTGACTCCATCCAGCCACCTCGTTCTCTGTCGTCCCCTTCTTCTTTTGTCCTCAATCTTTCCCAGCATTAGGCTCTTCTCCAGTGAGTCCTTCCTTCTCATTAGGTGGCCAAAATATTTGAGTTTCATCTTCAGGATCTGGCCTTCTAAAGAGCAGTCAGGGTTGATCTCCTTTAGGACTGACCGGTTTGATCGCCTTGCACTCCAAGGGACTCGCAGGAGTCTTCTCCAGAACCATAGTTCAAAGGCCTCAATTCTTTGGCGCTCAGCCTGTCTTATGGTCCAACTTTCACAGCCATACATTGCAATTGGGAAAACCATAGCCTTGACTACACACACTTTTGTTGGCAGGGTATATATTATCCTATATTAGACAACTTAATTAGTCAACATTATTCACATAGAACAGGGGTGTCAAACTCAATTTTATTGAGGGCCTGCATCAGGGCTGTGGTTGACCTTGGGGGGCTGACTGTGTGGGTGTGGCCATCTTGACACCACTCACTGGGTGGTGTGGGTGACTGGATGAACATGGCCAGCTTGACACCACTCCCCAAACTACTGGCATGTTTCCTCTTCGTATTGGGTAGACTGGGCCAAAGTGACACGGATACACTGGGCTGAAGTGACGCTGGCTGGCCCCTTATATTTTCCAGGACGGCCCTATGATCCAGATCTGACCACATCGCGGACCAAATCCGGCCTGCGGACCTTGTGTTTAACACCCCTGACATAGAATGAAAACTTATTATTTCCAATGACAACTATGGCATGTTCACTCTTGGTTACCCTGTCTGCACTGTAGATCAATGGTATTTTGGAGCTTCCTGACAGTCTATGCCATGCAGATAGAGCATCCAGTTCACCTAGGCAATATCAAAAAAAAAAGAGAGAGAGAGAGAAGAAGACGACACCTGTTAGCCCTATCAATATCTGAAAATATTAAAACAAATTTCACACAACTCTCTCCTTTGTAATTTTCAGAAATGTTTTTAGCTCTTTTTCTAACATGCCACTTTTGGAAACCCAGAAAACAATGGTCCTCTCTCATGTAAGAAGATTTCTGAACCTTCCTTCCAAAGCACATAAGAAAAAGGCGTCCCTTTAATTGTCCTGTCTCCAGTGTACCATTTTGAGATGAATCGTGCCTGTTAAAGGGCAAGGGAAAGAGAAGAAAGTTTGTTATGCAGCATGTCTCCAAGGATATTTATTTGTAGGTTTCAAAAAATTGGTAAGATTTCTAACTCCTAATCTATTTAATAATTACAACAAAAATACAGACAATCAAAATGTTAACAAAAGAAAAATTAATGCTTTGGAATTTTGCTGCTGGAGAACATGGTTGAGAATTCATTGAGTGAATGGAACCATAAATCATTCAATGCTTGAGGAGATCAAGCTAGGTTGCTCACTAAAAATAATAGTAATGAAGCTAAAACTTGGATATTTTGGATACCTAGTGTGGAAACAGGAAATCTTAGAATAATCAAAGGCAGAAAGGATTCAAAAAAATAAAACATCTAGTTACAATCATGGCTATTAGGTTATAAGAATTCAAGGAGGCACTTCCTAGCAAATTCTTTTCTATTGAGCCATAATGAATTAGAAGCAACTGAATGATTGGTTTGAATAGAAAAGCAAGTTAGAGGATAGAAAAGTAAGCAATATGAGACTATACTACCACTCTAAATTATATTGCTGCCCTAGGAAAGTTTGGACCTTAGGAAAGTTAGGAACAGATTTATAGGGGGGGGGGGGTTTCAGACTGTTCTGATTCTCAGAACAAACTCTTCCCTTTATGTCTAATACTGTTTCATCATACTTGTAATTCCTATTTGTTTTTTGTTTTTTAAAGTACATCCTGGAAATCTGAAGCATCTGCTGTATGCCAGCACTACTCTACCTAATCTTTAACATTACGTCTCTGGTTGGGGATTCAGCTCAGTACTTATGAATCACTTGTTCCATGATTAAAAGTAGGGAAATAAAATAACCCCTTCACTGTTTTCCTAAAAATCTGATTTTGTGCTTACAAGGCTTTACAAACCTCCTATGCCTGTAGACATGTATTTATTTATTTGACAAATGTACATAGTCACAAATGAGACTTTGGTGGCATACAATAAAACAGTTTTTTTTAACTTCAATATGTAATGATGTGTATACTGAATGGAAGTAATAACCTGTATTTTGGGACTTTTGCTATATCTAATTCTTTCTGTTATTTTTTGTCTTAGTTGCAGCCTAGTATATCCTTACATTTAAGATTGCCTTAACATTTAATGAATACGGTAATCATAGCCCTATTACAACAATCTGACATCATTATGTGATTAATCTGATATTAATATTCTAGTAGAATACGATTTAAAATTGGTGACAGATTTCGAATATGGAGTCTGTTCTATATGCACGCACCTTTGTTAACATGTATATAGAGAAAAATAAGTATTTCCAATTTGGAAAAGTTTGGAATAAAGACAGCTTTGTGATTTGGTGGAAACGACAACTTTGTGATTTGATCTTTATTTGTTTTTGGTATGTGATCAAGCTACCTAAAGGTATTTGTTTCATCCTGTTCATTCACTTTTTATTCTGTTCACGATCATTCGATGCCCATTCATTCTTGATCTTATCTTTTCTTAAGTGCCCATTCTCAAATAATTAACAGTCACCCTCATATAACAAAGTTGGTAGAAGCATGCTTTTTCAAGCAGCTGTTTCCCTTCCTTTGACAAAAGTTCATTCCTTGCATCAAATGATACACTATCCACTCTTTATCAGTATTGGTAAATTTTGATTTTTTAAAAATCTATTTTTCCATGTTTAATAAACATTCTGCCAAAATAGATTAATTTAAATAGATTAAAATGAACCTATTTACATTCATTTTACCATTTATGTATAATCTACAGATCTTGCCAAACATAACTTGGTCTTCAATATATTTATTTTCAGATCCATATTTCTTATTTTAACAGTAATTGAAATCATTCAGCTTCTCAGCCAATAATATAATTTTGTATGCATTTTCATATCCACAAACAAAATCCCTCTAATATTTGTCCCTTATGTATTTATCCATAAATTCATTATATTCCTAATGTGCATCACATATCCTTGTCTTATTCTTTGCTCAATACTAAAGTGTTCAAGAAATACTATATTTTTCTTACCCATGCTTTCCTTCCATCATACTGCACACCTACCATATCCAATAACCAATTGTCAATTCTATTCTTTAAAGCTTAATAACTTGTATGCAACTTAAATTCTAATAACCTTTCAGTCAGAATTCTACAAATTTGTTTCTAGGCACACTTCATGAACTCTGTAGGGTTGGGAGTGGATAGAGCGGTTAATGTGATACGTTTGTGTTCAAGAATGCCATTGCATAATTTGGAGACTTCAGTTGCCAAAATTCTGATAAATGATTGAAATACTTATTCATCCAGGTTGGGGAAAGTCTGCATAATCCATAGTTCAGGGCATGGTCTGCTTGCATTATTTCTTCCTCTCCCTCTGTCATTCTCATCAACATTGACTTACTTACAGAAACCCTAAAAGCAAACATTTAGTTGAAGTTTACCTATTGTCTAGGGGGAGAAATTAATTAAATTGCATGTTTTAGAAATTCTGGAAGTGCCTTTTTAAAAAATTGCAGTTATTATTGAAGAATAAATAAAATATGTTTTATTAAATCTGGGTGCAATTCAAGGTGCTGGTTATCAGCTTTAAAGTCTTCATTGCCCTTCATTGCCGTTTATTTCCGGTCACATCTATCTGACCCATCAGAGTGGGGAGGCAGGGAATGTTGCGGGTCCCATCCCCGAGGGAATTATACCTGGTGGGACCCAGAAGAAGGGCCTTCTCTTTGGTGGCTCCCTCTCTCTGGAATGTCATTCCCCCAGAGATTAGAATGGCCCCCATTCTAATACTCTTCTGAAAGGCGCTGAAGACCTGGTTCTGCCAGTGGGCCTAGGGAACCCAGAGTGGGATTGAAGCCCATTAAATGGCACCTGTCACCGAGGTGGGTTGTGTGTGATTTTGTTATATTGTACTATATTAATTTATTTGATTCTTTTTGTTACTTTTTATTGTTTTAAATGTGATTTTATATTCTGTAAACCGCCTTGAGTTGCCATGGGCAAATAGGCGGCAATATAAATTCAATAAATAAATAAATAAATAATCACATCCAAAAAGAATACATTGAGAAAATATACCAGCATTTATATTCTATTTTAGATTTCGTAGAAAGACAGAGAAGAATTTTCAAACAAAGTTCTTGAAACATAATGGCATTTTATCCTTTATATAGGAATTATGGAAATATACATTCGTTACTTAACTGTATATTTATTGTACAGGGATGTGAACACAATACAAACCAACTTCTGGGCATTTCTTTCTCTTACATTAGCTTTCCATGACACAGTATAAACACAGTTATAGCCAGCTCAAGTTGTCTGCTTTCTGTTATGCACAAAATCAAAACTTTTGTTAGCAATACTTGTGTTTTGCTGCTGGTGATAATTTGTGAGTTGTCCTTAGGTTATTTACTAAGCCTTTGATCCATGAACCTAGCCATTTCATCTTAAAAAAACCATGGTTTATGACTTATTTTAAACCAGAACACAATGGCTTATTTAAAAATTATAATTAAAACATGATTTAATATAATATATAGCCATAGGTAAGGATTTACGCATCATGTTAAATCATATGTTTATTCCAAACAAAGAATGCTGTTATGGTTTAATGAACAAATCATGATTAAAACATGGCTTGGTGTGATATATGAACATGGGCTTTAATCCAGTTTAATTATAGGTTCACTCAAAAAGAACACTACTTTATTGAATGAAATATGGTTAATAAAATGATGTAGCATGATGTAAGAAACCTTTGTGGAAAATGTTATAGTCAAATTTTTTATGATTTAGTTCATAATTTCACATTAAACTGTAATATGATATGCTTGTTGAGTAGTGAACCCAATCACGCTTTATTGTTTAGTGCCAACCAGCCCTACTATGCATGTTAGCTTTCTTTTAATTTAGTATTTAATATATGTTCTCATACCAATAGGCTACAAGTAAATTTGTAATAAACATCTAATAGTTTAACTTAGCAGTTATTGCTATTTTGAAAAGACATACTTTATGCTTATCTGCTTGTTCCAATAAAACACTTATAAATCCTGTTCATAGTTGGAGAATGCTGGAGAAGATCTCAAGGATGGGGTATGCCGCTATGAAGGAGCTGTTGTGATACTCGATGCTGGAGCTCAGTATGGAAAAGTCATAGATCGCCGGGTCAGAGAACTGTTTGTCCAGTCAGAGATTTTTCCTTTGGAAACGCCTGCTTTTGCAATTAAAGAACAAGGATTCCGGTAAGATTGATCCTTATATTAGTTGTATGTATGCTCCATTAACAGTTTTGTTTCATCTATGAGATCATAGATCAGAAAGTTACAGCTTGTATCCTTCAACTGTAAAAGGCCAAATAATCTGAAGAAGACTACTTTTCAGCTTTTAATTTGTATGCAGGAATCTTAGACTCTACCAAAGTGAGTAAGATTAGAAAATATAAATACTCAGATCCCTATCAAACAGAAGACTATCTAATTGTGGGGTCAATGATTAATTTTCCCTAAGACACACTGGAATTGCTGTGGAAGGCCAAACCAATAGATTAAACTTAATTCTGCCAGCAGCGCCCGTAAATTAAGGGAGGAGGAAGCACAGAGCCTCATCTTGCCTCAGCCCAGCCATCATTCTGTTACATTCGCAGAAAAGTTCTTTCTCTCCTCAGCCAAATAAAGGAGTACACTTGGATTCTGCTTCTGCCTCCCACAACGCTTATTACATTTCATTTTATAACTTCCAGTGGAACTAAAATGGGCAGGACAGGGTCAGCCAAAGAATGTGGCCTGAGGGCCATAAAATGCCTAGCTCTGGTCTAATTCCATTTAAATGAAAAATGTAAATTACATTAATTAGTCCCATACATTTATCTATTTCCTATTGCATCACACTGAAATTAATGGCAGATTTTAGAAGGGATTTTTGGATGAAATCTTGGCACCCAAGATTTCATGGAATCACATGTTGCTCTATTAATTCAGGCAGTGAACTCCTGATTCTCATATTTGAGAAAATATATGTGGTATGTATCCCAGGCTATATGAACTGTGATGGATCAAACTAAAAGCTTGTCTACTTCAGCATTCTGTTGTCAATGGAAATTGACAGTGACACTTGAGTAATCTGGATGATTACTCCTTTAAAAAAAGATGAAAAAGAGGACATTGAAATACCAGCCTAAAAGACACAAGAAAATTAATAGTTAACTACTAAAATGTCATTCCAAAATGAATAGCCCCATAATTTGCCTACAAGACACTTGGTCCTGTGGCCTTTTAAAAGTTGCCGAATTCAAGAGATAATTGGGGCCAACTATGATAGGATTTTTGGTTCTTTTCAGTTCCAACACTTTGTGTACATTCTATTAAGTAGTAACTGAAAACATTTACACGAGAAGCAGAGATAGTGTGGAGCTGACTGATGAAGCTGAGTATCATCAACATGCTAAAATCAGTTGAATTCTATCAAATGAAATATTTTATAACATTTTGTTTTAATGTTTAATGTTAACATAGAAACATACCCATCTTACCATTCCCTGCTTGATAAGCAACATTATGTGGAGTATGGAAAAGGAATAAGAAATAATAAACCAATGGAAGTGATAAAAGATGAAAATAAAGAGAACTAAAACTAAATTGCACCAATATCTTTTACTGTAGTTCATACTTTCTATCCTTACAAACTATCCTTGTTTCCAACATATGGAAAAAGTCAAACGTTTTTGAGTTTCTCTTTTTAAGATCTCTTGAACACCATCCAAATACAGCTTTTTCAGTCTTTTTCTTCTCCCTTGCAATTAAATGCTTATTCATTCTTTGTATTGCCAAACCTTCTCAAAATATGTACACCCTGACCACTCACCATTGTGTTAAATCAGCATTCACGGAGCATCTATTTGTTCCTGAATTCTCTGTTATATATAGGGAAGATTTTCCCCCCATGACCTGAGAATCTAAGAATAGAAATAATAAGTGGCAGCTATCTAGATTTCATCTAAGTATAAGGAGAATTTCCTGATCTATACAGCAGTAGATAATCTACTTATGGAGACTGTGAGTTCTTCATCTGTGGAGGATTTAAGGAAGAGGCTAGATAGCCACCTATTATGGTTGGTATAATTATCTTGCACAATGCACAGCATTGATCTAGATTAAGCCAGCGCAGCTCTTAGACGGGAAAAGACATTTGCTACATTAAAAATAATTGTGGATCACAAAAGAATAACTGGTGAGCCAATCAGTTGCTTGGTGGCTAGAGGCATGGCAGCAGTGATGCAGCTACCAATCTCTCCAGTTGAGACTTGGAATCATTGCAGGTGCCCTGTGGCATGTCTTTCAGGGCAGAGATGGCAACAAAAACTAGACAACATATCCTTCCTGGTGGCAGTGACATTTTGAGGCAGTAATTTGAGTTTTCAACAAATACCTGCAGGATGAGACTGCTTGACGGGCTGCATGTTGTACAGCTCTGTTCTCGATGATCCTTTAAGCTCTACAATTCTATGATTTTATGAATCTGTCTCTTATTATTACATTAATACACCTCTTAAGCATCCATTTCTGTTGCATTCAAATTACTTTTCCTTTCAGTTTCCTTAACAAAATGAACAAAACGCTCTCTTACTGGAGCTCTTTTTACTTCTTTCAACATTCATTCCTTACCACGGACCACATACTACCCACTAAATGTATCCAAGCATTTGTACATCTTAAATATTTCTCCATCCTTTTCCCTATTATTAATTAACATTTTACCAAGGCAACCAATGCATCTAACTTCTTTAGTTCCTGAACATCAAAGACCACACAAATTAATACATTTACTGATAAAGTTTGCATACCTAAAATTCTTGTGATCTTTTAAACTCTTTTCATCCTTTAATTGGATGAAACTATATGTCATAAGGCAACAATTTTTGAACCAAGATATCTCATATGGCCTAACTTACACAACGTATCCAAACTCCAGGTCCAGTGACTCCCGAGGGAATGAAATTTTGGCAAGTTGCAGCTGCTTCAGTGTACTGGCTGTTGCTACAGTCACATGGTCTTCATTTTCAATGACAGTTTTCAGCCAATCTCACGGAAGGGAAGGGAAGGGGAAAGGGAGAGGAGAGGGAGAAAGGAAGGTAGGTTGTTTTGTTTGGTTTGGTTGGTTGGTTTCTGCCAGATTCTCACAAATATACCCAATGGGGAGTACTCATTCCTACTCCCACTACTTTTTTGCCCACTCTTGGTCATTCTGTTTCTCTGTTTAGGTAAGGAAATTGCCCAATGGGGCACAAATTATATTACAAGATAAAAGCTGGACTTTAAGCCTGTTCACTGTTTTGTAGCAGAGAGCTATAAATGAAATGGGAAAAAAACAAATGTTATAATTTTCTCTTAAGTCTTGTTCATGGTACTGTTAAGTAAATTTCTATTGAACAGGAAGACTCTTCCCTTTGAATGGTGGGGCACACATACAGTATTTTGCCCTTCAGTAAAGTGTCAAATGGTTCATGAAGTTTCCAATTGGGGTGACAGGAACAGTTCTGTTTCTCCGCATGCAGCTTCCTGTAGTCTTAGCAGGAGCAAACATTGGCCAGTAAGTGTTGCTTTAGCATGGCCAGAAATAGGTTTGCCATGACAACATAAACCTTCAGGGTTACATAAAATAGAACAAATTATCCAGATTCAAAGAAAACAAGGATGAGTAGGCCAGCCCTGATTTCTTATATCACCCTTTACATAGACAGACTGACTAGTTATAATGGAGGGCTCTGTCTACAGAGGCTCTTAAGGTAATTGATTTTTGATGGTCCTCAACTATTTGAAGAGCCTCCAAGGATACAAAAGTTGTTCTAGCCCAATTTTATTGAATTCAGGAAGGTCAATACGAGGAACAATTATTTCCCTGCCCTCAAATGGAGGTAGCGTGTGTCAATTTTATAAAATACCTGAGGAGGGCTATTGATTTCCCTACATTGCTTCAAATTTGTTTTTAGCTGATAAAAGATTTCAGTGTTGGCAAATATACATGGGTATGTTTTGTTTCTTTGATTTGGAAGCAGTATTATATAAAAGGAAAATGATACTTTCTGTGTAGATGTTTGCTTGTTCTCCTAAGGGAATATTTATGTTTCTTTTCAGTTCCATTAGTCACTGGATATAATCATGATTTGTTCATGTTTGATGGAAAAGTAACATTAGTATACAGATAGTTCTCAACTTATGAATCTAATAGAGCCTGGAATTTCCATCTTAAGTCGTGATAGTCATAAGTCAAGGCACCCATGTGACCAATCTGGTTTTATGACCTTTTCCCCAGCAATCATAAAGCAAACACTGTGCTTGTAAAGTGAATACTAAAGTCATAAAGCAAACACTGCAATCAGAAAGAAAAACTCCAGTCCTAAAATGAGTCAATTCATTCCCATAGGTGGATTTTGGCTGGAAAATGCCAGAAACTGGCAAAAAATGTCATAAATCGTGATCATTCAACAGCCATAAAAGTGAGCCAGTTGCCAAGCATCTGAAATGCGATCTTCTGATCACTCTGTGTGTTTATGTGTATGTGTGGTGTGGTGTGTGCATGCTGCCATTGGAACTCAGAAACTGGGTTCTAAGTATCTTTTGGGGGAATCCGTCGTAACTTAGAAAGTCACTAAGCAAGGATTACTTGTAGCAATAGCACTTATATACTGCTTTACAGCCCTCTCAAAACAGTTTACAGAGTCAGCAAATTGCCCCCAACAATCTGGGTCCTCATTTTATCCACCTCGGAAGGATAGAAGGTTGAGTCAACCTTGAGCCTGGTGAGATTTGAACTGCCAAATTGCAGGCAGCCGAACTAGCCTGCAGTACTGCACTCTAACCACTGCGCCACCGTTGCTCTTGTAACCACTGACTTGTACTCTACTTGTAGCCACTGACTCTAACTTAAATATAAACTATGGTCAATGACTATATTAAAGTATACATCATAATAATGGAGGGCACTGAACACAGCTTGTGCCTAAGCATGAATATATAAAGTCATCCCAATAACGTCTCTCTTCTCTAAACTCTGTAGCTTGAAAATAAATCTGCTACTTTGTTTAAAGGGTCCAAAGCTTTCTGATATGGCAGGTGTGTTGATAGATTGGAGAACATAATGTGAAGAGTTTTCAGAATCATTGCTGGGCGCTTGCCAATTCATGGAATGCTGTCAACAATGACAAAGCATAGATTTATCAGAATAGTAAATGAGGAAAAAGTAAACATCAGTTGAAAGAAATTGAGGTTTCCCAAATCATTATTTATTAAACTGTATTGCTATTAGCCTATCCTAAACTAAACTTCACCGGGATCCAAAAGAAAATAATGCCAGGAAAGGGTCTTATATCCATTGTTCTACAAGTGAAAATGCCCTACTGAAAATTCATTCACAATTGCAAAATTTGTTCCAACATTGGAATATACTGTAAAATTGGAATTATCTTTCTCCTTGTTTCTGACAGGGCACTAAGTCTAAATAGGAATCTCTGGAAGTACTTTAAATTTTAAAAGGTTTATTAAGCTAATGGAAAGTGTTTTATGATTTGGTTTTCACTACTATGGTTGCTTTATTTCTTTTTATATTATTGAATATTTTTTCGAAATCCATTGTATCCTCATTAGATTTTCAGTAGTTGTGAAGGTAATTTAGGATTGACTTTCAGAAATTATTTACAAGAGATTCTACTGGTCCCAAGGCAGCCGCAGAGAAGGCCTTTGCATAGTTCAAGCGCACTATAATGTACTGTTGATTCTCTCAAAATACTTTTTGTTAGCTAATTGTCTTGTAGGGTTTTCTTAGGAGAAGTTGTTGGGAAGTAATGGGCTTTAGCAGAACCATAACAATAGAGAGAGATAATGATATTCCATTATATTTGTTTTAATGGAGAAGTTAATGGTTTTTAATACACATATTGTTTGCCTTTTGTATTTTCAGGGAAGTTGAGATGTTTCATATTATTGACAGTTCTGTATAGGGTTAATGAGTATCAGTGAGAATGAATTTTTCTTGTATGACTGAAAAACAACAACTCGGCTCTAGAAACTTAGATTTTGCTGAATGCTGAACAAGCTTAAAGGAAAAATTCCCAAATTAAATATGCCACGTTTTAGGTTTCGTGTGATGCTTCTTGTTTACTTCTTTTGATTTTTTAAAAAGAATTTATTTTGATTTATAATAGTTTGCAGTTTTAATAGATGTAAGATATCTTATATACATGCAGCATTGCCTTTATCAAAGTTTTGTGCAGATTTAGAATGATATATGTTTATTAAAATATTTAATTTCAACATCTTTGTTTTTATAAATTGTCTCTTTCCTTTATAGAGCCATCATCATCTCTGGAGGACCAAATTCTGTTTATGCAGAAGATGCTCCCTGGTTTGACCCAGCAATTTTTACAATAGGCAAACCAGTCCTTGGAATCTGCTATGGCATGCAGGTGCTACTTAACATTTCTACAAATATTTATGATTCTATGGGGTTTTTGGTGTTTGTTTGCCTAATGCCAAATAACTATTCTAATTTGTACTCATGTAATATATGAGAATATTATTTAGAAGTAGACTAAAATGAGCTTTTTAAAAAAGTACGTGTCTTGTTCTCTGCTTGTTACTAATAGCACAATCCCTAATGCAATCTGTGCATGAAAGTTTTGCAGGCCAATCTGTTGTTCTTCATGTGCAGAAGCCTGCTGGGAACTGATTCATGAGCTTTTTGAGGCCATCACTATGGAGAATAATAAAACAGGCATCATTTTTGAAAATAGGATTGCTATGGTTTGGCCTTTCTAATAAATGAATGGTATGTCATTGTAGCCTTGATATTATTTGTAGCATTTCAACACATTAATTAGCAATTATGATGATGGTACAGTTTGCACATCCAAATGTTCTTGCAACTCCCTCCACCACAGAGAGATGTTTTCTCAGAGTAATCCTTCTTCTCTAGTATTATATATAGAAGAATTTAAAACTGACAAGATCCTGCAAATGAAACAAGTGATCCAATGGCATAGGTTCAAAAACGGGAGTGGTCTGGAAAGAAAATTTGTACTGGCTGGGATCAGTTAAACAGTTGTAGTAGTTGGGGTCAACTAAAATAAAAACAAATAAAGGAGATAGTATTGTTTTATGAGAAGTTAACCTGCCCAATCTAAGACATTACCAGCCATGAAGTATATGGGATAAAAGAAGTGTTTTTGATCATTTATTAGTTGAACTCAAAGTGGTTATTTGCTAAGAGAGTTCTGCTTATGGGAAGATGAGTAGAGAAGACATAGCACAAGAAAACAATAGAAGCTGAGTTTTAAAAATACTATGTGATCATGAGCGAGACAAGAAGAATATAGTCAGTCCTTGATATACAACCACAGTTGGGACCGGAGCTTCTGTCGCTAAGCAGTGCAATTAAATGAGTCATGCCCAATTTTATTATCATTTTTGCCATGGTCATTAAACAAATCATGCAGTTATTAGGCAAATCTGGCTCCCCCTCCCCAATTGACTTTTCTTGTGAGATGCTGGCTGGAAAGGTTGCAAATCGTGATCAAGTGACCCCAGGATGCAGTAATAGTTGTAAATATATGTTGGTTGCCAAGAGCAATCAGGTGTCTTCAGGGACACTAATGCTCGTAAGTGCAAGGATACTTTTTTCAGCATTCTCATGTAACTTTAAACTTTAAATGAGTGGTTGTAAATAAAGAATTTCCTCTAGAAATAAAACAGTGAAGACACGGATCAAGACTCTAAAAGAATGTGCAGATCAGAAGCACTTAGATTTAATATGAGACAACACAGGAATTGAGCAAAGGGAAAAGCAGAAAAATATATACTGTATTTTTTGCTCCATAAGACACTCCTGACAATAAGAGGCACCTAGGTTTAGAGGAGGAAAACAAGAAAAAAAAATATCTGCCTCCCAGCGTCCATCCGGTATTCATCTGGCTAGCATCCTTGCAGCAAACAGCCTGCCTCCTCCATGTCCGCTGCTTCTGCCGGGGAATGCTGGAGCCTTTGCCTCTGAGCAGCTGATTGGCGGTTGGATCGGAATACTGCCGATTATCTGTTCCAGGCAGCGGGAATCGCTGCCGCTGTTCGCCACTGCTGCCTGTCGCCCATCATCGCTCCACCAGACGCACAGACATTTCCACCCATTTTCGGGAGGGAAAAAAGTGCGTCTTATGGAGCAAAAAAAAATGGTAAACAGAGTTAAAAAGTATCTTAGAAAATTTGAAAATAGAGATAACGTATAAGTGGAGAGAGGCAAAGTGATCATCAGAAATATTGTAATAGGCATAGAATGTGGGTATGAATAAGGATTTCAGAAAGTGAAAATCTATAGATTTTAGAAACATTGGAAAAAAGTGACAGTCTAGGTAGAACAGTAGGGCTACAACGTATTAAACACTGAGACAAACTGTTAAGAAAGCTGAAGTTCAATATTCGTCAATGAAGAGAAAAAGTAAAGTTTGTGTATAAGTTAGAACACATGTTGAATTTACTTAAGGATTGGAACTGGAGATATTTATGTGAATGGATGAATGGAACAGAGTGCAAGAGAGTTGAAATTCTCACAATGGAGGATTGAATTGTAAAACTGTCAGAATTAATGGAAATGTTAAAACTGACCTATTTGGTCAGACAGAAAACAACAAGTGCTTTTTTGAAAACTGAAAATCTTTTGTAGACTTTATGCTAAAAGAAGAAGAAAAAGAAATAAAATAAATGATATGGATTTAATGATTGGAAAAGTTGAGAATTTAATATGGGGTTGAAGGGGTTTCTGGAAGAGATAAGAGGGAGGGGAGATATTTGTTTGCCAATATGTTAAAAGTTACAAGCCATTTTTCATAACTTTGGTTTTTCTTTTCCTGTACCTTTTTTCTTTTGATTTGTTTTTTACTTTGTATAAAATTCTCAATAAATCTAAATTAAAAAGAAACAGCAAATGTGTGAAAATAAATATTCTGATCTGCAAAGTGGCCATAGTGAGAGAAAGTTAAGTGAAAAGAAAAATATTGTTTCAGTGAGACCCAAAAAAGGCCAAGAGAACCTGACATGGAAACATTAATTTATGCATTATTAGCCCTGAACAATCTTGACTAGATTTGAGGAAAACAGAAGGTGGCGTTCATAAATACCTAAGCATGTTTGTTCTGGGAAATGAAAACTGCTCTGCAGTGGTGCAAAACTCCCCCAAATCCTACCAATCCCAGGACTGTGTCTGAGCAAGCTTCTGGTAGGCTGCCTGCTGATTCTATTCATCTCAGCAAAATGAAATACCACTGCTTAAAATGTGTTGTAACAATACAGAAACAGTCGAGCGTAATAAATGCCATGTCAAAATAGAACTCCCTCAAATAGCAAGGTTTCATGCAAGATCAAACACAGTGTAGTGCGAAATAATAATAAAGCAAGCTTTTAAATTGCTGACTGCCATTGTCATGTCTAAATGCGCAAGAAGAAATCTGTTTGTGGAGTCTGCAAGCCAAGATAAAAATACTAGCCTATAGGTAGCCCAAGTAGGACAGATAATCTTCTACTATGGAAGGAATAATAATAGAGTTTTTTACATCTCTTTGAACACTGTAATATTAAAAAATGCAATGGTAATATCTTGTATTGCTGTTGCTTTATAATAGACACAACTAAAAAGATTGGCTCTTGAAATGTGGCATCACAATGCAATGAGCCCAGTGCGGACAGTATCTGCATCATTTTTATGATGGGTCAGAAACCCATTTTCAGCTATATAGATTCATAAGCAATCTTAAAGTCTCACAAAGAAGCAAGGAAATAGTAAACCCCAGGTGAATTACATGATTGCTAGTTCATACAGAAAGCATGCTTTATGTAGGAACTAAATATCTACTTATAGATATAGGCAAAATATTCTTACTGAAGATGAGTAATTGTGAATTTCTACCTGCAATCTGAATTGAAAGGGATGTAATATAGTGCTTAAGGTTATAAGCTTAAAAATGACTGGATATATTCCTGGTTCTTACAGAATTAGCATCAAGATGATTTATGAAGTCAATTCCGGAAGAAGTGGGAGCAAATATTTATTATTTAAATAGCTCTTGTACTGTTTAGAATTTACTTGCAAGTTACATATCTGTAGGAAGGTGACAGCAGAGCATAACAATGGTAGATGATGCCTGAGTTAGGTTTTCTTTCTCATGCCTTTTATTATTCTGCAACATTTAAGAATTAGGCATATTTAAGTTTAGAGGAGGACCAAGTAGCTTCTCTATTACTGTAAAGCAGGGATCCCCAACCCCTAGGCTTTGCACCTGTTCCAGTCTGTGGCCCATTGAGAACTGGTGAATTACTAACCTCATAGTAATTAAATGTACAAATTACTTTCATTGATAAGCAATAAGCAGTTCTGATATCCTGAATAAGTTTTCTGATTCTTGGTTAAAAAAAAAAAGAGCTAAGCAAAGGGAAAGGGTAGCCAACAGTAGTTGAATGTTGTAATTTATTACCAGACTAGTAACTTGCTTTTCTGTTTTTGGCAGATGATGAATAAGGTATTTGGTGGTACAGTACACAAAAAGGATGTCAGAGAAGATGGTGTCTTCAGTGTTACGTTAGATAACACTTGTTCATTATTCAGGTAAGAAAAACTTTTGGTAATGAATTATGAAGCTGAAATTAAATTGGATATCTTATGAATTCCACAGAACTAATGGTCAGTTTCAAACCTGGAAAATATTAATGTTCTGGAAATTTTGTTGATGTCTAATGTTTCCTCTTGATTGTTTTATGTTGATGCCTTTTAAAGATATTAGATTCTTTATTTTGTGATCATGTTTCACTTTAGGGGACTTCAGAAGGAAGAAGTTGTGCTCCTTACCCATGGAGACAGTGTAGATAAAGTAGCAGATGGATTCAAAGTTGTTGCTCAATCTGGAAATGTTGTAGCAGGTACCATATTTTCCATGTTATCAATTTTCAGTAGATTTTGATTATATTTCAGTGCTGGCTTGAATAGGATTTTGGTTTGTAAAATATATTTTTAGTGATTTGCATATAGTGCAATAAATTGTGATTTTAAAACTTTAAAAGTCCTAAAGTTGTAACTTTAATTTGTAGTGTATATAGATTTCATTTGTAGTTCATTTCCAAGAAAATGGTTCAACCTCTTGATAAGATATTAAGATACGATATTAACATTTTTTACAAAAAATATGTCTCACTATGTCAGGAGGGTATCGGGTTGGGAAAAAGAGATATAGTAGATTCTTACTTTAATAATATTTTGACATCTTTTTCGTGTAGACCTATTTTTATCTTACTAAGTTTTTTTTTAAAAAAATGTATGCTTGCTTTTTCTTAGAGCTAAAACTATTACATCTTTTGTTTTTAATAACACCCAAGCTATAGCAAATGAATCAAAAAAACTGTATGGAGCGCAGTTCCATCCTGAAGTTAGTCTTACGGTGAATGGAAAACTGATGCTGAAAAACTTTCTTTTCGACATTGCCGGATGCAGCGGTACCTTCACAGTTCAGAACAGAGAAATGGAATGCATTCGTGACATTAAGGAGAAAGTAGGATCATCAAAAGTCCTGGTAAGGTTTGAAGTTTAATCCATAGCCATTCCTGTTACAGATAGTATCCAATTATCAGATTCAGTTTTCATATTTTTGTATTTTTTTAAAGACTTTTTTGTTTGCTGAACAATGATTTCATTATATGGAATGAAATGGGAAAGAGGAAATTTTTTCAGCCACAAAACAAAAAATGTGGCAATGATACAGTGCAAAATTGGAGGTTGAGGAGATATCAACATTTCAACCCTTTAATAGAGAAGTCCTGTCTAGGGTTAAATTACAGAAATGAAGCTAGATGCTACAAATGTCCGACCCTGTAATAGACATAGTGAAAACTGAAAAAGCAAAGATAATGCTATGCTTGATCATATTATTCTGTCCATTAAATGTATTTATTGCAGCCTTTTCACTCTGTGTTCCCTTGTATATGTTAGATTTCAGCTTACATAGACAGTGGTTAGGAATTCTGGGACCCGTAGTTTAATATTTCTAAAAGTTACTAGTTGGGGAAAGCGGATTTAATTATTTCTGTTTCCATTTAACCCATTCAGGTTTTACTAAGTGGAGGCGTAGATTCTACAGTGTGCACAGCTTTACTGAACCGTGCTTTAAATCAAGACCAGGTGATAGCAGTGCACATAGATAATGGATTCATGCGCAAGAGAGAAAGTCAATCAGTGGAGGAGGCACTAAAAAAATTGGGAATTCAAGTCAAAGGTACTCCTCTCTTTCTGTTGAGTTTAAGAATATTTAATGTCTGCCTTTTTAAAATTTAAGTGATGGTAGATCACCTCATTTTTTAAATATTTTTTTGGTTTTGGAAAATAAGAATCCTTCAGAATTTTAGACTTTTCTTGGAAAATATATTTGCAAACATTTTATATATTGGCTAGATAATCTTATCATCATCATGCAAGTTATCACGGAATCGTTTGGCAGATATCTCAGCATTTTTATATTGCCTTTCTTATTCTATTCATAAGAATGTTGCCTTCTATCCAGTCAGCACTCAAGGCAGCCAGTAATAAAGAATAAAACATAAACGTTATTAAATTTTAGTGGTTAAAATCACACTCAATAATTGAAGGTTAAAAACTCCTGGCTAAGGAAGAGGATCTTTACTGCTTTCCTGAAGGAACTTGTGTTGTACCTTGGAAACTATATGGAGAAACTACAGCTTATTTTTCCTTATTATGACACTTTTTTAATACTTTAAAAGTTGGAGCTCCAATTTTTTAATCTTTCCCTGTTCTCATCACTCATCTGCCAGCCTTTTCGATGGAATCATTGGCTTAATACTTTCTTCAGTGGTTCCAGAGTAGGACCTTTTGAGTGACAGGTGAAGGCCTCCAGCAAAAGTTGTACCAACAAGAACCTCTCAGCTGCCAACTCCTGATATCCTTGGTTGTCTCCCTGCCTACCATGACTGTACTCAAGGCAGGTGTCTGAGTTAATTTAGTAAAAATCTTTGGTTACCTTTGTTCTTTTGCACAACACCTAATGAAACTTTGGAATTTGCTACCATAAGATGTGGTTCAAGCTTGGCTGGCTTCAAAAAAGGATTGGGCTAATTCATGGAGCTCATGGGGATCAGTGGCTATTAGCCTTAGTCAGAGGTGGGCAACTATGGCCCTTTTATGACTTGTGGACTTCAATTCCCAGAATTCCTGAGCTAACATGGCTGGCTCAGGAATTCTGGGAGTTGAAGTCCACAAGTCATAAAAGGGCCATAGTTGCACACCCCTGGCCTTGGTGGCAGTGACTTCCTTTGAAGGCCTTCTGTTGAGAGGCTAATAGGCTCCCTTGTGCAATTGATTGGACACTGTGAGAACAGACACTGGTGTGGATGGGCCACAGATCCACACAAGCAGGATACTGTTTATGTTCTTACGTTATGCATTAAGAAATTGAAATATCTTGGTGCTGTCTTAGGGAAACTAGGTGATTTGTTATATTGCAATGGAAGAAAGGATTTGGTTTAGTTTTCTGTTACATTAGTTGAAATATCTGGCTGAGTAAATAAAAAAGATTTTATCCTGGCCACAAGGTTGTAATTTAATACAGCTTGGTGTGTGTGTGTGTGTGTGTGTGTGTGTGTGTGTGTGTGAGAGAGAGAGAGAGAGAGAGAGAGAGAGAGAGAGAGAGAGAGAGAGAGAGAGAGAGAGAGAGAGAGAGAGAGAGAGAGAGAGAGAGAGAGAGAGAGAGAGAGAGGGCTCGAATTAATGTTCCAGTGCTGAATACATGAAATGGGAAAAATGTTAGAATATTTGTTTTCAAAATATTTTAGCAATGTTACTAACAACAACATCCTGTATGTTATATAGTGGTAAATGCAGCTCATTGGTTCTACAATGGTACAACAACTTTACCCATTTCTGAAGAAGACAGAACTCCTCGAAAAAGGATCAGTAAAACACTGAATATGACTACAAGTCCTGAGGAGAAACGCAAGATAATTGGTGACACTTTTGTGAAGGTACTTCGTGTATAGATCCATTGGTATCGTCTGTCTCTGATTTTCAGATATCTGAAGCGAATCATTTCTTCAGTTTTTGTGGCAACTATGTAATGGTTTATATGCATTTGCTTTTAGGAATATATATAGTACTTGTATCAGCTAGCATATCTGTCACAAATATTTTTGGAAACTGACCCAAATTACTAAATAGCCTTGCTGTGATGGAATACTTGAAAGGATCAAATTACTAATTCATAATACTCATTTGCATATCCGATGTTGTTTATACATAAATCATAGGGTAAAGCAAATACAAATGTCATGGTAAAAACCATGCTATAGTTTATCTGGCCTTTCTCACCATTTTGATGATTACTGTCTGCCCTAACAGTAGTAGGACTTATCCTGCCATAATTCAGGCATATTCAAATAATCCAAACCCCTTTTTTCCCTGCAGGCTTGTGCACTCTTTTAGCAATAAGCTTTTAATAATAGTGAAACAAAACTGATTTTTAAGGAAAGCCACAGTTTTGTCCAGTAGGGGTCACCTATCATTCATTTTATTTCATGTATGCTGAAAATAACCATATTATAATTCAGTTGTGCCATGCTAATCATTTTTGCTTTGGGCTTCTTTGAAATTGTCTACAATTCATGTTTCATAACTTGCTGTGAAAGTATTAAGGTTTCTCTTGCAGCCAGAACAAATTGTTATGATGCAGCTATTTCCAGCCCAGTTTAAAATATTAAACAGTTTTGTATAATAAAAATGTGATAGAAGTGTAATAGGAGCATAATGAACAAAGTACTACGCTAAAATCTATTATATGCAAGTATACAAAAAAGTATTCACAAAGAAATGATGTAATAAAACATTATGGATTAAAAAAATGAACATAATAACCATATTCCCAGTCAGTTTCATTGTTTTCTCCCAATGCTGTGGAGTTCCTAACTTTGGTAACATTTCTTATGCAGACGGTGGACTATTAAAGAGCAAATTGTTGTTGTAATTAGAATTTGGTTTGTTGCTAAGTGCGATGGAATGTCAGTTTGCACAGAGAAGGGAAAGGGGAATGCCACACCATTAGTTAGAAAAAAGATTTTAATCATAGGAAAGTGGAAAGTGTAGGAAAGAAACTCAAAACAACTCTACCTTGATTGTGTTAGATGTAAATTTAAGTAAAAAGGGGCTTTGAGAAGCTTTCAAGTTTCTGTTGTATTACATTAACTGTGTTAAGGAACATTTCCAAATCTCTAGTGGCTCCTGTTTCCTGAGCTTGCTTACCACAAAGGACTAACAGTAAGTGACAAAACTGCATATGAATTAAACTGTGCAATGCTTTAGACTTTAGAGTGTGTAAGTTGTTCGCATAGCTCCATGCATCAACTTGTTAGGCTGGAAAAGGCACATTTCATGTTTGGATTTACTGACAGGTCCTATGTGTGTACCCCCAAGATTTCCAACACCACTTTTTGCCTATGTATCTAAAACACTGCCTGGCATTAATATGGCTATCACTTACTAGACAGGTAGTCTTCCCTCAATGTCCATTCATTGAGCAACTGCTTAAATTAACAACAGTGTTGAACAAGGAGTATTTACCACGGATGCTCATAATTGTGGCCGTTGCAGCATCCCTATTGGCCCATGATTATGATCATAATACCGGCTTGCAGTCACAATGTTGCAGCATCCTGCAGTCACATGATCATCATTTGTAAACTTCACAGCAAGTTTCCAACAGACAAAGTCAATGGAGAAGCTGGTACGAAATCGCAAATAGCAATCATGTGATTTTAGACACTGTGTGGGATTTGCCCAATGACAGCAGTTGGGACAGGACCATTCTAAGCATGGTCATGAGATGTCACATCTCATGACTGCGTTGCTCAGTAATGGAATTCCTGGTCTCAACTATCCTAACTAAAGGAAAACTATATTGGCATAGTTGCCATTCCTGAAAATATGCAGTTTATAGCTTACTTGTAAAGTATCATCTAAGATCTTTCTCTCAACTCCATGTCTAGATTGCTAATGAAGTTATTGGAGAACTGAATCTGAAACCAGAAGAGGTCTTCCTTGCCCAAGGAACATTGAGACCTGATCTCATTGAAAGTGCTTCAGTTATTGCTAGTGGCAAAGCAGAAGTCATCAAGACCCACCACAATGACACAGAACTCATCAGAAAGTTACGGGAAGAGGTAAATAAAACACTACATCTGACTTTTCACTTTTTGGAAGAAATAGTTTAACACTGGTAAACTCTGGTCAATTTTTTTTTTCTAATTGCACATCTAGTAGTATTGAGGGTTTAAGGTTTGGCTAGTTAAATAATTGTTTTTGCCATTTAATAGTACTTTCACATACCGTGTTTTCCCGAAAATAAGACCCTGTCTTATATTTTTGTGAACCCTGAAATAAGCGCTTGGCCTTATTACCACTCACTCAAAAGCCCAATTGGGCTTATTATCAGGGGATGTCTTATTTTGGGGGAAACAGGGTAGGGGGAACTAAATTGCAATCCAAAATATTTGTATACTATACCGTCCACAGAAAATGAGGCATCCTACTGTTCTAATGAAAACACAAGCAATTTTAGATTCAATCTTACAAATAGATTAAAATTTATTTTCTGCTTAAAATAAATATATTATGCTAATTCTATTGAGTGTGACTCTAAATACATTAAATGCATATAGGTATATGCATATTGGTGTTACAACAATAGAATTCTTTGAATCACTTCACTATTTTTGCCTCTGCTGATATTTCATTGGGATTGTAGGCGTAAGATTGAAATGATAATCGTAATAGTAATACATTGCAATTTTTTATTAAGTACATGCTATTTAAAAATGAGTTTTCTAATGTAAATCATGCTGTTTTCCCTTACAGGGAAAAGTAATAGAACCACTGAAAGATTTCCATAAAGATGAAGTAAGAGTGCTTGGGAGAGAGCTTGGTTTGCCTGAAGAACTAGTTTCAAGACATCCATTCCCAGGTATAAAATTAATTACATTTATAAACACTTAGAATAATAGAATCTTTGATTCTAAGAAGTTCCAAAGTGCTATGTAGGTTCAAATGGGAATTGAAACCCATTTCTCTCTATATATAAAAATCTATTTTTTCTCAAGCATCCACTGCATTTTACAATTTAGGTTTTTTTTATAGGTGTCTCTTTCTCTTTTCCTCTCCTAATTCCACAGTTAACTTTTAAGTGTAAAAAGAAATGTAAGCAGAACTACATGGAGGCAAATGGGGGGTGACGGGATGAGACAAAACAACAGGACCAGAATACTGCAAGATAGGAGAGTAAGGGAGAAGTAGTATTTGAAAGAAAGCTGGGTATACAGCCCTCCTCCTGTCTCATTTTAGTGGGCGTTCTTAACAGTATTTCTGTCTGCATTTCAGACATGATAGGCATGTTCATAGATTTGGAACTCTTTGCTGAATTGTTTCTGAGAATGATGGTTACCATACTCTTAGTTGCTGTCACATTATATTTCTGAAACATCTTCACATTGGTACAGCTGATGTTAGAGTATTCCATTTTTGCCTTTTAGGTCCTGGCCTTGCCATTAGAGTAATATGTGCTGAAGAACCATACGTTTGCAAAGATTTCCCTGAAACTAATAACATTTTGAAAATCATAGCAGACTTTTCTGCAAGTGTTAAAAAGGTAATACTAGTTACTAATCCAAAATAACAAAATAATATTAGATATAAATTATTTTTTTCTTTTTCTTTTTTTTTCATTGTGCTTATGTTTGTGCTAGAATTCAATTAAATCGTAGAAGCAACATCTCAAATAATTTAAGGACTGATTGAAATATTTTTCAGGCCATTTTCTTCTATCCCTTCTGATATTTTCTCACTTTTTGCCCCATGTTTTTTTTCCCTTTCTTATAGTTTTTTTATCTAGTTGCGTTACATTGGCTATTACTTTTTCTATTTAGTCATCACTACTTAAGTAAAAAAAATACACAAAAAGAACACCCATAACTGCATATGATTCCTAGAATCCATAAGTATACTGTCACATCTTTCTAATTGTTGATGTTGAATTACATTTTTAATATGTCTATATCAATGATATGCTAAACTAGCATAGCAATCTGAATTTCAACTTTCCCCACTGGCAGAAAGGCATATTGCTATATTTATTTATTTATTAAATTTATTTGCTGCCCAGCTTGTAATGAAATGACTCTGGGTGGCTTACAATACATTAATCCTTTGAAGGATTCTGATACAACTTTTAAAAGTCTTAAGAATTTCATGAAGCAGGGTCCAGAGACCCCATTAGAAATCAATTACTTGACAAATATGCTATATACGTAGGAACTCATGGTAACTATATCTAATTGTTTCAAATTAAATCATAGCTATTTCTTTGCACATCAAAGGCCTGAAAAAGCTTCTACCTGTTACATGTTAGCATTTGTTCCTATTTTCAAAGTAGCTCCCAGAGAGATTCTTTATTTAAGAATATTAAAATTAATCCCTTATCCTCCTTTATACTATGATCCTTCATAACTTTTAAGTTCAACTGTTGTGTTTGCTAGAGATGCATAGCCAACTAACCTTTTATAATACTTAGAAGTAACTGCTTTGTTGTCTAGCCTCACACTCTGCTACAGAGGGTCAAAGCATGTACACCTGAAGAAGACCAGGAGAAATTGATGGAGATCACAAGTCTGCATTCATTAAACGCCTTTTTGCTGCCAATCAAAACAGTGGGAGTCCAGGTTGGTGAAGCTGGGTCTGTGGCAAAAATATATAAAAATAGGGAAAACAACATACGTTGCAAGGGTTTTTTAAAATTCAGTTCTAAATCAAATCTCATCAGGAAGAAGAAAAAAGTTTTAGAGTAACCATAAAATGAAAGAGAAGCATTAAGCATAGTCAAGAAAAAAGTACAAAGTATCTAAAAGGTCGCTTTGTAAAATCTGGGAATAGTGCAGGGGTCGGTCCTACTTACCTTTACTACTGGTTCGCAACGAGATTGCGCACACCTTGCTTCTGCACATGTGCAGAAGCTTCTGTGCATGCGCAGATCGCCGATGACGACATCCGGGGTGGTGGGCAGGGCCTCCCACCAGATTTACTACTAGTTCTTGTGAACCAGTCCAAACCGGGGGCAACCCACCACTGGAATAGTGGATGTATGACATACAGTAGGATTATCAAGCTGTTATAAATGTTGTCTGCCAGCCATCCACTCATACCAGGCATTGGTAGAAGAGATAGATGTCATGTGCAGAGTCATATAGATCAATTCTTCTCTCAGCTGCAGATAGAAACATTTTTTTTTTTCTGTTTTGAGAGAGAGATACGGAACTTGACAGAATTCCGCCGAGTTCTGTATCTGTGGACCAAGGCACGGGAATATCATTGATCTCCATAGCCTCAGTTTGAAATGAAAGATCAAATAATTGCAACCCTATGAAACTCCCCTTCCTGGAAATCTGGATAGCCTCAACCCTATTGATCTTGTGTAAGGCTCTGAGCAATTGGCTTCTTCTCCAGGTTTTCAGACCAGGAGGTTAGGTGAGGTCTGCTCCTGGTTATGAATCTTTTTGTGTGTGTATATATATATATAATGATTGGGGCTTACTGTTTTAACCTTGGATACCATAGGTTTCCCATTGTGATTTTTGTTTTAAGTTTTATGTGCTTTTCAGAATGACTTGTGAGATAAGCACCATTCATTTCATTAAATATATAAAAAGGAACTTTTGCTGCAGAAATAAATTGAAACATTTAACCAGGGATTTGTACTAGGCCTTTTTTTTATTTTTTATTTCTATGTTGTGCTAAAGTCTTATTTTTTTAATTTTTATTTTTTTAAAACATTATTTTGAATTTCAGCTTTCGTCAATCCTCCAGGCTATGTTCGTGAAGTTATATTTTTGTAGAGTCTTGCCATTTGTAATATTAATTTTGAAATGTATTGTTTATCTCCCTGGAGATTATGCAAGAGAACGATCACCACTGTAATCTTACAGTCTATTTAGAGCATTCTGTCTTTTAAAAAAATTGTCTTTGTAAAATGTGGATTATGATTTGGGCATCTCTGTAAGTTATATCCTTCAGCACTGAATATTTCAATTTGATGACCAGAAGGGCTTCTGGGACAGGATAGTGGAAAATTCCAGTTTTCATTTCTATCAGTACCCATTGTGCAATACACAAACCTTCTTAAGAATTAAGACTCGAGCCCAGACTTTTCCAGCCTACTGCCTTCCATATGTGTGAGAACTTCTAACTTCAGACTTTCTAGCCAACATGATTGAATTACAGAAATTCTCCCATCTAGTGTAATACATTGCTTTTCTTACTGCAGCTGAAAGTAATGCATCTGTCTCTACAAGCAAGGAATATTTTTGCAGCTTAGGACAACATCTTACAGTTATTTCTTTAGTTGTCAACAACCATGCCCAATAAGGCTGTGGCACTAAGATGTTGCCTAAGAAGGGGTAATTAGAATTTTTGACCTGCTTTTTCCTCTTTTTTCCAGGTTTGAGGGCTTTTAAAATGTGTTTTGTAGGTGCATTAATTCTATTAGAGGCTTCACACTTGAAATCAATTAAATAATTTTCTACTGAAAATCAAGAAATGATGTACCATTGTTCAAGTGTTTGCCTTCACATTTCAAGAGTGTGAACTTGGCTGTAAAAAGTGGCTGAGCTGCATATCCAACAGGTAACTACCATATCTACTCGCAGATAAGCTGAGATTTTAAGGTACCAAAATACACCCCCAAAATTGGGCTTGACTTATCTGGGGATGGGCTTATCCACGAGTATGTAAGGTAATACTTTTTTTAAAGGACCTATGTATCCTATATATAGTCACGTATAGACCCATCTCCAGATAAGCCAACTCTTGAAGTTTTAATCAAACTACTATAAGAAATGTGCACAACAATGTGTGAACATTAAAAAAAATATGAAGATTTTGAGGGCTGGCTTGATTGTAGGTAGTGCATTTTTCATGGTATTTTGGATAAAAATTCAAGAGACAGCTTATCTAGGGATAGGCTTATGTGAGAGTATCTATAGCATTATCCAAGCACTTCTTTGATGTGAGTTATTGATTCCAGTACACATAGTTTCAAATGCTTAAATGTTGTGTTCTTGTGTTGTTGCTTCATAGGGCGATGGTCGTTCTTATAGCTATGTATGTGGAATCTCCAGTAAAGGTGCTCCACCTTGGGAATCCCTTATGTTCCTAGCCAGACTCATACCACGGATGTGTCACAACATAAATCGGTAATATGCCCATCAATACATAGATCTTTACTACTTTGTAATTTAGCTACCGGTTAGTAATTCACTATGTGTCACTGGGGAAAAATTTATGTGTAAGAAGCAGAGGAAAACACTAGAAAAATACTTTACTTTTCCTATATGCCTTTTAAAATACTGATAAAAGGAAGAGTTGAAAGCCTAGCTCCTGATTTATAACATAACTCTATGACTCAATCCATAGACCTTTTTTGTGCTAATTTGACAAGGGAATTATGCAGCCTTGTTAGTGCTTTATTGAATTATTGTAATTTTATGTTTTATAGGTACAGGTCATGTAATTGTTAGTAATCGAAGAGTGTTACTTTTATATTTAACATTATAAATGTATCACTTCTGGTATGCAAAAAACTAAGCAAGACTAATCCTATGAATTGGAGGCATGGCTGTTTTTTTTAGCAGAAGCTTTAAAGAGAGACAAGAAAGAAGCATAAATTATTTCCTTTCTAAAAGCAAGTCTGTATTTTCAAAATGAGATACAAAAATATATGGGCTTTTATTGAAAACATGTCTCTTTGATTTACTGGAGCTGCAGATAAGCTTTGCATGATTAATGGTTTGGAACTACATGTAATCTTAATCAAATATATCATAACTTTTAGATAATTGTTTAAAGAAACATATATTTAGCCAATTCTGTGCATTATTGATTAATATAGGGATAGACAACATAATATCATCAGGCATCACCATTTCCCTAGATACTTTATTTAGCACATTGCTTAGCAGGTTCCCTGTTCCCTGTGACTTGTAAAAAGTATTTTAATTTAAAATGTGTTCAAGCACCCACAGTCAGTCAGTCTGTCTGTCTGTCTGTCTGTCTGGCATACTTTAGAGTAAATCACCAACTTCTGGCCATCAGATTTATTTGCAGGTGTCTTTGTCCCAGAAGACTTAGCTTAGAAGCTAGGCTTGTTGACCTGAAGATCAGCAGTTTGAGATCCAAGCACCACATGACTGGGTGTGATCCCTTTCTTGCCCCAGCTTCTTCCAATCTCCAAAGCATGCAAGTGCAAGTAGATAAATAAACACCATTTTGGTGAGAAGGTAATAGCATTTTCTGTGCCTTGGCATATAATCATGCCGGCCACATGACCACAGAAGCATCTTCGGACAACGCTGGCTCTCCCTTGGCTAGGAAATGAAGATGAGCAGCACCCTAGACACGACTGGACAAGGGAAATCTTTGACTTTAAAAAAAAAATAACCTTGGCACACAAAGATTCACAAATCTGTGAACAGGCAGATTTCCCATAGCATTTTGAGATTATATCTCACACATACTGAGAAATATCTAAAGGTACCTCCCACCCCAAAAGGTTGCCTACCTCCAGCAAACACAGAGAGCGCTTCGTCTAATAGATTTTCTCTCCCTCTCCTTAGGGTTGTCTATGTGTTTGGGCCACCAGTCAAAGAACCTCCCACCGATGTTACTCCCACTTTCTTGACGACGGGAGTTCTCAGCACATTGCGGCAGGCTGATTTTGAGGCTCATAATATTCTCAGGGAATCTGGTTAGTGTGATAGCTTTCTTTTGTGTGATGCTTTGCATTTGCAACATCTGTGCCAGCAAATATTTTATGAAAACTTAGTAGAATAGAGAGTCTAACTCCTTTATTGTTGTAAAGTGCTGTGAGTATTGAAACAGACGAAATTAAAGAAGTTGATATTTGTTTTGTATGATCTCTGTGCAAAGAAAAAAAGTAGGTATTCCATTAGTCCTCCCTTAAGTTTCCTTTCCATGTTGACCCCATTATCTCCGCATAATAGTATGTTTTTTCTATAAGCCAATATAAATACAATATTTGCTTCAATCAAACCCAACTCTTGGCAACTTCCTAGACAGATAAATGCGAGTGTTCACAGGAAGAATTTTTGCCATTAACTTCTAGGCATTTCATTGTATGTCATTTCCCAGTGCTAGCCTACAAATCTGGGATTTTCTAAGTGCTGCCTTCTAGCCAATACATACTTTCTTGATTTTTGTTCCTTTATTCAAGGTTATTCTGGAAAAATCAGCCAGATGCCAATCATCTTAACACCATTACATTTTGATCGAGATCCCCTGCAGAAACAGCCATCCTGTCAAAGATCAGTGGTTATTCGAACTTTCATTACAAGTGATTTCATGACTGGCATTGCAGCGACTCCTGGCAATGAGATACCAGAAGAGGTAAATGCCATTTAGAAAATTAAAGTTTCCTTTGATTTCTTTGTTAGAAGAGAAAGTAGTTTAGTCATTTGTTTTTAAATGTATACCAATACTTATTTATTTATTTATTTATTCATTTGATTTATTTATTTAGTTAGTTAGTTAGTTAGTTAGTTAGTTAGTTAGTTAGTTAGTTAGTTAGTTTTTATACCACCCTTCTCCCGAAGGACTCAGGACGGTGAACAGTCAGAATAACATATATATAATGTGAAATAAAAACAATTTAAAATAATTAAACCAATTTGGCTCATCAGTTAAGATCCTCAGCATAGAATTTAGAATTTAGACAATTTGAAAAATTATGCCAGCCCGGCTTGGTGAAACAGAAAGGTCTTCAATGCACGACGGAAAGTATGGAGATCTGGGATCATTCGTATCCCTGGGGGTATCCTGTTCCAAAGGGTATTTAGTCATACATCTCAAACTAGTGGCTCTGGATAGGAAACAATCATAAAACAAATAAGTTAAAACACAATACAAAAAGAAATTAAATACAAATAGCAGCTAAGATATATTATAATGCATCAGTGTCACCATAACCAGAAAATGGGACCTTTACACATTAAAGTCCCCAGGCCTAGGCATGTACCCAGGTCTTCAAGGCCTTCCAAAAAGCCATCAGGATCTGGGTCATCCTAATCTCTGGAGGGTGAATGTTCCAGAGGTCAGGGCCAATGGCAGAGAAAACATGTCTTCTAATCTTCTCTAGCTGGCATTCCTTGGCTGATATGACCCAGAATGTGCTCATCCTACTGGACCAAATTAGAAGGGTAGGGACAAGTGATAGAAGACTGTCCCTCAGGTAGCTTGGTCCTAAGCCATGAAGGATTTTAAAGGCGTCAACCAGGACCTTGAATTGCTACTAGAAAAACTCTAGTAACAAGTGCAGCCCTGAAGCAGTGTTGTTATCTGTGCTGAGTAGCACCTTTCACAGCCCATGCAGCTGCATTCTATACCAACTGAAGCTTCCAAAGGCTCTTCAAAGGCAGCCCCATTGCATAATTCCAAATGGAAGGTTATGCAAGCATGAATTACAGTCAGCAGATCCTCCTGGTCCTGGAATGGATGCAACTGATGTACAACTCAAAGGTGTGCAAAGGCCCTTTTAGCCACAGCTACCATCTGCAAAGAATGAAACACAAATCTCACAGGAAGGAAAGACCAAAGTTAGATGCCCGTTTTTCCTCTGCAAATCATTTCCCCTTTTGCAGATCAATACATTATAAAAGGAAAAACATGGACATCTTGGCTCCTTCCATTCTATTCTGGAAGATGAGGCAGAACATTTGAATTAATTGATTCAATCGGCCATCCTATTTGGTTTCCCTCTTCTCTTTCATATCCCTTCTTCCAATTGGGGACATGCTGTCATTTATGTATATTGACGTCTCTTTCTTGCTGGCTGTTTAAACATAGGTTGTGTTGAAGATGGTGACCGAGATTAAGAAGATTCCTGGCATCTCCCGGGTGATGTATGACTTGACTTCGAAACCCCCAGGAACGACTGAATGGGAGTAATTACTTCCCTCCCCTTTGAAAGTACTGTATGCAGTTTTAAATTATATCAGAAACCATTCCCAGTGTTGACATGCAGTACTGTGAAAAGAGTGACTGGAGCGGCTGCTACATCTTATGTGATTACTGTTTTCTCTCCTGGAACATAATCTGCAAATTAAGAGTGCTGATGAGGGTGGGGGAAGTCAGCTCAATGGGGCTGAGGACATGTACGGGTAAATAATTTACGGCAGCATTGCCTACATGCAGACAGAATCATATTGCTTTGCCTTTTTTGTCTTACAGCCTCTTCCTGTTTTTTGTGTATTTACTGTTAAATGTCATTTCAATGTCTCTTTTTTTTTTTTGTATACTGTGTAAAAAGAGACAATTTATTTACATTCACCGACCCCATTGTTAGAGCTATTAATAATGTAAAATGAAAAAAAGTGACCAACTGCTTTTGAAACAGATTTATTATAAATAAATATTTTGCCAAATGGAGTAGTGAGTATTGTTGAATTGTAGATTAACGTATATTTATTTTCTGTAAATTGTAGTACCTGTTCCATATCATTTGGCATTTTAAGGTCATGGCAATAAGTGTTGATGTATTCAAGAAATATATCCAAATAAGAATTATATTCTACCCCACCCCACCATCCCCATTCCCCACTTTTTAATATTTTCAAATCAAATAACTTTTTAAGGATGTTAAATCATATGTCTTCCCACACTATGTAGTTACTATCAATATTTAATATACATTAAATCAGCTAATCGGCTACAAGAGAAACATGAATTATCTATAAAAATTGAAAACTCACTGCTTGGGGGAAAGCAAAGTGACAATTGTCACAGCAGCCATCAAAATTGCTGGATTATGCTCTTGTTTCTTTTTCATACTTTTACTTTAGTCAAATCTTTTGGCTTTCTGTTTTATATGAGACTTCCTAATAAAAGCAGGGGAATGCTGCATTTCAAAAACTTTTACCAAGCTGTGTTTAAATATTAGCTTGATTTCTATATGATTTATATTTAGAACCATCTTGGTAAATTTGAGAATGAATGAGTTGTTTTATTAACACCATTCGATGAATAGGTTACCACTAAATTAAAAAGGTGACTATAGTTTATATCCAGTGTATTGAGCCTGAATCAAAATAAAATTCTTTAGTATTTTGTTTGGGAAACTAGAACGGAGGAAATATCAAGTTACTATGAGTTGACTCTTCTACATGTCGTGCCATAGCTTTTGTGACTCATTCTGGATACCTTCCAGTGCATTGCAAATCAATACAAACTATGAGATTTTGCCTAAAACAATGCAGAAGAAGAAAGTAGTATTGAAAGAATGATGTTGGCCATGCACTCAGAATGACCTATTGATTTATTCCATTGGATTAAATTGCAGGCTTCCCCTGCTGTACCAGCTAGTTTAGTGTGCCACATAATTATTTACTATTTCTTCAAGTTTGTTCTCATGGAGATCTTATAGTGACAGTACAAAGAGTAGCAGTAGTGTTCATAATGTCCAATCTACCTACAATCCATGATCTGTATCCAAATTATTCTCTAGGAAATGTTCTGAATAAATGTCATATCTGTAGCATCTTTTGAGTAGTAACAATTTCATTCCCTGTCTTGGGTGGGGAATAGAAATTCAGAAATGATTGAGGGAATGCTTCCTAGTCATTCAAGTTGAAGGGATGTTTCCAGATCTATTTGTGTGTCTTTATATTTGGGGCTTGGGCAGCAACATTTTGGCTGTTTTCAATGTTTGTTTTAAGCTGGTTTAAATTTCAGATTTACCATAATTAAGGTATAGCCTGGGAAAAAGTAGTTTAGTTACAGTCAGATGAGTCAGAGTTTTAACTTAAATAATGAAGTTTGCAGTTGGAGTTAAAATGTTTTTGTTTTCGTATTCATTTACTATAGATATGCACACATTGTCAAATTCTATGGGTTTTAGATTAGTAAATTTAAGTTTTGTTCTGTTAAGATAACAGTGGATTTATTTTTAAGCTGGATACATGAATAAAATGGAGTTTGGAAACATTTATAAGGAATATTATACTAGAGACAAAAATAAACAGATATAAAGGTGCAAAAGTAAATTGTTTAAATGAAGACATCAGTGTTGTAAAGAAAAGGGACTCTGTGCATGACTAGTATAATACAGAAAATTATTCCTTTGTCTTAAACCCATACTGGGATTCAGTTTATGCTGGCAACGGAATGTGGAATACACTTAAATGGCCAGGCTTCCAATTCTTGAATGTATTTCATAGTATTGATTCCTGTAATCAAAACCAGCTGCAGAAAACAGGCTTGTGGTCCAGGAGGAAATGTGTAACCTGTAGCTTATGAATGCAGATGCCCTTGCTAGATTTGTTTGCCCTCTGGTCTTCAGTAAGACATGTCAACTGTTTTCAAAGGCAATTGTGTAGGGAATTATTCCTAAAACACTCAGTTAAAAAAAAAAATCTGTAAATGATAAAAGTACTGTCAGCCTTAATTTTTATCCTCAAATAAAAGTGAACCCATTTGGATACTTCTGTGATTTATTTTCTGTCACCATTCTTTATGATGCATTCTTTTTTCCTTGTGTTCTTTCGTTCTAAATCAGATTTTGGACACTAGTAGAAGTTTTGAAAGTTGTGGTTTCAACCTTTTTGAAAAGGAGGGCTCATCTGAATAAGGTAATGGGTGGAAACATCAGTCTAGCTTCCAAGGCTGTCCTATTCAACCTGTGGGTGTCTGGGTGCAGTCTTCTCAAAACGTAACTGTTTCTTTCATGCCTCATTCTCATTTGAGAAGGCGACGCAAAATGGGGAGATGTTGGTCCTGCTGGTCAGATCAGTATAGTCAAAGGGGATGAAGAGGAACTTCTTTGAATATTGAAATGCTGGAATATCTTAAGCGAAGCACAAATATCATGTCAATGTGTGGTGTGATGTGATTTAATAAGGACTGTGTCAACTCTGAAGTGAATCTGGCTGAAGCGATCTTTTGCTGCCTCATAGTTGCCACGAAGCCTGAGGGGGGGGGAGGGAAGAGAGGGGAAGTAGATAGCTAACAGTCAAAATAAAAAGTTTTCCTGTGGGAACCAAGGTCATCGTAATAGGTGGCTGGTGAAGGATGAGAGGAGCCTGCCAGCTGTATTCATTGGACTATGTGACTGGTGACATCTGGGAGGGGGGAATTTTACTCTTTTAATTAGGTAAAACTGCTGGAACTTTTAGAGTTGGTTTTCACCAGCTGTGCCAATATGATGTATCCAATAAACATGTTCTTTGAGGAATCTACCTGCCTTGGAGTTCTGCTTTCAATGGGTGTGTTACTCGGAACGCTGACAGGCTGGTTCACTGTTATAGTTGGGCTGGAAATACAAGTAGTCATCCATATTGCTTGAGCAGATTTGCCATGGAATTACTACTAAGGAGTAGTTTATCTCATTTTATTTATTGAATCTACCAAAACAAAAAAAAAACAACCCACCACCACATGGATATAGTACAAAAACAAACTGAGGAATTAACAAATTAGAAATACCTTGGGAAATAATTGTGTTTCTACGCATAATGGGCTGTGAGAATAACTCTGAGGGACAGGAGGAAGAGTTGCAATCTATACAACAGTCCAGACAAGGGATGGGGATGGAAAAAACTCTCAGAAGGAACCCTCCATAGTTCTCTGGAAAGTAAAGGCAGGGGATAGGAAGTGCTTTCAGTTTCACAAAATTATTGTCAATCCTTTGAGGTAGTCCAAACTAGGAAACCAAAATAAAAAAATCATAGATACTACAGTAGTATCTGTTTTCCCTGGCAGAGGGTTGCAGGAGGCCATCGCAGCCAAAAACGGAGCTCAGGAGCCTATTTTCACTGACAGAGGTACTGTGGGCTGGTCCTTTGCTGTTTCCAGGGCGGCCCTGTGGGCCAGATCTAAGCACTCCACGGGCCGGATCCAGCCCCCAGGCCTTGAGTTTGATACCCCTGATCTACAGTGACTTTGTTACTGTCCACCAAATATAGTGAACAATAGCAACCGCAAATGGTATAGATATCTCTTTCCTCTTTGCAAGTGGCTAAGTAGTTGATATATTAGATGTCACTTCATTATTCATCTCATTTTTAAAACACTTCTGAGTAAATTATTCTTGAGGGTAAATCTTTATTCTTTTGACACTCTGCCATTGTGAAAATTCATTCTTCATTCCTATGTTAATTTGCAATCTCTTATGAATTCACTCAACTCTATAGACAAAGAAATATATCTGCAGGTGGAAAGATATTTTATCATATAGTAGATGTCAATTATAATGTGGAGAGAAAAAAAATATGATACTGTTCTTCCTAGACTGCAGCATTTCCAACATAAGTCATGAGAGACAAGGAATGGCTTATTCTTTGAATATAACCCCCTATAAAGAAATTCTTACATCATTCATAGAATTTAGCATGCTCCAGGGATGGGTGGGAGTAGGTTAAAACCAAGCCTTTTGAATCGGAATGAAATATGGTCACCAATTAAGTCATTTCAAAATATTCAAAATGATTTTTTTTCATCACTTTGTATAAAAGTTTGCAAATAGAATAGAATTCTTTATTGGCCAAGTGTGATTGGACACACAAGGAATTTGTCTTGGTGCGTACGCTCTCGGAGTACATAAAAGAAAAGATACATTCGTCAAGAATAATAAGGTACAACACTTAATGATAGTCATAGGGAAACAGTCAATATAAATCTTAAGGATACTAGCAACAAGGTTACAGTCATAAGTGGGAGGAGATGAGTGATAGGAACAATGAGAAGATTAATAGTAATGCAGACTTAGTAACTAGTTTGACAGTGTTGAAGGAATTATTTGTTTAGCAGAGTGATGGTGTTTGGGAAAAAATTGTTCTTGTGTCTAGTTGTTCTGGTATGCAGTGCTCTATAGCGTTGTTTTGAGGGTAGGAGTTGAAACAGTTTATGTCCAGGATGACATAAGAGGTCTGTAAATATTTTCACAGCCCTCTTTTTGACTCGTGCAGTATACAGGTCCTCAATGGAAGGCAGGTTGGGAGTAATTGTTTTTCTGCACTTCTAATGTACTTTTTGAAAAAAATGTAAATAAGATCAGTTCCTGGCTATATTTTACATACATTAAAATATTCAGAACATGAACATTGTAAAATATAAAAAAAATGTTTGCTTGGATTATTTTATCTCTTTTATGTTGGTTTTATTTACTAAAGAATGTAATAACATTTATTCAAAACATGAATGCAGGTATAGACTGAACTGCCAGACATAATATCATTCTAAGTTGCTCTGTTCAAATATGATTGGGGAAGAACAAAAATCTCACATATTGGTTTTACTTTCTCTGGTGATCTTTTCAAAGACCTTAAGCGGTGCATCATTTTAAGCTGCTTTGACTGTGGCTATGTAACACCAGTTGCTGCACATAATTGTGATATGAATTCTGAACAATACATTTATGCTTTACCACCATGCCTTACTGCCCCCCAGTGTTCCAAATGTAGAATAAAAAATGAATACTAATCTTATTAGATGTTTTGTGCTTGTTTGCAGCTATCACAGCTATCAAAATAATAAATGCAAAGAGAAATCTGTGCTGATATCTCTTTTTCAGAAAACCACATTTTGTGCAACTGGTTCTACAACTCACCAAATCAATGATCTGTTTTGCAAACCATACTAAATTATGGTTTGTTTTAGCCATAGTTTATTGAGCAAATTACAATTGGTATCATAGAAAACACAAAGCTTGTGTTTTATAGTTATGGAAGTAAAATATATTAAGACCAGCAAACTACAATATGAAGAAATATAATTTTGTGAACAGGTAAATTATAAATGTTCAAGGAAGAGTTTCAACAAACTGCAGTAGACCTTCACTGCTTAGGAAGAAATAACATCCCAGAAAACCTGGAAATCTTGAAAGCAGTATATTTTATCCTTAATCCCATCTCTCCCCCATCCCATTTTTTATTTTGTCCTGAAGTTGGGCAGTCTGTACTAACTAAATATCCTCAATTATTTTTTCTTAGATCTTTATAAACACACTTGCTCTTTTATAAAAGTGGGGATTCATATAAATACGTCACTACTGATAATTTCATTTTAGCTGCTATATTTTAGCTGCAAGCCTTTTGGCATTCCTCACAAGAGATCTGTATTAAAAGGAATGATATATGTATGATAGAGATGTCCAAATGTTGCAATAGTCATACACTAAAATCTCAGGTAAGATGGTAATTTAAAAAGTCTCAGTTTGACTATTAAAGCCCCATGAAAATCAAATTAAATGACAGTAAACAAAAGCCAGGTTTCCAGATTACCTGGAATCTGCAGCTGCTTCCTCTCCACCTGCATTTAAAAAGGTCTAAGGGTTTTAAAAAGTATTGAGATTAAAGTTTAGGCTTTGGCATTAAACAGGCACAAAAGCAATCTGAAGCTCTGATGGTATACTGTTATCAAGCCTATAGCTTCATTAAGTCTCAAAGTGCCTTAATCACTGGGTTCACTTCTTATAAAGTGGCTTGTGGTGTATAAACCAAATTTAATTGGCTGGACTCAGCTTACTGACATGCAAGAACGGCACAAAAAGTCTTCAGGGGAAATAAAGGAAAGAAAATGGTTGCTCTCCTTTTTTGCTTTATTTGGGGATGTTAGTAAAGTATTTCATGGGTATCTCCCCTTTTAGCAGCTTCCTGCTCCTATTCCCATCCTTATCTTTATGGTTTTTTTTACCTGAAAATTTAATTTTTCATTGCTACACATTCAAATTGAAAAATGGGATCACATTAGCAAAGCTGATGGCAGAAGAGCCATCAATCCATGCCCTCCATTCTTAATATGTGAAATTAAATATTATTACATATTCCAGGAACATCAGATTGGGTGACCCAGCCAATTGTTTATGCAATAACTTAAAAATAACCATGATCAGGACCTAGCACAATGCATATACCTAGTCTAGCTTTTTTCTGCCATCCTAAAAGGATTTTCAAGAATGAAGGTTCATAATTATCTTGCAACAGGTGCCACTGAATTCAATAAAACAGCATAGTCCAAAATCATGAAACTCTTCAAATGTTGCACAATGCAGTGCCATTTAGTAATTCAACTTAGTGACTAGAGAGGGTGTAGTGGTCAGAAGGCTGAACACAATGTGAGCAGATCCTGTTTCAGAAGCAATCATTATCCCACCAATCTTATTTAGCTAGCCTGCTTTGGGTTTCTGACAGAATGCAATATTACATTATGAAGCAATCTGTTGTTTATATTGATTTCTTGGTGAATTGGTTCAGGTTGCTTACAAGTCCATAGCATCCATATGAGCTAGATTTCTGCTGCTTCCTTTCTCTCATGTCCTCCAGATGTGCAAGCACTACAGTCCCCAGAATTCATAGCATGTAACTGGGAATTCTAGAAGCTGCAATTTTAAGCAAATCTGAAGGGTACCTATCTGGGGGAAAGGGTTGTATCCAGTGATGGGATTCAAGTAATTTAATAACTGGTTCTCTGCCCTAATGATTTCTTCCAACAACCAATTTGTCAAACTGCTCAGAAAGTTAACAACCGGTTCTCCCGTAGTTGTGTAAACTGGCTGAATCCCAACACTGGTTGTATCCTCTTATCCCATTCCTTTGAAATAATGTTTTTCAACCTTGGCAACTTTTAAGATGTGTGGACTTCAAATTCCAGAATTCCCCAGATGGTGCGTTGCTTTGGGAATTCTGGGAGTTGAAGTCTACACATCTTAAGAGTTGCCAAGGTTGAAAAACATTTCTTTAAAACAAGTAAAGCAGGTAGTAATTCCAAAGAACATTCCTTTCAGATAGAATCAAAACTATGCTAAGAAATAAGCCCAGGTTTCTGTCTTTGCCAGCTGAATCCCCTGATGCTTCGCTCTGGCTTTTGTAACTCTCTGGGTTCAGGTGTTTCATGTTGCTAAAAGGTAAAGACAAGTAGTGGCAAGTCATACGATGTTTGCATCATTTTTTAAACAAACATTTACCCGAAGGATGCTCGATGAATCACGGAAGTGCAATCCCATTTCTACCTCACAACAACCCAGCCAGGTAGGTTAACCTAAGTTTTTTTTTCCTCTCACAAACACATAACCATTGATTAATGGTACTATTCATGTTGTCTTGTATTTTCTGTTATGGGTTGCACCAGTAGAGGCTAAACCAATTTCATTGTATACTTGATGTACAATGGCAATAAAGGCTATTATTATTAAAATATACAACTAGCCATTGGAATATAGAGGGAAAACTTCACTTAGTTGACCAGACAGCTGATAAATAAGCTGCCATCAGTTGTGCATCTGGTAGCAGCAATGACCAAATGACTCTACAATGGTCAAGTTGAAAACTCTGAGAGAAGATACAGTCATTTATTCCTCTAACATTGCCAGGCCAACAATATGCATCCATAAAATCACCTGGATGTGGGTGAAAAATGTTGCCTTTTTATGCATTGTCACAATTAAGGCCATAAGAATGTTCACTAACATATGGATCCAGTTTCTTCTGCAGTAGCCAAATGAAAGACAAGTGGCTATATCTTCCTGTTGTGGGGATGGGAAATAAGGCCGGGCCAGAGCTAGTTAATAATTATATGCAGACGAATTTGTAATGTGTGGTAAAGATGGTAACTGTGACATCGTATCATATCATGTATCATATCTCTGCAATTCATGCATTGTGTAAAAACCAAGTAAATCTTTAATCAAACTATCATATCAAAGTCAGTTTGATTTTTTTTTTTTACCATACTCTGTGGTTATCCATGCTATAGTAGAATGCCACTTAGAAAATCCAGGATAGTATGTGAGATGGCAAAGTTAAAAGAGAAATCTAGAATAGTATTCCTCAACCTTAGCATTCTTTAAGGTACTGGTAGGTGAACTTAAACTCCCAAAATTCCCTAGCCAGGCTCTGTGGGGTTGCCCCAAAATCTACATGAAGACACAAGGCATCAAAATCAGTTTGAAGAAGGCCTTATTTTACAAATGGGGAGAGGAATAAATAGAGGGTTTTTTTGCTGCAAGACTGAGTGGATAGTTGAAGTAGCCAACTGAAATTCCCTTGGGAATCCAAAAATAGAGCAAGAAGACCATTTCTATCTCTCCAGGAAGGATATATTAATATCGTCACATGTTGGTAGCATAATTTTTTGCTTATCACTTAAAAGTAACAATAACCACAAAACAGGTCTCTATGCTTCCCAGATGCTTAACGTGCTTGTTTTATTAAAAGAAGCAGACACCCCATGGCACAGTCATGCCCTCCAATTCTATTCATATCCCCTTCAGTGACATTTTGCTGCCATTTATTATTTATTTATTTAAGGAAATATATTCCACTTTCCTCAGTGGCTTTTATGACTTAAAAAGTCATAAAAATGTCACAGGAAACAAGAAATTTAAAAAATGAAAAATGGATGAGTAAACTACTAAAGTGTTAATGGAGAGGGAGGCAGTGGCTCAGTGGCTAAGATGCTGAGCTTGTCGATTGAAAGGTCGGCAGTTCAGCGGTTCGAATCCCTAGTGCCGCATAAGGGGGGGAGCTCCCATTATTTGTCCCAGCTTCTGCAGTTCGAAAGCAGGTAAAAAATATAAGTAGAAAAATAGGGACCACCTTTGGTGGGAAGGTAATAGTGTTCTGTGCGCCTTTGGCATTTAGTCATGCCAGCCACGTGACCACGGAGACATCTTTGGACAGCGCTGGGTCTTTGGCTTTGAAACAGAGATGAGCACCACCCCCTAGAGTTGGGAACGACTAGCACATATGTGCGAGGGGAACCTTTACCTTTACCTAACGTGTTAATGGACTTGATGGAATAGATTTCCTACTAAGGAACCTACTTACTTTATTAACCCAACTGATAAAAGAATATCCCAATAGTTATATGGCTGCCAACATCAATGTCAGTTCCAGAAGAATCGCAGGCTAATAAGATCCTCATGGGCTATCCTCATGCATACCATCCAGAACAAGCACATCTGCTGAATAATTTCTTGGTGTGTCTTTCTCAAACCAAAATGTCAAAACAATATGTTTGGAAATAATGGTTTCTCACTGAAATAAAGTCATCTTGATTTATAGCAACATTGGTCTACTCCCTATTGATGTATGAAATACTCTGAAATTTTAAATAATTTAAAACCATTTCAACTGTGGCTATGTTGATGTAAACAAATCTTTCTATTTTTCATTTCTGTGCTTTGTTTCTCTCTTGAGATCTGTTGAAGAAACAAATGGCACTGAAATCCCCCTTTTTGCTCATTTCTCCTATGCATTTTGAATACCATGTGCTTAATGGACACAGTTTTTCACAAGTATATTTTTTTTGGAAGAAATATCCCAGGTACTTGATATGTTGCTTTCACCAGTATTTTTGTGCAGACTTTTCTTTGCTATTTCTTTGTATGATTCTTTTAGTGGGAGAAAGGCTTTGCAAAAAATTAAAGAACTGTACATTTCATAAAAACCAAATTTAAGTTTGTGGATGGATTCAAAAATGTGAAAATTCCTGCATTTCTTGCCACAGCAAATTTCACATGTTGACTGCATTTCTTCCCACAATGGACGGTCATCATGTGAAATTTGTCACATTTAGTGTGCGATGGCTCAGTAGTTAAAAATGCTGAGCTTGTCAGTTGGAGAGCTGACAGCCAGGGTTCAAGACCTGAGTGCTGCACAACAGGGTGAACAGCCATTACATGCCCCTGCCAGCCTAGCAATTCAAAAGCATGCAAATGTGAGTAGATAAAGAGGTACCATTTTGGTGGGAAGATAACAGTACTCTGTGTGCCTTTGATGTATAACCATGCTGGTCATATGACCATGGAAATGTCTTCAGACAATGCTGGCTCCCTTGGCCAAGAAACAGATGAGCACCATGTCCTAGAATTGGACACAACTGGACCGGGGAAACCTTTGCCTTAAATTTCATAGAAGCCAAATTTTAGTTTGTGGATGGGTTAAAAAATGTGAAAATTCCTGCATCCCTTTACACAGCAAATTTCACATATTGACTACACATTGTGGGAAGAAGCATTTTCTTCCAGTCAGTCAACATCACTTCTACAATCATGAGAAGAGAAAAACATATTTCTGTATGTAATTTCTCCATATGATTATATCTTTTAGAAATCTCAATCATGTCCCATTTATTATGATAGGATGATAGAGTTGGAAGGAACATTTAGGCCAGCAACCCAAGATTTTGCTCAGTGGAAGAATCCATAGTAAAGTATCCTAGACAATAAGTAGGTAGCCTCAATTTTGTTAAAATTTAATTGTTACTTTTGGATAATAATCATCCCTGTAGTGAAGTGGGGGAGAGGCTGAACCAACAGGCCTCTAAATAATTCGTTCCACTATTGAACTGTTCTTTTGTTCCTACTGTATTAATGAAATCTGTCTTTCTGTAACTTAAATTTATTACTGGATTCCATGTCCTGCATCTAGAACAAGAGGGGACCTTCTCTTGATCTTCTGCATCTTTTTAGATTTTGGAAGAAGGCTGCTGAATCCTCTGCAGTCATCTTTTCTCAAGGCTAAACATACCCAATTCCTTCAATTTCCCTTCTTCAGGCTTAGTTGCCTGTCTCCTAATCATCATCGTGGTCATTCTCTAACATTGTTCAAATTTCTTGGAATTCTGAATATTCTCGTGGTGTTCGACATTACTCCAGAAAGTGAAGCAAAATGAAATCCTCTAAAGCAATGCTGGCTGGGGAATTCTGGAAATTAATCCACAAGACTTAAATTTGTCAAGGTTGGATACCCCTGCTATAAAGGATGGCACGACTGCCCATACAGGAAGAATCCAGCTTTTGGTCCACCCACCAGCTTCAGAAGTTAACTGGGTTACTTGGACCTGGTACTGTGCTTCAGTCCATCCCCTAATTCCCGAGGTGAGAGAAAAAAAGGGGGGGAAGCACTGTGTACACAGCTTTGAACTCCTGAATGAAAGGTGAGTTATAACTTAATAATAAATTGTCATAGACAAACTTATCAATGGCCTTATCCATACTTAAAGCAAAATATGGCATTAAAAGACAGTTACCAAAATATGGATTGCTGAATGTAACTTTGGTTGAAGGCAGCTTAAGCATTATGAATAAAGGGGGGAGAATTTTCTTCATGACAGATGAAACTAAGACGCTAGGTTAGTCTATATCTGATTCTCCTATAAGTAAATATAGGAGTGAAGCCTATAAGGATTCTTGACCTTACCAAGTAATATTTTTGGGTGATACCTCCAAAGGATCGTATACATTAATGATTATTATAGTCTATATTATTAATGATCAATATCTGAACAAAAATATTGATATATAAACAACAGAAATCACAATCCACACACACACTTATTTACAGGATATTGAAAACACATGACATAGTACAAATGATTCAGTTTTGAATAAAATAAAGGAAAAAAAGAAGGCATGTTTTCTTTCCCTTTTAAAAAGATATGGGCTTTTTCCTTTCTTCAGCTGTGAGTCTGCATCTTGACAGCTGTGCAGCAAAGAAGAATCAACTTCTCTGTCTCTGGAGAATTCACCTGTTCCTTTATAGGCTGGCGAGTTATAAACATGAGAGAGCCTCATAAAAGCCTCTGTTTTTTTTTTCAAAACAGCTATTATTTTCTTCCAGCAGCTCGGAGTTAAAATGGCCAGCCAAAAATTGTGGCTATTGTGCATAGGATTATTTCTCTTCATACTAGAGCATGTGCTCACTGCAGATACTTCAGACCCTCCAAAGAAGCCGGAGGAAGAATGCCGACTCCTGGGGAAATTTGATTTACGTGGCTATGTAGATGCTGAGGAAGCCATGCACGTTATAGGAGGCATGTTCCCAATACACTTCAGGACCATCCTTGAAGAAGATCCAACAAGTACACCTCCAAATTCACCAAAATGTGAGGGGTAAGGTACTTCTTCTTTTACTATTGTTTGGGAAAAGTAATTATGTCAGACAAGGAGTGTTCTCAGTCAGAAATGACAGCAGTTTGTTGTCACAGCCCAAGACAAATACTTTAGAGCAGTGAGGGAGGCAGGGCTGCTGTGGAAGTTGAGGAGATCTTAGGCAAGAAAGTCATACATTTTTGGATGCTCCATCCCTTCACCAGCTTCTTAGTCACATGTTCTGACTTCTTGGTGGTCTTCTATTTTCTCAATCCATCCCATACATCTTGATACCCCCTTTTTTCTTGCAATTTCCCAAGTAGGAACACTGATATTTTGACTTTCTTTTTGCTAACAGTTAAATGGTGGTTGGAATGATGGTGGAGAAGGAAGGAGGAAGAGGGGAGCCTCATGCATGGAGGACACTGGATCTGCATCCAGTAGTCCATCCACCCTAGCACAGAGAAAGAGCCAGTTTTCAGATGTACCGTAGATACTTGTTTCCTTGGTCCTATTATCCAACTCTGTTAATGTTACTGTTACTCTTCAAAGAGATTTGGAACAATCTCTTTGTTCTCTCCTGAACCCAACTCCTGGTCTCGGTATCATGGCACCTGGCAAGGCCTACTTCAAACACTATCTTTGAATGCCCCCAAGATATTCTTCATCTCATTTCCAAGCAAGAGTGAGGCAACCTTAACTTGTATTTACTTGTTCTGAGCCTAATGTCATCAGCTGCGATTTTCTTTTATACCAATAATGTTCAGAAGTAACCTCAAGACTTGTAAAAGCATTATGCTTTGTCATCTTTGTTTCACCTTGGAGGGAAGTCAATGACTTTAGTATCTTGAAACAGAGTTAATTTATAAACAGGTTAGGGACCAACAGTTAGGACAGCAAAATTCATACTGATATAACTTTAGGATGACTGAAAGAGGGAAGGAATGCTTCAACTCTACCGTGGGGAAAAGGTAAAAGAAACATCGTTGGAAGAGACTTTTCTGACAGAGCCCACCAATACACCTGAATATACCAATACTTCATGAGAGCCAAGTTTATATAAGTGACTTATGAAAGACTAGATAATATTAAAATGGCATAGAAACAACTGTGGACCAACATTTGCCATAGAAAAAGAATGCAGGTTTGATTGAGATCACTGGAATGACTTGTGCTGATGTGGTTATGGGAACCACCAATGGAACAAAATGGACTCCCTTACCTATAGGATAGGAATGGGTAACTAGAGTCACCAGGTCTCCTTGGAATCCACAAACTACTTTGGTGGCTCCCAGGGATGTTTGCAATGCAGGAATCAGGAGGTCAAAAAAGTACAGCCATTCAATGCCATCTTGATCTTTTTTTAAGTTTCCCACTTCCCCACAGGTGCCCCAGACGCAGGGCCAGATTTAGATGAAAAGAGGCCCTAGGCTATTCCACTTATGAGGCCCTTTCACCTATAGTGAAAGTGTAATTCTAATTTTGCTAACAATTTGAATGTAGGCCCCTCTTGATCTTGAGGCCCTAGGCTGAAGCCTAGTTAGCCTATAGGAAAATCCGGCCCTGCCCAGACCGCTATCCCTCAACTGCTCTGCTGAATTTCAGTGGCATGTTTGCTGAAATCTGGCATGTGATTTCTCCATATCTTGAGGTTAAAATAGCTTAACACTGTTTATAAAAGGAAACTTCACCTTCTTCGTATTTTGGAATAAATAGAAAATCCTAAACAGAAACATACTGTATGTGACAGAGCCTGGTTCACTTTGCATCATTGTTTCTCCCAAAGTATTAAACATGACTTCTATGTACCAAATATTGTCAAACTTTCAGAATACTGTTTAAAATCAGATATAAAATCTCTCTCTCTCTCCCTCCCTCCCTCCCTCCCTCCCTCCCTCTCTCTCTCTCTCCTCCTCCTCCTCCTCCTCCTCCTCCTCCTCCTCCCTCCCTCCCTCCCTCCCTCCTCCTCCCCCTGTGAGTGAGTGTGTGTGTGTGTGAAGAAAGGTAATTGCAAGTCTGGTGTCATAAGATATTCTGTCCTTTGACATGACATGGTCACAATTGCTCAACAATGTCAGTTTCTCATGAAAATAAAGAATCAACTTGAATTTTCTGCCCAGTAAGATCCAGATATTTCTGGCAGACTTTGGTGCTGGAAAAGTAATCAAATTCCTACTGATACACATGTTAGAACCAAAAACTTGCTGTTAAATAGTAACTCTCAAATTAATCTAACAATGGTAACTAATCAACTTAATTTCCATTCCAGTGCATGGCTGAGGTGAATAAATAAGCCCAAAGTTATCAAGAGAATTCAAAGTGATATCTTCATAATAGAGCTGTATCTTTAACAGTGAGATCATGGGCATTTGCTTCTTCCAGTATCAAATTTAACCATTAACTTACCAACCTGTTTTAAAGTATGTAAGTGAAACCAATATAGACATTGATTTCAAAGTGTATATCTGTGTGCTTGCTACTGTATGTATATTTTTCAGTATTAATTCTTTCCCACAAACCTAGGGCGTATTTTCATCCATCCCTTAATCTCCTTCATCTGGGTGGGACCTTTGAAATATCTCATCTAGGGTCTTCTCCTAGGGTTAATAATTTAATAATTTAAATCTTAAATAATATTTAATTGCTTCTGGACACTATACAAAACTTAATTTGTTCCCTATAATCATCAGAATCTGATTGATTGGTATAATATTTGTATATTCAAAACATTTATCATGTAACTGTGTTACTTTGGTAAATTTAGGAAAAAGTGTTTGATAATATATATAAACTGCATATAATAGCTTAAGCCAACAGAGTTGCTTTGGATAGTGAGATGGGCAGCATATAAATTTAATAAATAAATAAATAAAGATCTGATATTTAAATTCAGCTGAACAAATTTCTTAATTTCAGTTAAGAAATTAATTTCATGCTTGTCTTAATACCGTGCTTCCCTGAAAATAAGACCAGGTCTTATATTAATTTTTGCTCCAAAAGACGTATTAGGGCTTATTTTCTGGTTAGGTCTTGTTTTGGGGGAAATATGGTACTAAATGCATCCATCTGGCTGACAGTCTTAACTGGGGCTTATATTATGAGCATCCTGAAAAATCATGCTAGGACTTATTTTCCGGTTGGGCCTTATTTTCAGGGAAACAGGGTAGCCAATACCAAGGGTTCTAATACCAAATTAAGCAGTAGAGAATTAAAGGGACATCTTTGATTGTTTTATGTAATATTATAATTGATAACACAATAATCCCATAGACAATTACATGAACACAAGGATTAAGCTAATAAATTGATGGTGGTTGCCTTTAAAGCCTTTCGTGGCTTGAGGCCAAGTTACTGATGGGACCATCTCCCCACAGTGGTGACTATCCACTGTTGAGTATCCACTGTTAAATCCAGCTGGAGAGCATGCACCAGATCTTGGCTATGAGAAAATGTCATGCTTAGGAGTCAAGAAAAGAGCCTTTCTGTCTTCCCACCTGTCTTCCAGAATGTCATCCCTCCTGGAATTAGACTTGCCTCAACCCTGCTGGCATTTTATAAGGCATTAAAAACCTGGGTTAGTCATCTATTCTGGGAACCTAATAGTGTGGGTAAGCCCATTTCATGATTTGAATATGGAGCATTATGAATGCCGTTGGCAAATATTCTATGCTATTTTTTTTAAAAAAAATGTTTTAGCATTTATTTTGTTGTTAATTGTTAGCCATCCAAATATGAGAGGGTGGCTATATAAACTTATTATATTACATTGTAGGATCCTTAAACAGCCTTAAAGTCTTTCTTTGTACCTTAAGACAGGGCTGTCAAAATCCCAGCCTGCGGGCCAGATACGTCTTGCACTGGCCACACCCACACCCATTTTAGCAAAGGGGAAAATAGTCCCAATACGTCATGTGACACTGCCATGACAACCTGAGTTTGACACCCATACCTTAAGAGAATAGGTAAAATTGATAACTGAACTAATGAGCAAGGGAGAGAGGGAGGTTTTCTTCACTAGAGCCCTGATGGCACAGTGATTGGATGTAGAATTGCAGACTAACTCTGCTGACTACCGGCAGTTCTATCCTGACTGGCTCAAGATTGACTCAACCTTCCATCTTTCTGAGGTTGGTAAAATGAGAATCCAGACTGTTGGGGGCAATATACTGACTCTGTAAACTGCTTAGAGGGTGCTGTAAAGCACTGTGAAGAGGTATATAAGTGCTATTGCTAGATGCGTTCTGTTTGTTTCAACCAAGACTAGGCAACCATGGGAGTGGGGTACTTTACTTAGAAAATTATAATTAAGAATGCAAATTACAGAATTGGATTTGATGGCTTAAGTGACTCATTCCAACGCTATGAGTAGATTCCTATGGTATATTTAATTCAAATAAAAATTTAGAAGCTGCATTCCAGTAGAGAAGAATATATGTAGCACAGGGTTAGTTGCAATCATAGTAAATTAGTTTTTATCAGGGGTGAAATCCAGCAGGTTCTAACAGGTTCTGGAGAACTGGTAGTGGAAATTTTGAGCAGTTTGGAGAACCGGCAGCAGAAATTTTGAGTAGTTTGGAGAACCGGCAAATACCACCTCTGGCTGGCCCCAGAGTGGGATGGGAATGGAGTTTTTGCAATATCCTTCCCCCAGGAGTGGAGAGTGAATGGGGATTTTGCAGTATCCTTCCCCTGGAGTGGGGTGGGAATGGAGATTTTGCAGTATCCTTCTCCTACCATGCCCACCAAGTCACACCATGCCCACCAAGCCACACCCACAGAACCGGTAGTAAAAAAATTTGGATTTCAACACTAGTTTTTATCTTCTGTGTTTGGTTTGTCCATTTCCATGAAAACTTGTATGGTTTTACAATACTTACCAGCGGGACTAACCCTCCTGCTTTATCTGGACTTGGTGCTCTCCGAGTTCGGTTGTTTTCTTGCAGATGTTTCATTAGCCAAACTAAGTTATATCATCACCAAGGACCCCTCATTTCAACCCTGATCTACAAATATTTGGGGGGTGGGGGACATGACTTGAGATCAAGTGTAGTTTCTCCTGCAGGTGGAGTTAGTGCTCCATCTGGTACACAGACTTGATAAATCAAGGCAAATAAGTGAAGCTCAATATAGACAATTCAACCATGAGGTTTGCCATAAGCCAAAAGCAGATCATGAGACACACTTGAATACCATGTTTGAAAGTAGAGAAGGCTAAGCAAACTCCACGTACTCTTTGCCTCTCTCAGATGCCTAAGTGTAAATAACTAATGCTCTTTTTAATGCTGTTTGGATATTTATACAATCTTTGCATGAGTGACTTCAAAGATTGAGAAAATTCTTCTAGTAACTATGCAATCATGGAGAACTGTGGGGATTACCAGTAGATCCATTGTTCATCCACACTCAGAAAATTGTACCTTGAATGTTGAGGTGAAGTAAAAATAGTAATTAAGCTACTGAAAATGATAAAGCACGTAGAACAGCTGGAATAACAGTTGAGGAATTCAAAATTGATGAAGTTCAACTAGACCCAGTGACTAATTCTTTGTTATGACTCATTTAATACTCAAAGAAGAGCCCTTCTGTATAAACACAAGCAATTATAATCCCTGTTTTGATAAAAGGTAAAGGTTACAGAGACATAAACTTTCTTGCTATCATTGGAAATGTCCTCATGAGAATCTCTGCTTCTGGAAACAGTGGGATCAGACAACTAGGAGTTATTTCCACTCAAACTTAGGATGTTGTGACTAGATTTTCACCAGCAGACAATCCATGGAAAAGAGAATTTGATAAGGAAAATAAATAGTCATTGTATTTATTGACTTTCGAAGAGTGTTCAACAGTTTATACTGGCCTGCTTTGTGGAATGCACTGCAAACTGTATGCATGCCCATAAAATTGTGAGCCTATTGCTAGAAACCCAGCTGTGCTATAATGAAGAAAGGTTTTGGTGGCAGACATGGAGTATAGTTGATAATGTAATTAGATGTGTAACTCCAACATATACAGTTGCCTTCAAGTTCTCTTCTTATTTAGTATCTAGTTAATTACTGTGAGGAGCAGGATATACAGCTTCATATGAACATGGCTGGTCTAGCTGGCGAATCTTGTTTTCATTTACAGTGAATAGCATTCTCAACTACTGTATTCAGCTGAAATATTTTCATCAATAATGAAATATTCTTAACTAAATATGGTAACAAATCAACTTTGGGATCTTCTACTTGCAAAAGCAATTAGGGCTAACGGTTTCATTCTGAGTGATTCAACTACGTGCTTTCTTTACTTACTAGAGGGTCACATTAGCCATATAAATTTAGAGAAAGTAGCACTAGCTCCAATTCCCTTGGCATTCTTCTAACTTATGCAGAATAGCAAAAACTTATATACACATTTTTTAAGAAAAAGATTTCTTAAAACCTTGTTTTGAATATCACTGTTTTCATGTAATATTTTTTTGAAAGCAATATCTCTGATTGCCTTGATTGATTGCTTTAGAGGAAATTCTAGTGTAGTTGTCATCTGCTGGCAAGTTTAAAGTCTTGTGTTACAATCTCGATTCTGAAGTGACTTAGATTTACTTTATATGCAAGTTATTTCAGTATGTGCCTCATGGATGAACGGTGTTGCCCATTTACCTTTGGAGGGTTTTTTCTCCTATTCATTCATAGACATGTGATAAAAATCAAGCAATGATTACAAATAATGTGAAAATGATATCCCATATATCAGCATGACAGTACACATACAGAACAAGGAGGTGATCTCTGTTTAAGAAACTTGGTTTGTGTTAAGGAAGTCTTACAAATTTAGGACTTATGTTTAAGTTACCAGGTTAACTGCAATAGTGCTGAGCATCTCATGGCAGTTGTGGGTTTCTAATACTGCTTATTTTAGTTTTAATAACCAATAAACTATTTTTCATAGATGGGTTGAACACCTTGTTTGGTTCAGAACTAGGAAAAATAAACCATTGCTCTCAGCATTCAAAAAATAGTTTCCATTTATACCACAAGCCTGCATATGTGGGAATGGAGATTTTGCAGTATCCTTTCCCTGCCATGCCCACCAAGCCACGCCCACAGAACCGGTAGTAAAAAAAATTGGATTTCACCACTGGTTTTAAGAGTTTTCCAAAATCTCAGAAGCGTAGGTACTGTCCAAATACCTGGGAGATACCTTCTCAAGGGTGAAGTCAAAGAACCATTTTCTTTGGCAAATAGCAATTCCTCAACTTATCTTTCCTTGCTTGATTAATATCTTGTTTAGCATTAGAGATCATCATAATTGTTAAATTGTTGAACTCTTTTGTAAAATGATGGTAAACTAAAGTTTGTATTTTGCACTCCTAATGTTCATTATTGAGAGGATCCTTCCACTTTAGTTCAGCATGGCCTATACATGCTCTATGCACAATTTCTTCTCCAGGCAAAGAGCAGGTGGTCAAGGAGTTTATTCCACAACAGAACTGGTAAAAAAAAACAACTTATTAAGATTTTTCTCAAAACCAGTCACACTCCCTGCCTGCAAGTTACTGTTCAAAATTATTTATGCAATTAAGTAATTACATGACTTCATATAATTACAGCATCTAGTTTTTATCTCCAGATGAGAACTTCACGTTTTTCAGAACCAATTCTTGACCTGTGTAGTTTTATGGTGTTGGCTAGCTTTTTATGGACTCTACTCTAGTTTCTTGGAAATTGGGGAAGGGGGTGAGATGGGGAATTTGCATCACTACTGTGAGGAACGAGCGGGGAGATGTTTTATCTCTTACCTCGCCCTATTTTCCAGGTCCTGGATTAAGAGTTATCTCATTTCCATCATTAGATATTCACCTGTTCCTAATACTTCCTGCTTAGAACTGAACAAAATATAAATCTCCATCCCTCCAATGCCACAGTCATAGAAATGTTCCACCTTTCAGAAGGTCCAAATTGCTGCTTATTCACCTTAGTGGTTCACAGTGGCTTTTACATATAAAAATGATGGTATTTTACATATCAGCTCAGGATTTTTAGCTTAAGTCAGCCATCTGCATTGAAAATATGAGCTGGGCTTATGTAACTTGTACCATGGTAATTTGTTCATTTTATTTGAAGTAGAGGTGAGGAAATTTTTGCAAGGCTGGAGGTGTTTGTGGGAATTTGTGGGGTGAAAATGCCCTAGGACGGGTGTCAGCAACCTGCGGCTCCGGAGCTGCATGCGGCTCTTTGGGCCCTCTGCTGTGGCTCCTTGTTGGGTGATCCCACCACTGGCTGGCCCCGCCCCTCGCCCTCCCCTCCCAGTCTCTCCTCGCCTGGCTTGAGAAGGTTAAGGTGACAGCGGGAGACGGAGAAGCAGTCGGGGCAGAGACACAAGAGATACAGAAAGAGGGGGGGAAGGGAGGGAGGGAGGGTGGGAGAGATGTCAAAAGGGTTTTGTGGTTACCTGTGTTTTTTAACAACCGGTTGTCTGCCCTAATGACTAGCTGGGTAGGCATGGCTAGGGGTCAAGTGAGTGATGTCGAGTTGGCCACGCCCACCCAGGTTTTGTGGCTCCCGGTGTTTTCTTTTCTGTGGGAAATGGGTCCAAATGGCTCTTTGAGTGTTTAAGCTGGCAGACCCCTGTCCTAAGAAAACATCAATGGAAGCATTACAACATAATACTAAAATGATTGCATTGGTGATTTTTAAAAAACTCACTCTACTTTTTTAACAGCATCCCCAAATTTGAATTTCATTTTCCATCACTGCCCAAAGTTTCTATGATTAAAGGTGGAAATGTGATTTCCTCTTTCCCCTCCCTGCTCAGAATTTTTTCAGTTTGTGCTATCCTGAGAAATGCAGGATAGCAGGCAATCCACAAATAATTGTGCTAATAATCTGGCTGGAAAGAATATCACATGTTGAAATATATTGGCAGACACATACATTCTCCAGGAAAAAAAAAATAATATCTCTGTGTGGGTGTGTGAGCCTTTCCACTGAGATAATACTGGCAATAGATTTATTATTTGTTTACTTATTTACTCTTTATTTACTTTGGAGTTCTTTGATTGAACTTGAACTGCGGTTGCAATATTTTACTTATGAAAAAGATTAAAAGACAGAACTATATTCATGTTATATTCTGATTGGTGAATAATTGCCAGAGACTTGTTTATAACTTTCTTTCTTTTTTTCTGTCTGTCAGTGAACAGCAACAAATATGTGTATTGCTCAGAACTGGACAGTTTGAATGGAACTTTGAAATGACACTTAAGACTTCCCTGTGCTTTAATTTCCAAGCAAGAGCTCAGCCAGTATAGGCTTTTACCTATACTACTCGAGAATTTTTGGTTGGGATACTTCCCCAAATTGATGGGCATCAGCAAAAGCACTAATTGCGAGGCCGGCCTGATTGCTAACTCTGTCTAACTCTGCAGTCATCACAACTTTTCTAAACCAGCAAACATTTAGACATTTGGAACGGCATGGAAGGAAGCAGATTGATTTATTCAAACAAAATACAGAAGGCAGTGCAGATTATTAGTAGTGGGGTTGATCATCTCAGAGAGAATAAACATACATGCGCAACCTATATTGGAAAGAAGCTACAGGAAAGTTGGGCATCTACAGCAGTGGTGGGATTCAAAAATTTATACTACCAGTTCTGTGGGCGTGGCTTGGTGGGTGTGGCATGGCTTGCTGGGCGTGGCAGGGGAAGGTTACTGCAAAACCCCATTTCCTCCCAATCAGCTGGGACTTGGGAGGCAGAAAATAGATGGAGGTGGGGCCAGTCAGAGGTGGTATTTACTAGTTCTCCGAACTACTCATAATTTCCGTTACCGGTTCTCCAGAACTGGTCAGAACCTGCTGAATACCACCTCTGATCTACAGTATGTATGATGTTATCATTTGCCCAGTTCCTCTGATCCTTTTCCTTCCCCCCCAACCAAAAAAAAGGCTAGGGAGGAAAATGTATACAGAGTCCCAATTCATTTCTGATATTGTGTGTATGAAAGAAGATACCGCAGGCAATCCTCAACTTACAACCATTTGTTTAGTGACCATTCAAAGTTACAACAGCACTGAAAAAAAGAGACTTACAACCAGTCCTTGCACTCATGACCATCACAGAATCTCCAGTCACATGATCAAAATTCAGTTGCTTGGCAACCAACATGTATTTACAGCATTCCAGGGTCGCGTTCCAAGCGATTGCCAATTGTGACCTTCCCAACTGACTTCTAACAAGCAAAATAAAGGAGGGAAAGCTAGATTTGCTTAATGACCATGTGATTCATTTAACAACTGCCATGCTTAGCCATGGAAATTCTGGACCTAATTGTGGCCATAAATCGAAGACTATCTATATGTGTGTTCTAAAACAGATTATCCAGATCATTAATATTTTGAAAGCTTCAAATTCATTCTAATTATCTTACAGTTAGAAACCATTTCAAAACATTTGGGTTTCAAATTGTGTCACAATCTCCATTTTCCAGTCTTATTGTAACATATAAAAAAATTATCAGATGACAAATTAATTCCCAAAAGTTTATGGTTACTTATTGCTTCTAGCTAAATTTATTCATTTATATGATGCGTCAAAGATATTTCATGGTAAAGATTCTGAATATTTGCCTCTCCTTACAAGTGTAGTCTCCTGTTTTCCAGGCTAAAATCTTAACCACTACAGCAACTGGTTCCTAGCCCTTTGTGGTAGAAATGGGCAGGATCAGTGGTGGGTTGCCCCCGGTTCACACCGGTTCTATAGAACTGGTAGTAAAACTGGCAGGAGGCTCTGCCACTGACCCTGACATCATCAAAATGCTTCTGCGCTTGCGCAGAAGAGCGCGTATGCGGCCCGGTTGCAAACCAGTAGTAACGGTAAGTAGAACCCACCCCTAGGCAGGATGATGCAGTGATGGCAATTCTATTAGCAATGTTTGTTTGTTTACAATGTTTATTTATATATCCAGTTTATATCTCCCCTGCTCCAGGAGCTCAGGATCTCCTAGGCCTCAAAGTATCTTATCTCAACCCATCTTTGAGCATTTTCAGGGTTGCCACAGCGAAGCTGACTGGAGAGGGGAATAGAAATAGCTGAGGGGAATATGTAGCCAAAATAACATTCTTTCTTCTGGGAACCAAGGACACTCTCACCAACACCTGGAGGGGCGTGAATGGGAGGCATCTAGGATGGGGAGAGAGACCTGATTGGGGCATATGATGGTGGTGTGTAATGTGAGGAAGAACTTTGGATTTGGAAACTTTGGAAATGTATGCTTTGAGGAACCCTGCCTTGGAGTTATGATTTCATATGGGCTGTTACTTGGAACCCTGACACCTTTATCTTTACACCTCACTGGCTCTGATGATGATGACAAGAATAGCATTATTAGCAACAGTACTAGTGCTTAATTTATATGTCACCAATTCCATTAAACTAATGGTGGCATACAAGCAGAGATTTTAAATATCCATGGTACAATATAGGCATATGAAACATCTCCTAATGATAGTCATAGCGAGGAGGTGATTGGGGAAATAATAGTGATGATGTTTATGATGATAATTATTTTCTGTCCCATTTTTGGCCCTTTCTTCCATCAAAGCCATAGACATTTCTGGCAACGCACCCCAACATAATTTTAAAAGTTGACTGTGGTTTTGATAATGTGACTTAATGTGGGAAATGCTGGGGGGGTTCTCACGTCAAGAGTAGAAAAACATTCCTCACTCTTTGTGAGCCTGACCTGAAAACTTCATAATGAGAGCACAAAGAGCAACAACACAGCTAAATTTCCTTTGTGTTTTCCTTAATTAGAAAGAAACCATAATCTTCAGTAGGATTAATTACCTTCCCGAGTTTTCAAGCTGTGGGAGGTTAGAGGAAGAAAGACAACGCACATGCTAACAGCTGATATGACATTAGAGGCAAAAAGCCTTGACACATTTCTTGTAAGAAGGCCACTTTTTTCCCCCAACCTCACCCCATTCTGTTTAAGCATTTTTGCATGCTAATTTATATGCAGAGATACAATTGTGGCATTTATTATAATCACATTAAATAAAACTGAAGACATCTCTTCATACAAAGTAAAATTATGATCAGAAGGCTTATGTCTATGGAGATTCTCAGTCATCCAGGTCATGGTTGTCCCAAAGGTGCTTTTCCAAGAGGCAACTGGAGAAGATTTTTGGATGAGAACAGGGGTGCTATTCAGCAGGTTCTGACAGGCTCTGGAGAACCGGTAGCGGAAATTTTGAGTAGTTCGGAGAACCGGCAAAAACCACCTCTGGCTGGCCCCAGAGTGTGGAGGGAATGGGGATTTTGCAGTATCCTTTCCCTGGAGTGGGGTGGGAATGGAGTTTTTATAATATCCTTCCCCCAGGAGTGGGGAGGGAATGGGGATTTTGCAGTATCCTTCCCCTGGAGTAGGGTGGGAATGGAGATTTTGCAGTATCCTTCCCCTGCCATGCCCACCAAGCCACACCCACAGAACCGGTAGTAAAAAAAATTGAAACCCACCACTGGATGAGAAGCGAAATGTCTTCAAAAAAACCCCCAGAAAGTCCAGTTGCATCTTGGAAAAGCATCTTTGGGACAACCAGAAGGCTTGTTTCTTTATCTGCAGTTTTTACTATTTTTCTTGTTGATGGGCAGCTTAAAGCTTCCCCTGCTCTCTTTCTTTTTTTTAATGTAATTTAAATTGAACTTGGACTAGATGGCTCTTCAGATAGCAGATGCCTTCCAAGAGAGGAGCATGGCCCACAATAACTATAGCTAGATCATCTTCATTATCTTCATCATCATGATCAATTCCCATTTATATTTTCTTGCTCTCCCCGCCACCCCCATCCCCCCCACACACTCCCAAAGATAACACAATTCTGAAAGTGAGCATGCTGGACACAATCTGCATTGTTTCAGTGTTGCAATGTCAGAGTTACAGGTTTTTCTGAATTCGTTTTTTTAAAAAAATACTAGAAAATTTATATTTGTTACGATTCTAAATAATGCATCATCTAAATCACTCACAGATATACATAAACTAATTTAGTTATTTAGATTTTTAAAATCCCACCTTTATTATTTTTACAAATAAGGCAGTGAACATATTTAATATTCCTTCCTTCTCCTGTTATTTTATATTTACAATATATATTATAAATATAATTTTATATTAAGAATATTATGTTATTATGTATTATATTTATTATATATACCTTGCTCTAATGTACATCTTTTAAAAGTACATCCCAAGTTTCAAAATTGTAAACACATTTACATAGTCAGGAATTTGGGCATCCTTATTCTCAAATACATTTGTAAAGAGAGGTATATTTTGTGTTTTTCTTCCTTTTGAGGGAAGAATGCAGGATATTCTTGGGCTGTATTATTTGTTTATGAGCCAGTAAACGTGTTTTGGTACATTGGACAATTTTATTTCCATTACGTGACAAAAATCTCTGGTATTACATCCAAGAAACTATTCTATTCTTGGATGTGGTCTGTCACATCAGCATAATATTTCTGATGAGAAAAGTAGAACAGCAAGACGTAAGGTCAATTATGTTAGAATGCAAATATAAAACATGATGTGATATAAAACTTTATATAATTACTGTTTTGGGTCTCTGATATACACTAATAACAATTACAACAATAGCAATCTCAGATGTGACCAAAATTCTAAATGGTTTGACAGCTTGGATTATCACTGGGGTTCCACAAATTGTAAAGATAAGCTAGCAAACCAAGATCACTGATTTTTCCCCCTATTGTTTGGGGGCTGGGGGGGTGGCGAGGGTGAAATTCAGCAGGTTCTGGAGAACCGGTAGTGGAAATTTTGAGTAGTTTGGAGAACCGGCAAATACCACTTCTAGCTGGCCCCAGAATGGGGAGGGAATGGGGATTTTGCAATATCCTTCCCCTGGAGTGGGATGGGAATGGGGATTTTGCACTATCCTTCTCCTGCCATGCCCACCAAGCCACGCCACGCCCACAGAACCAGTAGTAAAAATGTTTGAATTCCACTACTTGGGGGGGGGCAGTTTTTGAATTGTGTTAAGCTTTTTTTGGGATATATGCTTATTTCTGCCTTTTTCCACAACAGACTGGTGGGAAACTACATTCACAATTTTGTGCCAATTAGCATGATAAGGTGTGCAATGACAAGATGAGTTGAGGGGTTCCATAGAACTATGGGGTTGCAATCTGCTCTCTCTTACCTGAATTATATAGAGCTGGTATCTTCACACAAGAGTGAGGAACAAAATATTAAGGCATCTATTTCTCTCATTAACCCTCTCAAACCCCATGGAATCTTCAAAAGACCTCAGGAGAGTAGCCACGTAGTATCTACAAGTTGTGAATTACTCGATGTATGAGCTATAAAGAGGAGTCTTCTTAAACAATATACTTGTTTATTTGAATAACATGTGATAAATATGGAAGGTGTCATTTTGTCTTAACATACTGACATGATTGCATGCATTCAACTTCTTTTTACTCTGCAGGTTTAATTTTCGAGGTTACCGTTGGGTCAAAGCCATGATACATGCCATCAACGATATTAATAAAAGAAAAGATATTCTACCAGACATAACTCTCGGCTATCAAATCTATGACACATGCTTTACAATGTCCAAGACAGTGGAGAATTCTTTGGCATTCCTCACCGGTCAAAATGAAACCACTCCTGTCTTCCGATGCAGTACCGGTGCTCCTTTAGCCGCAATTATTGGAGCCGGTGGATCAACTCTTTCCATTGCTTCCTCAAGAATCCTTGGGCTTTACTACTTCCCTCAGGTACAATAAATCCCATTTGTCAGGAGGATGCGTCTGGTAGGGAAGCAGTGGAATCATAGCTAGAATCATTCTTCTCCAACACCAGCCCAGACATTTTCACTTTGTGAACAATTTGAAAGTGATTAGATTTCCATGGAAAATGGAATATTTTATATATTAGAACAGCTACAAGGATCCCACTTCAGTTCCATAATGCTCTCCCATAATTAGTCCAAGGTTGGTCTAAACAGTTCAGAACCAATAGCATTTGTTAATTCAGATGTTTTATCTTCTACAAGATTAATAATAATAATAATAATAATAATAATAATAATAATAATAATAATAATTTTGACTCTACAAAAACCACCTTACTCGGAACAGCTTACATCCTCCGACGATACCTTAACAGTTCCTAGGTCCTTGGTTAGGACTCGAGCTGCTGAGCTATTAACCAGCCTCAAAGGCTGTGAATCTCACTAAAAATTAACTAATAATAATAATAATAATAATAATAATAATAATAATAATGCAAAGGAGATAGTAATAAGGCAAAATCAGACTAAGATCTAATAGGCACTGCTATTATATCTGATATATTTCACATATATCTATATGTGAATGCTACCAAAACTTTTTCCCCACTTATAACTAACTATGGTGCAAGTATGTCCTGGCAACATATTTTACTCTCATGTTCTCCATGATGTTGCCATCATCTTGCCTTAGTAAGAAAGACAGATTTAACAGGGAGAAAACACCATGCTTAACAGCACTGATGATGTTCCCTAGTTGGGTAACGAGACATCTGCAAGCAAACAACCAAGCTCAGAGAGTGGTTTCTCAGTTCAGCCCTGAGTTACATATATTCTCTTCTATGGGAGTGACATTAGAAATAGAATAGGAATCCTCAGCGAGGCAGCAAATTTCATGACAGTTTATTTCATTGCCAGGTCAAGAATGGCGGAAAAAGTCCATTGTCCAGAGTGTAGGTGCTCAAATTTAGGCCTCCAGGCAGCATTTTGCCATGGGAATCTTGAGTGCCCTCCAGAAATTGCCATCAAATTGTTACAAAGAGCTTTTAAAAATGCAGAATTACTTTTGTGCTACCACTAAATATGGCACCAAATATTAGATTGCTTTTTGCATTTGAAGGGATTTTAAGGAGAGAAACAGACTGACATCTTGCCAGTCCCTTAAAACAGAGTTCCCCAATGTTTCCGGCTTTGCAGAACTGGCGAGGTATGGGGAGGAGGAGAGGGGATGGGTCCACATGAGCGGCTGGCAAGCGTGCACAGCTCCATTTGCATGAGGGGCGTGCATGCATGTCTCACTTAAATGGATGCTGATTTATCTATACCCTGCCCCTGCACTCTCTGATATAATATTTGCTGGCCTTCTTAACAAAGCATAGGAAAACAATCTAAGAAACAGACTTGCAGCTCCACTTTGTCCATTTAGACCAGGGGTGGGCTTCAAAAATTTTAGCAAGGGGTTCTCTGCCTGGTTGCTGAGTGAATGTGGCCATGGTGGGTGTGGCCTGGTTGGCATCCTGCACCATGGTGTTTGGGGGGGTGCTTTTTGCCCTCCCCGGGCTCCAGAGGCTTTCCTTGAGCCCCTGGGAGGGCGAAAATGGCCTCCCCAGGCTCCGTAGGCCCTCTGGAGCCAGAAACGGGCCCATTTCCGATCTTCCTGAACTTCCAGTAGACCTGTTTTTCACCCTCCCCGAGCCTCCACGCGCACCCTGCACTTACCTGCATCCAAAACGGGCCATGTGGGGACTCCTGGTAGGGGCGAACAGGGTAGGTGGGGCTAGCTAGGAGTGGGATTTGGGTATGGTGACCAGACGTCCCGCTTTTGGTGGGACAGTCTCGATTTTTAGCAATTTGTCCTGCGTCCTGAGGCGTTTTAAAAAAGTCCCGATTTTTGGAAAGAATGCAGGACAAGCTAGGGAACAGCGGGAGAACGGGAAGGGAATATACGGTTTTCACTCACCCTCACCCTCTGCCTCTTTTGGATTGCTGGTCCCCGTTCGCTTACCCCACCCACTCCCAATCTATTGCTGAGTCCCAGCTGATGGCTAGAGGGAAAAAAACTGTTTAAATTCTTGCCGCGGGGCTTCAAAGGGCCGCCCTACAGCTGATCAGTGTTAAAAGAAAACAAATGAATAGACTGGTGCCTGCAAAAATAGAAAAAACAGCCCCTTTCAGCTTCAGCATAGGTTGATTACCATAAGTTGATTTAATCAGCCTCCCGACTCTCAGCTGATTTGCTCTCAGCTGTTTTGTGGAGGGCTAGCTAGCTGCAAAGAGGTAAATTGCTGGAGCAGATGTTTTTTTCCCCTAGCTATGCTGAAAAAGCAAAACTGAAAGTAAAGCAGGGTCTTTGCTGCAACGTGACAAAATGAGGTAGAGAGAGATTTCTTTTTCTTTTTCTCTTTCATCACCAAAAAAGGTAGGTGCAAAACTGCAAACAATGGGAAATTTAGGGCAAAAGAGGAGGTTCAAGATTTTAAAACACAAAAGAAAAAAAGCTCTATTTAACTAGGAAATTGTAACAATTGAGATACTATTAATTGTATATTGTGTTGAAAGCAGAAATGGTTAAGTTGTGGTTTGGAGGAATATATGGGGGAAATTATTTGGTTTATTATTATTGGTAAATATAATTAATTAATTTGTAAGAAATTGGATTGCATGGAAATAATTGGAATATTCATGTTCATATTGATTAATATACAAAAAAGATAGTTACATAACTAATTGATTTATATTAAAATGTTGAATTTGTATTAAACAACTGTATTACATAATTACATAATTAACCAATGTGAGGATGGATATAAAAATAGATGACAATGGAAAGGGGTTTAATATAGAATAGAAGGGAAAAATTGAATTTGATTAAGATTAGAGATGAGGATGAAGGGTAATATTGGTTTTTTTTAAAAATAGATGAGGAATAAATATGGCAAAAAGGAAATATAGAAATTGTAAATTTAATTGAAATGACTAAACACTGTTTAAATTTGTGAACTGGCCAAATACTCTGTTCAAAGAAAATACATTGTATGTTTGTATGTGTGTTTCTAATTATTGCTATTTATTCATATTTGTTCTCTTTTATTCTTTAAAGTTTAACAATTCATTCTTTATCTTAATATCTTTATATTTGTTTGGGGTTGGTTTTCTTCCCTTTCATCTTTTTTATTGTACAGCAATCTTTCTCCTCAAACCTACCACCTCTCTTTTCTTTCCTTCTTACTTTCTCTTTCCCCCCTCTTCTTCTCCTCCCTACTTCCTCTTCCTTTCTCCTTCTCCTCCTCTCTTCCTCCCTCTCTTACCCTCACTCCTACTCTAATTTCCCTTCCCTTCCTTCATCCCTCTCTATTGCTGTATCCTTTTGTGCACATGGACTACTCAGAGGGCTGAAAAGGTTATTTTTGATTGGTCCTCACACTTTTGACCAGTCCTCGAACTTACGACTGTCCTCACATTTTACGTTTTTTCCCCTATCTTGTCACCATGGTGAAGAGAAGCAGTTGTGAAATGTGTGACACGGTTGTTAAGAATGGTACAATGGGCATAAATGATGACCAGTCATAAGTGCGAAGACCGGTCAAAAGTGCGAGGACCTGTCAGAAATGACTTTTTTCAGCCCTCTGGGTAGTCCTTTTGTGCACATGGACTACTCAGAGGGATGAAAAAGTTATTTTTGACTGGTCCTCGCACTTTTGACCAGTCCTCGAATTTATGACTGTCCTCACATTTTATGTTTTTTGCCCTATCTTATCACCATGGTGAAGAGAAGCAGTTGTGAAATGAGTGACATGGTTGTTAAGAATACTGCATGGGCATAAATGTGAGGATGGTCATAAGTGTGAGGACCAGTCAAAAGTGCGAGGACCTGTCAGAAATGCCTTTTTTCAGCCCTCTGAGTAGTCCCTATAGTATACACATAGCCATGGCCACCTGACCAGCGAGCCACCCCCACCCAGTCACATGACCTCCAAGCCATGCCCACAAAATAAGCAACGCCCACAGAACCGGTAGTAAAAAAAAAATTAGAACCCCCCCTCCCCCCCTCCGGTCAATGGTGTCCCTCTTTACCAATGTTAAAATCTGGTCACCTTAGATTTGGGAGTTCTTCAAACTGCACAGAATCTTAGCTAGTTTCTCCCAAACCCCTGCAACCCCGAGCAGCCCTCCCCTGATTTAGACTATATTGTTTCTCCAGGAACTCGGGCAAAGTGTCAAATTTCCTGCACTTTTCACCTGAAACTTTTCAGTGGAAATGCTGAACTAATTCCTAAGATAAGGATTTCTAGAAAAATTGCCCTTTCTAGAAAACCAGCAAGGAAGTCTTTCCATGGCAGATGGGTTGATAGAATCAAATGTGCTAGGAATCTAGCTCAAGAACTCCTAGTCCTTAAGATCACACATGACAGTTTATGTGATCTGTTTGTTCTTTCTCTTTATTCCTTTCTTAGGTTGGTTATGCTTCCTCTTCCTCACTTCTGTCTGATAAATATCAGTTCCCAACCTATCTCCGCACCATTCCAAGCGATAAGGTACAGTCACAGGGGATGGCTAATTTAATTCACCATTTTGGTTGGAGATGGATTGGAACCATTGCTGCCGATGATGATTATGGGAAATATGGTGTCAAAGCTTTTAAAGAAGCTGTTGAGAACCTCTATACCTGCATCGCCTTCTCGGAAACAATTCCTAAAATATATAACAGGGAGAAGATCAAAGCGGTTGTTAATATTGTAAAAGAAACCAATGCTACGGTCATTGTGGTTTACTCTTCTGATATTGACTTCCATCCACTAGTTGAAGAGCTTATGATTAGTAATATCACTAGCAAAACTTGGATAGCAAGTGAGGCATGGGTCACTTCAGCCTTAATTGCTAAACCTGAATATTTTCCACTTCTTGGTGGGGCAATTGGCTTTGGGATACGAAGGGGTGAAATTCCAGGCTTCCGGGAATTTCTTCTAGAAGTAGACCCAAATAAGGATTCCAATGATATGACAATCGAATTTTGGCAGTCAGCATTCAACTGCACCTGGCCTGGTGTCAACATATCATATAATACAGACAACCGGAAAAATGTAACTGGTCACGAGAACATTGTCGATTTTTCCTCAACTAAATTATGCACTGGAAAGGAGAAACTTGAAGACCTTAACAATACATATTTGGATGTTTCGGAACTTAGAATAACGTATAACGTCTACAAAGCAGTTTATGCTGTTGCTTATGGCCTCGACCAATTGCGCATGTGTACCAATGAGACCGGACCCTTTATTTCTGGGCCAAAATGTGCTACCATAGATGAGTTTGAACCCTGGCAGGTATGTATAAATTTGGGAATAATAACTACAGATCCCACAAATGGTAAACGTTTTCGTGTTGTGCAGAAAAATTCTCCTGTTTTTCAGCTGGTTCTTTACTCAATGTCATAAAAAGAATAGTTTGTTTTCTTCTGGAGATGGAAAACAAAGGGGGCGGGAGACCATAATAAAACATAATTTTGGTGTCCTAATGCAAACTCCATTCCTTTTCTACACATCATGAAGTTGCATGTACCCTCAAAAAGGATGGAGCTTGTAGCACAATGTGGCTTTTGTTATTCTGACAAACATTGCAGCAGCTGTGGATGCCACTGTGAACAAATAAAATGTGTCATTACAAGGTGCAATGATTCCAGATCTTGAAATACCGTGCCTAGATAAAATTGATTATCTCAAAAGGTGGTAGTAAGAGACCAGCTGAACATCTCTGAAGCAATTTCAGAGCCAAGTCACCACAATAATAATAAAAAGGCCCTCTCCTGACTATCTTAGAAGGTGCTGAAAGTCAAAAGAAAATGTTATTAAAATCTTCAGCAAAAACTGGGGTTCGTATGGGTACACACCTTTCCTTTTTACTACATATTAGAACATGTCTCTGAATTTGTCTTTTGCTTCATGTGGCCAGAAGATCCTGAGAATTTAAATCAATCACACAACCAACCAGCAATGGTACTGTCCCTCAACCAACCCACACAATCTCCCCAACCAGCACCTCTCCTCCCAATGACTCTCCCCTGACGTGACTTCCTCATCACAAGCAGGGCCGGATTTAGATGAAAAGAGGCCCTAGGCTATTCCACTTATGAGGCCCTTTCACCTATAGTGAAAGTGTAATTTTAATTTTGCTAACAATTTGAATGTAGGCCCCTCTTGATCTTGAGGCCCTAGGCTGAAGCCTAGTTAGCCTATAGGAAAATCCGGCCCTGATCACAAGACCATCACAAGATCCTCACCTGATGTGACCTACACCTGACTCATCACAAGACCCATCACAAGACCATTACAAGACCTTCACCTGATGTGACCCTCCCATCACAAGACCTACTGACCACATGAAACCTTATAAGTAGTACAACACTGACACTGACATTCCCTAAATTCTGCTGAAGATGTTAGCCTGGTAACAAAATATTCAGAAACCAACCCACAAGGTTGGAGAATGAACCTCCACCCTCATACTTTACAGTCTGTTTAGATCAATGCTTTTCAACATTGAGAATTTTAAGATGTATGGACTTTTAAGTCCATAAAGTTGCTAAGGTTGAGAAAAAGTGATTTAGGTCAGGGGTCTCCAACCTTGGCAACTTTAAGACTTGTGGACTTCAACTCCCAGAATTCCTCAGCCAGCTATCCAATCTTAGCAACTTTAAGACTTGTGGACTTCAACTCCCAGAATTCTGAGAGTTGAAGTCCACAAGTCTTAAAGTTGCCAAGGTTGGAGACCCCTGATTTAAATAACTCCAGAAAAATAAAAGACAGAATAAAGACCCATCTGTCTTTATTTATATCTAATCTGGCTGAGGAATTCTGGGAGTTGAAGTCCACAAGTCTCAAAGTTGCCAAGGTTGAAGACCCCTGATTTAGGTTATTGCTATAAAGAGTTACTTTAAACTCTGTTTAGAAGATCATGATGAACAGTTGCTTGAAATCACACAGAGCTGTCCCTTGAACATATTTCCATTGGAGTGGTATCCAAGGCTATCGATCAATTGCCCCAGGACATTTTCATAATGAAACAAGAAGTAATTTCAGCTTCTTGCCAGTATTCTTGTGTTGCAGACTGCCAAGATGGACCTGAAACAACAACAAAACAAGGACTTAGTGCCAGACTTTTTCGCATCTAACTACATTTTGCTCCTATTCTATTCTGGGGGAGGGATAGCTCTTCATGTTGTTCCCTCTTGTCATCTATATTCTGCCCAGCTGATATTCTATTTCTGATATTATTTCTGGCTGCTTGATGTATATTTATTCAAGCAATATATAAAGCTTTCTTTTAAAATATTATTCAGAAAGATGAAACACTAGTAAATACTACTTCATGAATCTATAAGATTGACTTTTTTTTTTTTTGCCATCGTAAAATGTAGACTTACAGGAGAGATTATGCTGAAAGGATAGACGAGTTTTTCATAGGAACACAGTTGCTTTCTGCTGAATGTGACCTGGGTCTTCCCCTGCAGTAAACACCTTAACTGATTGGCATAAATGCATTCATATTTTATCCTCTCTCTCTATGTTTACATCATAGCTCCCCTCTTTCCAAAATCTACCCTTTCTAATCATCAAAGGCAAAAATCCCAAGTACACTTTTCTGTTTTCAGCAAAAAGTCCATAAAGGGTTTCAGTCACTGACAAATATAGATACTGTCCTTTCAAAACCTAAACAAGTCAGTTTTGCCATCTATGCAAATTCTGTCAACTTCACCAGCCATTTTTCATTGTAGATATTTCAGAGTCTTCTGGTATGCGTAATAATCTTGCTATGTTAATCTTGCCATATACAAAAACAGTTATCCATAAATCTTTTCTTGTTGTTTGTCCTTTAATCCAGCAAGAAAAGCTCTAGTTTCAGTTGAATATCAGTTTTTAAATTTCTTAATATTAGTGTATGTATTTGAACTTTCTAGCATGTTTGATATGATGAATGATAAAATGCCCCTTCATGTGTTCCATGCTCCCAACATAAATTTGAAGTATCCTATGAAATTTTTCTGGTGTCATATACCAACCGTAGATCATTTTATAAAAGTTTCTTAGAAATTGTAACATGATGTAAATTTCAGTCCTTTCAATCACAGTGGAAGGATCTTCTAAGTGGTTTTCCTGCAGATCAAAGCAACTGGACAGTTCATAATGGAAAAGGAGGTCTTCAGATAGTAAGGTCTTAAGCTGTTTAATGATTTAACATCCTAAATTGTGCCTATAAACAATTGCTCAACTGATTCAGATCTCTCTGTATAAGTACTATTGAGCAATCTATCCACTGTTTTTTTTTAAAGATGTTTTAAGATGTTTTTTTAAGAAAACATTTTTCAAGGGTTATCTTAAAACAGTATCCTTCTAGGGGAGTCAAGTAGGACATACCCTTTTATCCAGTGGTGAGTTTCAAAATTTTTTACTACCGGTTCTGTGAGTGTGGCTTGGTGGGTGTGGCATGGTTTGGTGGACGTGGCAGAGGAAGGTTACTGCAAAATCCCCATTTCCTTCCTATCAGCTGGGACTTGGGAGGCAGAGAATAGATGGGGGCGGGGCCAATCAGAATTTTTACTACCGGTTCTCCGAACTACTCAAAATTTCTGCTACCGGTTCTCCAGAACTGGTCAGAACCTCACATATATGTTCTACATGGGTCTGTCTTTGAATGCAGTAACATGTAATGATGGTCCTGTTTGGTATCGCCATGTAAAATCATTGCTACACAAACTGTATTAGTATAAGGGTTTGGATATCTGTATGATAATCTAACCCTAAAGTGTGTCTACCCACCCAATATGATTCAATAGGTTTGGCATTCTTTGGGTCCTATCTGTTAAATGTTATCATCTTTGCAACCCAGGAGGCATATCTTTTTTGTTGTGTCTTCTGAAACAACATTCCTCTTGAGATTCACCTACCCTTGGCCCTACTGCCCTTTTAAAAAAAAGTATGAAAATCTCTTTCCTCAGGCGGTGGGCCATGGTATAATATGAATGACTATTTAATTTGCGTCAGTCTTTATTAATGGTTTGGTGTGTTTTCCCCTTGCATGGCTGTGTTTACATTGTTTTAAACTTTTGTTTGTAGTGTAGTGTTTTATATTGTATTTAATCCTTGTAAGCTGCACACATAGAGTTTTGCACACATAGTGGCTGGAGAAACTGAGCAACCAAACAAATCAAGAAATAAATAACAATTGTTAAAACTCATCTTTCAAAGAGGACACAACTAGAGATAAAGTGGTAGCCCAGAAAATAGAGCTTCTAATCTCCATGGAAGGAAGGTTCACATGTTTCTTTATATGTCAAATAACCAGTCTCCATTCAGGTTTTTACATACTATGTTAGCATTTTTAAATTGAGCGCTTTAAATTAACCTTTTCAATGGCTGGATCCAATTACTCTATTTAATTTGCACAAAATGTATACACTGTTGAATACCAGTTGACATTTGTGGACCATCATTTAAAAAAAATCTAGCAGTATTACAGCTATCTGTATTGTTTGTATTGTATTGTGAAAAAGGCTCCATTCTGAACCTTTAGCATATCCCAGGATTGCAACGCTGAAGGCTCAGAATGGAGCAGTTTGCGTGAAAGGCAGGAAAATGGGGAGGGGGGATTTTCCTGCTTGTCATCCATTTCTGAAGCTCAGCTCAGACTGAGGGAAAAATGGTAGGCAGGAAAATTCCCCTCCCCATTTTCCTGCCATTTGTGACAAAGAGAGGCTGGGAGGGGAGGGGCCAGGTGAAGTGAGGTGAGTGATGTCGAGTTGGCCATGCCCACCCAGTCACATGACCCCCTCCCCCAACCAAGCAACACTCACCAAGCTATGCCCACAGAACCAGTAGGGAAAAATTTTGAATTTCACCACTGACTCTATTGTATTGTATTGTGTTGTAATTTTTTCCTATTGGTTCACAGTTAATGTACTACATGAAGCAAAAGATGAATTTTACAGTTTTTGATGAGAAAGTACATATTGATGTCAGTGGGGATGTCTATACACCATATGACATTCTAAATTGGCAGATGAATGAAACTGGAGCAATTAACTTTGTGAAAGTTGGAACTTTTAACCAGACAACTGCAGACAATAAAGAATTTCATATATTTAATGATTCAATATTTTGGAACAACCCAGAACGATCAGTAAGTGAATAATTTTGCAGATCTATTTGTAGTTTAATGTTCTACTGTAAACTTCTACATTTGAGATATTGTTCTGTGTATTGGTGCTTCATGTTTGTGGTTTTTATTGAGTATTCAAATTTGGAAACTTTAATCTATAATTAAAATTGAAATTTTGATAGCTTGCACTCATACATGTGAATGTCAAAATCACATATTTACCCAACTGATAGACAACACATATCTCAAATGCGTGTTATCTCATGTCATAGCGACCATGGGCAAACTTTATACTGGGTAGGTACCATAATCGCTCTTTAATATAAAGATGCTTCAGAAGCAAAAGTTGTATAAAAATATTAATTTCTGAAAGAAAGATCCATTACTTGGATCAATGCACTGGGTAACTGAAGTTGATGGTCACTCACCCTGCTTGGATTCAAGAAAAGCCTAAGTTCCCATGCAAAAGTGTTACTAATATCCAGAGCAGTGGTGGGTTCCAACCAGTGTTACTACCGGTTCACTTTGTGCACACGATCACATTGTCACCACTACCAGCTTGGCCGAATCCGGCCGAACTGGGAGCAACCCACCACTGGCCCAGAGGGATAACCTATATATCTATATATATGCCAAATACCACTCACTCATCACAAAATCTCCAGAACTGTAAAGCCTACAAACTTGAAATTTGGCATGTATGTTCCTCTTGGCTTCTAGGTGCTCACTAAGAAAGGATTTTTCGAAATGACCATCAGATCATTAGTATTTCATATACAGTATTATATTCACACACTCTGATGCTAAGCAGTTCGATGTTCTATTCTCCCTCCCCTCCAGAAAGGAACTCTGTCCCAACTGCCAGATGCTTTATATTAACACAATCTGATGCTAAGGAGCTAGACATTCTACTCCCCCTCCCCACCTGAAAAGAACTTGGTTCCAACTGCCAGTTGCTGTATATGAACACGCTCTGATGCTGCCTCTTTGCTAAACCGGACATGGGTGTGGCCAGCACGTGACTCATCAGACCTGCAGGCTGGGACAGTCTACTCCCCTTCCCCCTCTGTTCCAACTGCCAGTTGCCTTATATTAACACACTCTGATGCTACGGAGTTACACATTCTACATTACTTTTCAGGCTTTAAGTGTCAATTTATACACATAGTTTCATAGCGAAGCACGGGCATCCAGCTAGTAAAGATATAAGGGCAGATTTTATGAGCATCATGGCAGAAATAATGCAGTTATAGAAAAGTCGTTACCATTATCCAAGTAAGCAAGTCGAAAAGATGATAATGAAAATAGTTATTTCAGACCTAATTCTATAGTTCTAATCAGATTCCTCATTTCTTCTCTCCCATTGTTACTATTAACAATAACAACAATGCCTTATTTTGTCAGAGATGTTCTGTCATCACACTTACTAACATGTTGTTCCATTAGAAAACAGACTTATCAGTATTGACTTTTTAGTTCCATGCTGCACATACTGTTGTTTCAAGTCCTCGTTGGCTGCAGATTTCCATATTTGCATATTATACAACTTCTGAGATCACAGTATTGATGAGAGACTCTTAAGGTCCTACTTGAGATATAGATGGAGCCATAATTCTCTAGCCAAAAAGTGGATTTTATTTCAGGTTCAAAGACATCTTTATTTTATAAGAAATATAATGCCTCTTCTATGCTTTCAGCGACCACGCTCAGCATGCAATAATAATTGCCAACCTGGGTACCGAAAGGGGATCTTGCAAGGGAAACCTTCATGCTGTTACGATTGTATACGGTGTGCAGAAGGACAGTTCAGTAATCACACAGGTATGAACACCTATCACTTGAATTAATAGGAAGCAACCCAGCCATAGACACAGGAAAAATGTTCTTGGGGATCTGATTGTGATTGCTGAAAACTGAAACTTGGTTTCATAGTAGTTTGAAGTAGAAAACACATGAAAATGTAGTATGTGTTAGATATTTGCAAAACATTTCAAGGAAAAATGTTGTGACCTTGGACTATCCTGTTTCAATCTGCTTCAACCTTCAAAACAGGTCTGACTTCAAAACTAAAGTTGAAATTTCCTTCTCATTAAGGTCAGAACTGAATGTTTAAGGATTATTATAGTCTAATCTTAAAATGTTTTTAAATATAAATCCTAAAATAGGCATACACCCAACTCCCTCCTATAGTGTATTCTTGACCACATGATGATATGCATCATATACTTTATGACTCAGCCAAAACAAAATTGTCCATCTAGCCCTAGGCTACCAAAGGTGGCCCATTGCTGATCTAAAATCATATCAGCTAAAACAGCAATATTGTCCTTACTCAACACATAATTTTGCTAGAATGCTATTGTTTTTCTGGTTTCTTTTTCTGTTGAATTCAGTTCTATTTTAACTAAATCAGATGTAGATAGTCATACCATAAAATCTATCCTAAAAGAATAGGGAAAGAAAGTTATATATACAGTAGGTACGATAATAAATGGAGAAAGTTTATTGATAAACAAGATAAAATATCAGATGAATGTCTCATTGGATTTTTGTGAGAAAATAGCAAATAAATAAACATTTTGGCAAGAATGAAATGTGTCAGGCATATTTTAAGACCACATTTAACTACTACATTATTTTTTTTAATATACAACTTACTTTTAATAAGTCATACACTTACTAAAAATGTAGGAAATCCATAGTAGGAATAAATGAAATGCTGTAATTAACTGAATACACATGAAGTAAAAAGTATTAATTTAACAATTAGATTGATAAGGAGACTCCTTTCCTAATATTCTTCTGTTTGGACAATGTGAATGTTGCCTGTAGGAGGCATCATTTTGAAGTAAACAGATTTATTTTGTGGTACTCAGGACAAAATAATTTTGAAACTATTTAAATTAATACTTTAGAATATGCACCCTGATAGTTTAAAATATGTCCCTGAATTCATCAAAATGCCTCACATTAATTACGGAAATAATTAAAGTTGCAATTGTATTGTTAACTGTTATCAAAACCTCACCCCAGAACTTTGTCACTATGTATTATTGAATTATTGCTCAAGCAGGAGACCCTATATTTTCAATTCTATAATCGGGGATATTACAACATAACAGAACAATAGAGCCACAAGGGACTTTGGAGGCCTTCTAGTCCAACCCCTGCTCAAGCAAGAGACCCTATATCTGTGATGGCAAACCTATGGCATGCATGCCAGAGGTGGAACGCAGAGCCATATCAGTGGGCATGCAAGCTCAGCTCTGGCATGCATGTGCGGGTCGGCCAACTTTCTGGGCCCACCAGAAGTAGGAAAACAGGCTGTTTCCTACCTCCGGAGGGCCTGTGGGGGGAAGACCCATTTTTCTCTCTTCCCAGGCTCCAGAGCCTTTCTAGGAGCCTGGGGAGGGCGAAAACAGTCCCTCCAAGAGGTCTTCCAGAGGCCGGAAATGGCCCATTTGTCAACTTCCGGTGGGACTGGAAGGCCCGTTTTTTGCTCTCCCCAGGCTCCAGAGCCTTTCTAGGAGCCTGGGAAAGGTGAAAACAGCCTTCCCCACTCCCCTGGAGGCCCTCCGGAGGCCCTCCGGAGGCCCTCCGGAGGCCGGAAACGGCCCGTTTGCCCAGAAGTCAGCAAACAGGCTGTTTCTGGCCTCTGGACGGCCTCTGGGGGGTGGGGAAGGCCGTTTTCACATTCCCCAGGCTCCTAGAAAGCCTCTGGAGCTGAGAAGGGCGAAAAACAGGCCTACCAGCCAACTTTGCCTCATATGCCAAAAGCTGGGGGAGCGGGAGGAGGGTTGTGTGCATGCCCAGGGGTGGGGCGCATAGAATTATGGGTGTGGGCATGCATGTGTGTGACACCCCCCTGTGCTCCCCCCCCCGCTTTTGGCATGTGATGGCAAAAAGGTTAGCCATCCCTGCCTTATATCATTTCAGTCAAATGGTTGTTCAATCTTTTAATAACTTTAATCTTTAACATCTTTAATTGGGAATCCAGAGTTATTGTAGATATAAATTATGCTGGATTCTGGCTACTCATGATGTTTATCCCTAATCTGAACTGTGTTTAATTTTTAGAACAATAGTAATACTGACCTTCAGGTCTGCCTGAAAATGCTGTGTTCTGAAAAATGTCTACTTAATCATTGATGCATAGGTATCCGTAATGATGGAAATAGGCTATGCAATTATTCAAAGTACTTTTACATTTTCTTCATAATGTATTTCTTCAATTTGGTGCCTCCATATGTGTTCTGACAAGTGCCAGCTGTAGAAGACTACATGGTTAGGCAGTAATCAGGGCAGTAGTCCAACTCGATTGGAGAATGCTTGGGGAAAGATATTTTATATATCCAGGACTGAGTTCACCTTTTAAAGCTTTGGCATAAAAGTAACCCTGTAACATTTTCCAAGTACCATTGTTGTGGTTTCTTCTCCAGACGCAAGGGAATGTACAGCATGTCCCGAAGATTATTGGTCCAATATCCAGAGAAGCAAATGTGATCATAAAGAAGTGGAATTCTTGGCTTATGGAGAAGCTTTAGGAATGACATTGATTGCCCTCTCTGTATTTGGCGCATGTGTCATTCTGTCTGTGACCGGAGTCTACGTCAAGTTCAGGAAAACGCCTCTGGTGAAAGCTAATGACCGTGAGCTCAGCTTCCTCATCCAGTTTTCTCTCGTCGCAACTTTGTTGACTTCTGTTCTGTTTGTGGGGAAGCCAGAAGATTGGTCATGCCAATCTCGCCAAGTGTCTTTGGCCTTGGCTTTTTCTGTTTGCCTGTCTTGTGTTTTAGGAAAGACAGTGATGCTCTTTCTGACTCATTTGGCCAGAAATTCAAAAGTGGCTGAGAAAGCCCGGATGTCAGTTGGGCCAATTTTCCAAAAAGTGGTGGTAGTTGTCTCTGTTCTAGCTGAAGTGGGCATCTGTACTGCTTACCTTTATTTTAACCCTCCCAGTATGTTTAAAAACACCCAGTTCACAACCCTGAAAATTATTTATGAATGCAATGAGGGTTCAATAATGTACTTGTGCATTATGTTTGGGTTTGACGTGTTTCTCGCCATCCAGTGCTTTCTCACGGCTTTTGTGGCCCGGAAGCTTCCCAATAACTTCAATGAGGCCAAGTTTGTTACATTTGGAATGCTGGTTTTCTTCATTGTCTGGATATCTTTTGTTCCTGCTTATTTAAGCACAAGAGGAAAATTCAAAGTAGCTGTGGAGATATTTGCAATTCTGGCCTCCAGCTTTGGTTTGCTAGGGTGCATATTTGTGCCCAAATGTTATATTATTTTGTTGAAGCCTGCCAGAAATACAGAAGAAATTGTGGGTGGCAGGGCTGTCACCAATGACAAGAGTGCTCCACCAACCTCTGCCTCTTGCACCAGTGAAATTAACACAGTTTCCACAGTTCTTGAGGATTAGGACTTTGTAGCTCCTGCCAGCCCATATCATCTGGTCCATGTCAAAGTGGCTTCTTGGGGAGTAGAATACATAAAGCATATTTAATTGCTTGCAGAGGAAGTAATGTGGAACTCTTTTAAGGAAATTTTGTATTTTCATTCGTATTTAGCCAGGATCAAATCCTATGCAACTTCTAATTTCTGCTTGCACAACTGAGGCTGATTTTTTCCATTCCATTCCAGCTCCACAATTTTTGATGTAGGGCTCTTTGGGGTGGTAGTGACAGAGGGGGAAGCAGGAAGGAGAAAACAAGGAATCATTTCATGAATTAAAGTTCACACAATTTTCTTTTTTGTAAAAAAAAATGATTTTATTAAACCTATCAAAGTATAAAATATAAATTCTAAGTTTGATAGAATACAGCACTACATATGATATCATCATCTTAACATAATGCAGTCATAGCATGTCCTTGTAAAAAGTAATCAATTCAACATAATATCAACTAATTGTATGACACAAATATTTTCCAATAAATCTAATTATTTACAGATGCTTCATATTGTATTTTATGCTAATCTTACTCTGTGCACCAAAGATAATTCAGTTCCATATTATCACCCTATTTGCAATTTCAAATTCCTCAAAAGTTGTTTGAAAATGATTTGTAGGCATTTTTCATTGCCATCTGCTTTAAAATGGTGAGTAACTATCACTCCCTTCAGTTGACCAGAGAACGCAAACCCCAGTGTTTTATTAATAGCACTAGCACTAATACTTAGACTTATATACCGCTTTACAGTGCTTTACAGCCGCTTTAAGCGTTTTACAGAGTCAGCATTTTGCCCCCAACAATTTGGGTCCTCATTTTACCCACCTCAGAAGGATGGAAGGCTGAGTCAACCTTGAGCCTGGTGAGATTTGAACTACCAAATTGCAGTCAGCCGGCAGTCAGCAGAAGAAGCCTGCAGTACTGCACTCTAACCACTGTGCCACCGTGGCTCAATGCCTTTATTTCATAATTTTTGTAATGATTTGCGAAAATATTGGAATATTTGATGGGAGAGTCATCAAGACACTAACTCCTCTTCTTTTGTTAAACAGGTAATAGAACAGTATGTAATGATGCATTAACTCCTGTGGGCAGGGAGACCTGGCTGAACAAAAAATAGGGAAGGGGGAGACATGTGAATTCCTACTGAATGGAAGACTAGTTTGTGTGCAAGCTCTCTGATTCATTGTTGCTAAAATACAATTTGAGATGTAGTGCAGCTAAACCAGAAATTGATCAGCTCTGCTAATGAACAGACATAATGGTATAGGAGCACAAATATGTCAAATGGAAGAATCCTCATTGAGATATCAGTGAGTAATCATCCTCCTTTCTGGATATAGATTTACCACTATTCCAGAAGAATGGTTCCTTTGATAAACTCTCTTACAATTAAAATATGTTTTTATATACATAATGTGAGAGTATTGAGAATGTATTAGAATGAGATAGATTGTTTTAGATTTTGGGTACCGAATAGCAATAGCACTTAGACCTATATACCGCTTCATAGTGCTTTTACAGCCCTCTCTAAGTGGTTTACAGGGCCAGCATATTGCCTCTAATTTTACCGACCTCAGAAGGATGGAAGGCTGAGTCAACCTTGAGCCGTGAGATTTGAACTGCCGAACTACAGCTAGCAGTCAGCTGAAGTAGCCTGCAATGCTGCACTCTAACCACTGCGCCACCTTGGCTCTTCCATCAACCAAATACAAACTTATGCAGGATTTGCCAGGTTGTATCCATTGCAAAACTTTTTTGTTGGGATATAAGGGAATCTATAATTTTAAAACCAGAGTAGCAAAAAATGACTTATGTCTGCCTCCTATGGAGGCTCGGAAATGAATGAAGGCGCCATCAGAAAAACAGGGTACAAAAGATTGCTAGGGCATGCATCTGCTGCAATTAGTGAGAAAAGGCGGATGGTCTCCTTGTTAACTTCTTGGCAATAATACAAGCCAGACTCAAGGGAGACTTTACCTTACCTTACCTTAACTCGTGAAATAAGTGTTTCCTTTACTGAGCAGAAGGATAAGGCATTTCTTAGCCATTTCTTTTCATAACGGAAGCAGAATTTTCACTTCTTCCTAAGAACCGGGGAAAAAAACATTTCACATTATTTCACTGTTGCCATTTATGCTTGTTGGAGAAGTATATATTGTATGCATCTTTTTTATTAATTAAGCTTTGATCCTTTTCGTTATAGTTCATTTCTATTGCTCCCTCACTAGATTGATCACTTGTGGACTATATGCAGAACCCAAGATTCATTTTTTTGCAGGACCAAGAAGCCCCAGGATCATGCCACTGAAAATCAGAGATAAAATTTGAAAAATGATGACAAGAAAGAGCAAAAAAGGTGTGATAAATGCCTGATATGCTTGACCCATCTGTAAAAATAAAAGTTCCTCTGCAGAAAAGGAACAGAAAATCCCAGCTTCTTCCTATCTAGTGATACCTTGATATCTTGATTTGCCAATATCCATGAATAGGATAGAATTGTATATTACTTTCAGACTTGCAAGAGTCTATCAATGTAGCTTTACAACAAAGTAGAATTAGCTCATATGGTTGTGATTCTGACTTGGTTTATCCCAGTGGCTGTTACCACTGATATCTACATTGTTATAATCTTGCAAGTCTGAAAGTATAATCCTGCACCCCCATCTTCCTTACTACCTGAGAAATTAGGGAGGGTCTCTTCCTAGCTTCTTGCCTCACCCACTATCCAGTTGCAGGCTATGCTGTCTTTTATCTGCCTGTTCCCTTGGCAGCAAGTCTTGGCACAATCAAAATCTTTCCCAGATAGTATCACAGTTATCTATGTAACATTACTGGCATCTGGTTTTTATTTCTTTTTCTAATTGCAGTTCATTGCAATTATTCCATATTCATAATTTGCAATTATTCCATATTCATATTATGCAATAATTTTTATAATGGTTGAGATGTTTTTGGTAATGACTCCGTAAATTGGAATGAAGACGCTATTAGAAATACAGTGCTGCTTATGTGTGTGGAGTGCTGGCTGGGCAAAAAGGAATCAATAATCTAAGAAAGAATGTACAGACAATGAGCTGTTCCCATCAGTCACCTATGTTTGTGTATGTGTGTAGAAACATCAAGTTTGTCATTCAAGGCGAAGAAATAAAAAATATTAGGTTAGCCAAAGGTTGAAAGCCTAACGATTAAGGATCCAATTGGGGGTTTTCTCATCAGTTTTCTGCTTTTTAGTGTTTAGACAATACAAAGAAAAAAAATTACAAATATCTTAAAGGAACAAAGCTTGTGTCTCTAATGCTGCAGCTTTATACCTCGTGTAAAATTGTTATGATACAGAACACTGAATTCAAATGTGTTAATCTTCTATAGTCTCTGATAACCTGTAAATGAACCTTGGGAATCACTGCCCTTGATTCTTTATTTTCTGTTTAAACAAATGATTATTCTGCAGAGTTTTTATGCTATACAAGGCAGTTTTTGGGGAAAAAATGTACTCACCACAAAAGGATTGTTTTGTCAGAACAATATATTGACATGCATCATACAGAAACTCCAGCATTTGTACAGCTTTTTCTTCTTAGAAATAATCACGTATATCTACCCTCTTTTTTGTATCTTTAAGATTCACTAATAAATCATCAACAACTAAAAGGATTGAGTAAATTTGCTTTTACAGCAGATGGGATATGAAGGCTCTCTGTTTGCCATGCTTCATTAACCCAAGCTCTTAGGCAAAAGTGTTTTAAGCCTTGAGCATCTGCTTTAGCCATGTGCTTTAAGCATACACAGGGGAAATTTGCTGACAGTACCAGATGGCCTCAAGGGGCAGTATTATGTTTCTTGACCTCAGATATACCCCGAAATGTGACACTTGTGTTCTTGATCTCAGTGGAAGCTTGGCGAAAGACATTAGTGATTCAGCTCTAGCATAAAGTTTCTAACAGCATTCTGGGGGTGTGACACGATAGGGTTGTTATTTATTCTATGGAGTGCTTTGCTGTTAATTATGGCATTTTGGTCTACTGCAGTTCATGTAATTGAATGCTCTAGCTGTTCACGGGGCTTCTGTAGTTTCTATGTCAAAGCAATAAAGATCAATTGTTCTTTGTATGTTCACCTTGTTTTTCCTGCTACCAACACAGCAAGGGACCGTCCCTTTCTCTCCAGGTTTTCCAGCTTCCTTCTTGCCAGCGTTCCAGGCTCACTAGACATGATCGGTTGTAATTTTTAAAATTTGCAACACCAAAACGTATAACAAAATAAGTAGGAAAACCTAATGCCATCATCATAGAATAGAATAGAATAGATTTTTTTATTGGCCAAGTGTGATTGGACATACAAGGGATTTGTCTTTGGGGCATATACTCTCAGTGTACATAAAAAGACAAGATACAGTCATCAAGAATCAAAAGGTACAGCACTTAATGATAGTCATAGGGTACAAAATAAGCAATCAAATACTAGGAAACAATCACTATAAATCGTAAGGATACCAGCAGCAAAGTTACAGTTGTGCAGTTATAAGTGGAAGGATATGGGTGATAGGAATGATGAGAAGATTAATAGTAATAGGAATGCAGACTTAGTGAATAGTTTGACAGTGTTGAGGGAATAATTTGTTTAGCAGAGTGATGGTGTTCAGGAAAAAAACTGTTCTTGTGTCTAATTGTTCTGGTGTGCAGTGCTCTATAGCGTCGTTTTGAGGGTAGGAGTTGAAACAGTTTATGTCCAGATGCGAGGGGTCTGTAAATATTTTCACAGCCCTCTTTTTGATTCATGCACCATACAGGTCCTCAATGGAAGGCAGGTTGGTGTTAATTATTTTTTCTGCAGTTCTAATTATCCTCTGAAGTTTGTGTCTGTTTTGTTGGGTTGCAGAACCAAACCAGACAGTTATAGAGGTGCAGATGACAGACTCAATAATTTCTCTGTAGCAGCATAATTCCATCATCATAGCAGCAGCCTAATGCCGGATCTTAAACAATATAAAACTACTTAAAAAAAAAAAGAAAATCAAAATTTAAAACATAGATTTTATACTACTGTGTTTCCCCAAAAGTTAGACCCTGTTTTATATTTTTTTGAACTCTAAAATAAGTGCTTGGCCTTATTGCCAAGCGCTCAAAAACCTGATTGAGGTTATTATCAGGGGATGTCTTATTTTGGGGAAAACAGAGTAGGTAAATATCTGGAAAAGCCTTTCCACAACTATAGCACTTATCTTTAATGGTTATAAAAGGGATCCTGAAGCCACTTAATCTGATCTGGAGGTTGATCTAATCCCAGTTAATCTAGAGCAGGGTTTCCAGACACTGACACTTTCCACCCATTTTGTCTTCAATTTCTGTAATTCTCTGGCCATTATGATCATTGCTGAGAATTCTAGGTGCCGAAGCTCACTCATCTATAAATTGCTAAAACCGGAAAACACAGATTAGATAAAGTAATCTAATCTGGCAGATACAGAGTGAGATTTGGGAAAATGGAATTGTCTCTCAGTGGAAGGTACAAACAATTAACACAGATTTAGTTTTCATCAGATTAAACTAAATGCGTAGAATTTCCTGAATGGGAAGTTGGCTATGTTTTATAGAAATGAGGTATAGAAGTTTAGATTATTCGGTCATGCTTTTCCATTAGCGTCAGAGCCTCTGTGCCACATAGAAGATTTGAGTGCTGTATGAACAGCACAGGGTCTTTTCTCTGGCAGCCTCCTATTTCTGGAATATCTTCCACATATTGTGGCCCACTTATTGAATTTTTATTTCCTGGCAGCGTATTAACTTCGTTAAGTGAGTGTTCTCTATCCCAAAGGTGCTTTTTCAAAAGGCAAGATAAACTTTGTTTTAAAACAAAGTTTATCTTGAAGACGTTTCACTTGTCATCCAAGAAGCTTCTTCAGAATTGAAGAAACTTCTTGGATGAGAAGCAAAAGGTCTTCAAGGAAAAACAAAGTCCAGTTGCCTTTTGAAAAAGCACCTTTGGGATAACCATAACATGGATGACTGAGAATCGCTATGGACATTGAGTGTTCTATACTTTCAATAAGGATTTCTCTGCTGCATATACTTCGTTTCATTTTTATGTTTTGCCTATTGAAAATAAGTGACATATCTATCAAGCTTGATTAAATGTGTCCCAAATTGCATTTAGAGCTTCTGAAGGGTCAGGGGGAAAAAATCTGTAATACACAGAAGGAATAATCCTGAGCACAGGATGAAAAGCTGCAAGGAAGATGACAGTCAGATAAAAGAAATGCGAGTCCAGTCCAGATCTATAACATGAGAAAGCATCTCAGACAAAAGCCCTTCCTAGTTCTCACAAAGATAAAGAGAGGGAGGAGGGAAGTGCATTCAGATTTGGAATGTTGTATTGTTATGATCTTACAATAAAATGGCATTAGCTTCCACCATTTTGGCCTCCTAGTCTGATCTACCTTGCAGGTAGGTAGATTAGGTTTTTCTAAAAAGCAATAGTGAAAACCCTACCGAAACCCAGGCACCAGGCCAAAATCATAGGATTTAATTTTAGCAGCTGTACAGTCTGGAAAAGCCTCAAGCTATCCTGCAGGGAACTGAAGCCCCATTGTATGCTTTTAATGGAAAGGAAACCTCTTAATTTGCTTTCAGTTGATTATTGCAACAACTATCCCTGATCACTTACACCCACAGTTCTGAATGAGGATCTGGCTAACGTTGCAGGAAACAGTTAACAGAATAGGCGTTTGGGTTGTTGATTTACTCACTTTCCTTCAGCAGCGCCCCTTCCCTTTTATTTCATGCAGAAATGGACTAATTGTTTTTTCTTCAAACTGACTCTGTTGCGGCTGATTGCATTGGTCTTTCCGTAAAGCACAGAAATCCCACTGGGATCCCAAGTGCAACACCCTGTCAATTACTATAATAATCAACGGAACGGCTTTAATGAGATCACTCTAACTTTTTAGAGTGTCAGTTTTGAGATAACCCAAGTTTCCCATTTATAAACATCTTGCTGCCTGCTAGATGAGGTGATAAAGCATGAGACGGTAAAAGTCATGATATGTTTTCAATGTGCCAAAGCAAGTATACTACCGTCTAGGTAATGATTTTCAGTCTCTTCTCACTTAGGAACAAAATAGCACAACATTTGGTGATGCAAGCCAATGCTGTAGATTACCATCACTCACAAATCAATTATCAATAAATAATCAGCAGTAAAATGTGAATCTAATTCTAGTATATTTTCAATTCGTTCTTGAAGGCCATTTCTTTTCATTGTGTTTAAGTTAATGGTGCATGCTAATGAGCTCTGCATCTATTTTACACTTCCTACTGTTTTTCCAATACAAACCTTAGCACAGGTATTTGTCTCTCCTTCCTTCTTTCCTGGAGAAAATTGCTTCAGTGTGCTGATTATTTGTATTGCCCTTTTCAGCATCTTCTAAAGTTTAGCTACCAGAGCTGTAGATTGTACTCCCATTGTGGTAGCAGCCACCAATTTATATGGTTGGAACGTTGCTATACTGTAGGATTGTGAAAAATGGAAGGCACTATCAGTAGAGAGCCATGGTGGCGCAGTGGTTAGAATGCAGTACTGCAGGCTACTTCTGCTGTCTGCTGGCTGCCTACAATTTGGCAGTTCGAATCTCACCAGGCTCAGTCTTCCATCCTTCCGAGGTTGATAAAATGAGGATCCAGATTGTAGGGGGCAATAGGCTGACTCTGTAAACCACTTAGAGAGGGCTATAAAGCACCGTGAAGTGATATATAAGTCTATTGCTATTAGACTATCACTTTGATGATTCAGTCTTTCAAAAGCAATTTTAAGCAGCCCACAATAGTATTAGCTCTGAATAATACAAAGGAGCCGGTCAATGTTCTTTTCACTTGACTAATAGGAAAGAACAAACAACAGCATTTAGTCAGTGTCTCATCCCAAATTATCACAAGCCCTAAGGTAAGAGAAATCTCTATGCTCCACTCTACAAAATATAAAAATCATTACTATTGACTTCCATTCAGTAATTGTGTTTGTGTTATTAGCATTTGTTTGGTTGTACAGAATCAAAACCACAAACTGACCAAGCGATGGGAGCCAGAATTACCAAGCCATCATTTATCTACTGCTTTGCAAAGACCTTGCGAAACAGGAGTGAAAGACAATGGTTCACCCACAGCTTTGCAGGGCTGCAATAATGCAAGGAAATTTGTTGAAATAGCAGATATACCACTGAGTCTGAAATAAATCAGCTGAACCCTCAAACCCAGACAATGTTATGAATGTAATAGGGCTGAGGAAGTTAAAATATAATTGTCTGTATTAAAAAGGAGGCAAGATGAATTTGAAACAGCATACCTGTAACAATAACATTAGCTGGATCCAAGAATCTGAGCTGGTCACAAGGACCAGAGGTTTAGTTTTCGGAATCGTGCTGGAGCCCATCCTTAGAGAACTTCTCTCTCACACATTCTGGTGAGAGAGACGTTCCCTGAGGATGAGCTCCAGCATGAATCTGAAAGCTTGGAAAACTAAACCTCTGGTCCTGGTGACTGATCCAGATTGGATCCTGCAACATTATCCTGGGAAAAGTATGGTGGCTTTCATTTGTAATAACACTAGCATGCACCTGTCTGGAAGTTGAGTCATGGCAACTGGCTTATTTATTTTTTGGTTTGAAACATTTCACTCAGGGGTGAAATCCAGCAGGTTTTGACAGGTTCTGGAGAACCGGTAGCGGAAATTTTGAGCAGTTCGGAGAACTGGCAAATACCACCTCTGGCTGGCCCCAGAGTGGGGTGGGAATGGAGATTTTGCAGTATCCTTCCCCTGCCACACCCATGCCCATCAAGTCATGCCCACAGAACCGGTAGTAAAAAAAATTGGATTTCACCACTGATTTCACTGCTTATCTAAGTAGCTTCTTCTGTCTGAAGAAGCATGCACCTGGCTTCTTAAAATCCTCATTGAATGCTCTTTTATTTCTCTTCCTCTCTGTCTCACCCAGGGAAGTCTATCCTAGTAATATAGAAATACTAGTTAGATCATCCACAAAGAATTGGGCACCATTTAAGCAAGTGACTTGCTAAAGGCCAAGGATGTCACCTCGCTGGTTGGATTTGAATTATCTTCTGTTATTAATTGCCTGCACATTCTTTTGGGGACTGTGGGAATGAATATTACTCTAGAAGTATTAATGTAAGTGGTTAGGTAATATTCTTTCACCAGAATGAATCTCAGAATTTTGATTGTCTTTATAGACCCTTCAAAACTTAAAACTTCCCCTCAATGCCACACCACAGTTACTCTTTTTCTGTAATATATAATGAAATATTACTTTTCCATAATTGGAAGTCTGAAATTATTTAGCAAGATGATTTACCTTCCACATCTAAAACAAAAAAAAAAAAAATTAAAAAAAAATCAAATATCTACGGAAGGAAATAATCCAAGTTCATTTCACTCCTTGAACAGAATGAAATTGAGGATATATTATATTAAATACATATCTACTTTAAGGTTATGGGCTAGAAAGCAGGTCACTGTAAGTTCCAATCCTGCAGTTTAGATTTGGAACCAATTAGATGACTATGAGTCATGCACTCAGCCATAAGAAGACAATGACAAAGCTCTTCTGAAAAGTTGTCAAGAAACAGGGACTAGTCCATTTAATTGCCAGGATCAAGACTGATTTGAAGAAAGAAGAAAAACAGGAAGAGCATGAAAAGAAACCTGGTAATATCTCTTCTAATGGGAAAAATCAAAGCTTTAACACTATTAGAGAACCATTTGGAAGCGTTGTCATTATTATCATAGCAGTAGTAGTAGAAAAAGAATACCTTGTCTTTGCAATGTGGGATGTATGATTATACTACCGAAATTAAGAGTCTGGTTGCAGCCAGTAGATGATTTTACATTTATGAATGCACAGTTACTATGAAAATTGATAACTTGCCAATATTGTCTCATTACCAGGAAAACCAGAGGATGCTGCTTGGGAAAATCAGCCATCTCTTTCTCTCTTTCCCTCTTCCTCTCCCTCCCTCTCCCCCTCTCCCTCTCCCTTTCCCTCCCTCTCCCTCTCTCCCTCTTTCCCTCTCCCTCCTCTCCGTCTCCTTCTCTCTCTCCCTCTCCCTCCCTTTATCCCTCTCCCTCCCCTCTCCCTCTCCCTCTCCCCCCCACTCTCTCTCACAGACACTTTTATGAGAATGCCAATGAAATCTTAACAAGATGGAATTAGGAAAAGCTTTTCTCCCATACTCAAATGACAGAGACACTACTGCAGTCAGAAGCTGTCTAGTTTGTTCAGGACTGCTTGTAGCAAGAAAAATACAGAACTCCCCTTTTCACAAGGGAAAAGTTAGTTGTTTGAGCTGTTACAGTTAATAACCGTTGCTCCCCTGAGACTAAGGCAGCAACACCAGCCCGTGTTTGTTTCGCCTTGAAATTGGAAGACTTCGTTTTCTTCCATTTGACAAACTGAAGTCTAATCTGTCCCTATTATGGGGAAGCTGAAATACGAAGCACATTGGCACAGACTTGGAAAGCCAGGGCTATATTCCTGGCTGAAACAAATGGATTTAGTTTTGCCCAAGTCACAGAGGCAACTTACTCTCTTGTTTTCTTAGAGCCACAGACTATGAGTTTGTTGTCACGGTTTCTACTTTAATTTACTTTGTTTTGTTTGAATTCTGTTTGCCTGGTAATTCAAGCAGTATTGCTGCTCCGAACCTCTGCGTTGCACAAAACTGTTAAACTGTTCTATGTTGTTTCTTCTAAAATAAGGCCTTAGGTTGATTAATGCTCATAGTACTCATGTTTTCTTCTTCCATGTTGAACTCATTTGGACACTAAGAGAACTGTGCTTGACCCTCTCCCCCCACCCGGAAATTTCAAGCAACAGCAATTAAACATAGTTGTATACATGAAGATGATGTTAATTTATGGTAGATCAGTGGAGGAAAGAATATTGGGTTCAAGCATACACAAGCTCTACTACATGAAAACCAATCAAGATTAATGCATGTCTATGTATGTTTAAAGATAAAGGTTGCCCTCGCACATGTGTGCTAGTCGTTCCTGACTCTAGGGGGCAGTGCTCATCTCCGTTTCAAAGCCGAAGAGCCAGTGCTGTCCAAAGATGTCTCCGTGGTCATGTGGCCAAAGTTGCACGGAACACTGTTACCTTCCCACCAAAGGTGGTCCCTATTTTTCTACTTGCATTTTTTACATGCTTTCAAAATGCTAGTTTGGCAGAAGCTGGGACAAGTTACGCAGCACTAGGGATTCAAACCACTGAACTGCAGACCTTTCAATGGACAAGCTCAGCATCTTAGCCACTGAGCCACCTAGCAGATCAAAAGCACATAAAAAATGCAAGTAGAAAAATAGGAACCACCTTTGGTGGGAAGATAACAGCGTTCTGTGTGCCTTGGTTCTTTTAGTCATACCGGCCACATGACCACGGAAACTTCTTCGGACAGCGCTGGCTCTTTGGCTTTGAAACGAAGATGAGCACCACCCTCTAGAGTCGGGAATGACTAGCATATATGAGTGAAGGAAACCTTTACCTTTACTTTATGTGTGTTTGGCCCGTGTAATCAGAGGTTGGTAATGTTGGTATAGGGGCCAGAGACCATGTCTGTGAATGGATGGTGGGCTGCTATCTCCCTTTCTTTTGCACAAATACATTGGCATTTAGAAGGGCTCATCTGGGAAAACCATAGAGAGGCGTGGCCAGAAGGAAAAATGAAGACAAGTTCTGCAGTCTTAGGGTGCCTCTTGTGGTTGAGGAAAGAAATGCTTACAGAGGAAGGATGCCAGCTCTTTGAGGTAATCCAGACAAGAAGCACAAATTACAAGTATTATACCAACATTACCTTTATTGTAAGGTTACAATACTAGAATCTTGCAAGTGTAAAAGCATTTCTCTCTTCCTTCACTTTTACTTTCCAGAAAACTAGGGAGGGTCCCTTTTGAAATGTTTCCCAGGTTCCTTTTCCTTTTGTGGGCTGAGATACCTTTTGCATGATGATTGTCTAGTCTGTGGCTCTTCCTTTTATCTTCCAATTTCATTCCCACATATCATTACAGAGGAGGAAAAGACATCAAGAGATCTGAGCTACAATGAGCCAGATGGATATGACATATGTATCTTTTTGGGGCTACAGCCCAAATCATTTCAGGTGGTGGGTCAGATATGGCTTACAGGCCATTGTTTGCTGACCCTTTGTGCATATGAGACATAGATTGGGTTTATATTGAAAGTTACAGGTGAGCCAACAATCTGTTTGATGAAAATAAATCTAACCCTTCACTCATTTAAAACTTTTATTAGTTGATAAGATTTGGAACTGATCCAAGATTACGAAATATTCTGTAAACTTTCAAGTGTTCAAGAACTCTATATCAGACAAGATTCTTTTAAAGAAAACAGAAAAAGAAACTTATTGAGATAGGAAAGGAAAACTTCTAGCATATCTGGGAAATGTGATAACCAGCATGTCTTCAGTCTTAGGTGGAAGACACATGAAAGAGGATTGCAGATATGTAAATTAACCCTGTTACACTCAGGTTGCTAGGATGGAAAAATAAGGTTTCCTTATTAAGATTGCAGCAAAACTGGGTAGGTAATAAATTCATCAGAGTATTAGCAATCAGTAATACAATGAATTTAGAATTTCAGTGACTGATAGCTCAAATTAAATGGATGAATCTAAATAAGTTGATAAAAGAACCGTGCCAAAGTTGTCATTTAGATTTAGGACAGATACCTTGAACTGCCCACTCCTTGATATGTCTTCTTGCCAGCAGATGATACTGAGAAAACTAAATATTCAGATGAGACACTGTGGTTTTGTTCCCACGATACGCTTAACCTAGTCAGATTTCTTTACTATTGGCTCTAGCAAGCAGATCATCAGACTAAGAGGGTCAAAGATCACCACTTTTGAAATATAGAGGAGCATACTGCCAGAGCTTTGTGACATCACCAGTTTTCAATTAATTAGATTGGCAGCAGAACCCTATACCAAACACTGGGGATGGAAGGGGGATGGATTCCAGAAATTTGAGCAGACATTTCAGGGTTGATATTTTTAGTCACTAGCCTCTTTTCCTTTTCTCCTTCCTTCCTTCCTTCCTTCCTTCCTTCCTTCCTTCCTTCCTTCCTTCCTTCCTTCCTTCCTTCCCCAGCTAACTATGGTGTGAGAAGATGCCAAAGTAATAAAACATAAGCCATGATGCCGCAGTGCAAGCTCTACTCTTTTGTATTTGTGTTGTAATATTGCACACATATACCTGAAGAGTAGAGTTTGTGTCACAACTAAGATTTCATCACTTCTCCCTTGCTTTCTCTCCTAGTGGATGCTTGTTCTTGCCCGAAGTCTTCACATGTATTCCTAGACTTATGTGGCAGCTACAGGCCAACAGCTATATGATCCTAGGGAAAGATGTAATTTCTTCAGGTGATCCATGAGTTCTCCTGCAGTCTCCAAAGCACTTTACTGTGCTCAGTCCCAAAATGATGCCCAACCCTGCAAAGCAAGACCAATCCTGCAAAGCTTGAGATTAGAATGATATCAGAAGAGAAATAGCATCATTTCTTGATCAAAATTCAGGAAGGAAAAGAACGTTGCATTGATGCCTTCCGTATCAACATGATCTTTTTGTGAAGAAAAAACAATGGTTCTAGCTATGTGAACACAAGAGGGACTTCAATGTAAAGCCACCTTCAAATCTTGAAGGAAAATGAGGGGATGAATTAAACAATTAAACAAAATATTCCCCAGGTTCTATGTCATGTGAAATATATTATTTTATTCTGAGAGCTAAATTGCAAATATGATTTCCACACCAGTAGAGGGCAATCCTAGCTTTATTTTCTAATCCTAGTCTGACAACATCCAAAATAAATTGCTGTGGTAGGAGAACAAGCACTGCTCTTAACATTATGGGTCAATGGAATTGTCACTTGGTTACGCAGGATTGAGGATTGATGAAACAGCCTCTTTGTGATAACAAGGACAAGGTGGATTACCACATTGGATTTTGGGGTAATTGCTGCTATTGATTTCAAAATTTATTTTGGAATGGGAAGAAATCAAAACTCAAATAAATCATGGTTTAGCAGGAGAATATGGGATAAAACTATATCCTATTCCATGCAATATTGCTGTTAAAATGTAATTTACCAGGAATAATTAGATTTTCCTGTTTCTTTTTGAAAATACACGTAGTCCTCGATTTACAACCACAATTGAGCCCAAAATTTCTACTCCCAAGTGAGACATTTGTTAAGTGAATTTTGCCCCATTTTATGACCTTTTAGACACAGTTTCTAAGTGAATCCTTGCAGCTGGTAAGTTAAGAACACGGTTGGTAAGTGAATATTGTTTCCCCATTGACTTTGCTTGTCAGAAAGTCGCAAAAAGGGATCACATGACCCTGGGACACTGCCATAATAAATATGAGTCAGTTGCCAAATGTCTGAATTTTGATCACATGATCACATCACAGGGGATACTGCAGTGGTTGTAAGTATGAAAAATGGTCCTAAGTCACTTTTTTCAGTGCTGTTGTAACTTCGAATGGTCACTAAATGAACTATTGTAAGTCGAGGACTACCTGTAATGCCATAATATGTAAAATATTAGAAACCAAACCTAAATAATTAAAAGATGTTGCCTGACTTTTGATTGGAGTGATTGAGTGATCATTAGAGTTAGATTTATTGATATCAAACAAAGTGTATTTGCTGAAGAATCAGTAAAAACATGTTAAAAATGTTAAATTATTGGATTAATTTCATGGATTTTATGGCTAAATGATGAGATTACTTTTGCTTTCTCCCATTTTCCATTTCAAAAATATGCAATTCTTGTCTTCATGCCTATGAAGACGTTTGATTCATCTTTGACAAGGTTTTCTTTTATTTTGCTTTAATTGCATTTACACATTTATCCACTTATCCTGCCCTGGAGCATTGCCCTGATATTGCTCTTTCCAGCTGAGTGAACACTATTCACACCTGTTGTGAAGTTTGCAAAAGTTTTGGAACATATTCTGTAAACCAAAAGTGAATTTTATTTTAGAATGGAATACACTAAAAAAAATGCTTTACTTACTTTTTAGTCTTCAACATTAATTAACTATTTGGCTGTAGTTGATTCTCTTACAGTAAGTAAACTGAACTGGCTATGGAAATCTAGATGAACTGTTGAAGAAGGCTGCTATTAATATTTAAAGAATATTACATCAGTCTTCCAGTTCAGAGTCATTGGCAGTATTTTAATTCTACATTTTTCATAGGTTGGTTTGGGATTACTTGAAAGGCAAAAGGTTTTTGATTGAATGCATGCTGTACAGTTACCTGAATAAAGAGGTACGTTCAGGTAACATTTCCCTTTACAGTCACCTTTTATGAAATCCCAGAATTGTGACTGTTTTGAATTAAAATTAGTTGCTATTATGTTTACTTAATATTTTAGCGAGCATCTGTATTTTTGCCTTTTTATTAAGAAAGGTCTACATCAGAAGCTGTGCCAAGCACTTAAAGCCACAATTCATTTAAAATATCATTTATACGCTTGACTATTTCCACTATTATTATATTTAAATTTATTTTCAAGTTATTTCATTGTACTTTATTTTTATTTTTTTTATTTATAGGCTTTTGATATATGCATTTCTTGAGGCGCAATGGCTCAGCGGTTAAAAACATTGAACTTGTCAGCTGGAAAGTTGACAAGTGCCATGCAACAGGGTGAGCTCTGGTTACTTGGCACAGCTCCTGCCCACCTAACAGCAGTGCCAAAGCATGCAAATGCAAGTAGATAAATAGGTACCACTTCGATGGGACGGTAACAGCATTCCATGCATCCTGACATATAGTCATGCTGGCCCCATAATCACAGAAGTGTCTTTGGACAAAGTGTCTTGGATAAAAAAATGGAGATATCTGCATATCGACCTCTTTCATAGCTATTTTGTTTGGGAGATGGAGAAGACTATAATAAAGATTCCCTGTTTCTGCTTAAGGAATTTAGATTATTTCATATTTTTGCAGCTTCTAAATTAGTTATGGTTCGATATTAAAGAACCCAACATGAATTCCCCTATATGAAATAGTTTTTATTTATTTATTTATTTATTTATTTATTTATTTATTTATTTATTTATTTATTTATTTATTCAATTTCTATACTGCCCTTCTCCCGAAGGACTCAGGGCGGTGAACAGTTAAAATAACATACATATAAAATGTGAATATAAGATGATTAAGCCAATTTGGTTTATCGGTTAAGAATTTTCAGCATAAAGATTAGAACAATTAGAAGAGATTTATGCCAGCCCGGCTTGGTGAAATAGAAAGGTCTTAAGTGCACGACGGAAAGTATGAAGATCTGGGATCATTCGTATCCCTGGGGGTAACCTGTTCCATAGGGTAGGTGCCCCCACAGAAAAGGCTCTTTCTCTGGGAACCACCAGTCGACATTGCTTTAGTGATGGCACCCTGAGGAGGCCCACCCTGTGGGAGCGTGCTGGTTGGTGGGTGGTTATTGGTTGCAGAAGGTGGTCTCATAAGTACCCAGGTCCTAAGCCATGGAACACTTTAAAGGTAAGAACCAACACCTTGAAGCGCACTCAGAAGACCACCGGGAGCCAGTGCAGCTCGCGTAGGAGAGGTGTTACATGTGAGCGCCATGTCGCTCCCAATATCACCCGCACAGCTGCATTCTGGACCAGTTGGAGCCTCCGCGTGCACCTCAAGGGGAGCCCCATGTAGACAGCATTACAGTAGTCCAGACGGGAAGTGATGAGGGCATGAGTGACTGTGCGTAAGGAGTCCCAATCTAGAAAGGGTTGCAACTGGCGAATCAGGCGAACCTGATAGAAAGCTCCCCTGGCCATGGATGTCATATGCTCTTCTAAAGACAGCCGCATGTCCAGGAGGACACCCAAGTTGTGAGCCCTCTCCGTGGGGGGCAACGACTCGCTCCCAATAGTCAGCGATGGTATCAGCTGGCTATATCAGGACGCCGGCAGCCACAGCCACTCGGTCTTGGAAGGGTTGAGTCAGAGCCTGCTTCTCCCCATCCAGATCCGCATGGCTTCGAGGCACCGGGACATCACTGCAAGGGCATCATTGGGGTGGTCTGGGGTGGAGATGTACAGCTGAGTATCATCAGCGTAAAGATGGCACTGCACCCCAAAACCACGGATGAGCTCACCCAGCGGCTTCACATAAATGTTGAACAGAAGAGGTGAGAGGACCGACCCCTGCGGCACCCCACAGATAAGGTGTCTTGAAGTCGACCTCTGCCCTCCTGCCAACACAGACTGCGACCGGTCAGAGAGATAGAAAGACAACCACCGTAGAACAGTGCCTCCCACTCTTAGCCCCTCCAGCCAGCGCAGCAAGATACCATGGTCAATGGTGTCAAAAGCCACTGAGAGATCTAATAGAACCAGGATAGAGGAGCAACTCCTATCTCGGGTTCTCCAGAGATCATCAACCAATGTGACCAATGCCGTTTCAGTGCTGTAACCAGGCCTGAAGCTGGACTGGAACTGATCTAAGTAGACAGTTTCATCCAGGTGCTGCGGAAGTTGCTGTGCCACCACACTCTCAACAACCTTTGCCACAAAGCGAAGGTTGGAGACAGGACGGTAGTTTGCTAGAATAGCCAGGTCCAGAGAGGGCTTCTTGAGGAGGGGCCTCACCACCGCCTCTTTCAAGGTGGAAGGCAAGAAACCCTCACATAGAGAAGCGTTTATAATCCTCTGGAGCCAGCCTCGTGTAACCTCTCGGGAAGCCAGTACCAACCAGGAGGGACACGGGTCCAATAAACATGTGGTTGCATTCAACTTCCCCAGTAACCTGTCCACGTCTTCAGGGGTCATTTTATTGAACATTTCCCAACTTTAAAAAACACAAGTACAAAAAAAAAAAAGGGGGGGGGAAGAAAACAAATACAAATACAAATAAAAAACACATTGTGATTTTATTTTTCAGTTTTCCATATCAGCATGTATATTCTGCTTTTGTAATTCACTATTCAATATTTGCCTTCTCATAAATTTTAACAATTCTAGTAATACTATAATAATTATATTATTATAATAATATAATACGTTTTGATTATACATCTATACAGTTATCTTTATATTATATTCAATTCACCTATATGTAAATACAGGAGCCTTCTCAAATGTTGCTGATTCATTCACTTAACTTATTATGAACATGGAAAGATTTCACTTAAGACCCAAGATTCCTTCAGAGTTATGTATTGTATTCTATTACATCCTGAAATGAGAAAAAGAAAGTTCCTTATAATAAAACAGGGAAAGAGAGATGGTGAAGAAAAATCTGGAAATGATCCAGAGTCATAAAATAATTCAGTTTCTTTATCATTTCTTTATAAAATGTCGACATTTTAATAACACTTTGGAGAGATTAAGCAATGGATCTAAGGAAACATTATGTCAAGGAAACACAATAAAACTCAAAATGACCCAAATACTTAATCCAAGGGTATATTAATAGTTTGGCTTGAGTTTTTAATACCTCAAGTTTTGATATTACCATTCTCTAAATGTGATCCTATAGACTATTATAGTAGTTTATGCAATTTCCCATATTCATTCTTTCATTTTCTTATTTTTATAACAATGTATTCATCTATTCTTTGAAACATCAATTTATATTTCATATATACCGTATATATAATATTTTGTATCTTTTTCTGGATTCATGTATAAAACCTATTCTTTTAATATTACTATTCCAGCATATTCAGGGCAGAATTATTTTCTATGTAAGCTGGATATAATAATCATGTATCTTTTTTAAGCTTTATTAATATCTGGACCTGTTTTCATGCTCCATTTTCATGTACAAACTTCCATACTTGAGGTTCATTCAATTTATAAAGTCAGTATCTTTAATAAAGAATATTGCTGTTTGAAAAGGTGGTGAACTGGAATTCAGAAGAGAACTTGTTGGTTAGTTATGTCTTCTGGCTCTTTTCCTTTTCTGTAACCAATATGCACAGAAAGTGCCAAAACAATTTGGCGAGCTCCTAATAATAGAACCTTGCCTATTGATTGATAATGTGCCATCAACTCTGCACTGACTTTTAGTGACCACTAAGTAGATTTTCTCCAGCACAATCCTAACCTGCTCCTTAAGTCTTCCATGGATCACCCTTTGCTAGTGTAACCATCCATCTTGCTGCTGATTATCCTAGTCTCTCTCCTTCCTCTTCCTTCGTCAATTCCAGAGTATTCTCCAGAAAACTAGATCATCACATATTCTTCTGGAGGTATGAGCATGATCATTTGTGCCTTAAGTGGCAACTCTTGGCTGATCCATTTTTCCTTTTGTTTTGTGTACTTGGCTGTCCATGGTATCCTCAAGAATCTTCTCCAAAACCAAAGCTTTAATACTCTTTCTATCCTGCATCTTCAAAATCCAAAAATCTCCTTATTCTTTAATAACTGAACACATGGAAATACTGCTTTAATTTAAATGTTACCTAAAAAGCATCAGCTTCCATCTTCTTCTGACATGGATTTTCTTATTCAGACTTGAACTTAAGGCATATGTTCAAGAATGTATACAGGATTGACTCATAAAATTTATGAAATAGTAATTAAAAATCTCTAAATCTGTTCATGTATTCCTATCACCACCACACTGAGAAATCACATATACTCTATTAGAGTTCCCAAGAGTGCCTATTTTTTTTTTAAAAAAAATTAAAACAAAAACCACTGATACGGTTAAAAAGTACAAAAGCTGCTACCAGATGCAGCTATAGAAACCTTACTACTCTGCTTTCTTGTTTAACTCTGTAGATGTATCTGATTACAGTTTTGTGATCAGATTAAGACTGTAGCAGGATAAAAGTGACTGCTGGAAAAAAAGAAATCAGTTGATATAACTTGAGCCTTAAATGGTGTTTGCCACTTGTATGGACAAAGAGCAAGGATGTTTGCAGTCCGGACTGGTGGGATAATGAAGAAAAAGAATCCAGAGTTAAAGAAGCAACAGAACCTTGAAAAGGTCTCCTTAGAAAAGGACAACAGACACATTTATGGGCAGATGAAACAAAAGTCCAGAATTCTGGCCCTTTTGCACCAACTGGAAATTAACTGGTACCTAAAAATCTGTGAATTATCCTATGAATATACGGTAGCTCATACCAGTGGCATGCCTCACAGGTAAGCTCTTGCAGGATGTGCCTTGAAAAACAAGTATTTGCAGTGATGATTTTGGAATCCACAAATGAATTACAGCTGTTATACTCTGTGATTATGCTGTGATAGCTGTTCAAAGTATATTTTGTTTTGTTTGAAGGTTAATTACATTAGCCAGCTCTGTAATGATGGGCTCTTGTCTTATCAGCTTTGTTGTTACAAATTGGCTTTGGGGTTATGGGATTATGAATGACTGAGACTGTGCTCCATCACAAAATTTCTGAGATTCAAGCCCCACTGAACTCGATTGAAGTTACCTCTTACCTAGGATTGCACTGCTAGTCAAAAAGTGTTCTAATTCAGTTGGAAAATTCAGTCAATGTGAAAATTTTGGTTTACTTGATTTGCTGGAAACAGATGTTTTCTTCTAACTGCTGTAATGATGAAAAGAGGGTGCTTTTAATAAAGCATTTTTTTTCCCTTTGGAACAATTTCATGCAGTTCAACATTAACTAGTCAATATTAATGTCATAACTTGAGACAAATGTTTTAATCAGAATAAATTCAATGAGGCTTTTTTTTCCAACAAAGCAAAATATAGAAATCAGATAACCTTATCACTTTTGCTTTCTCCAAGACATCCTACTTGTCATGTGTTCATGCAATCACCAAAAGTAAAGCTCAACTTTAGGAAGACTTTAACTTTTAAAAAATAATAATAAAAAGACAATTTGATAAGACACGGATCTCCTTCCTCAAAATGATCTGCTTCCAAGCCTTCTCCATTTCAGTAACTCTTACCAACATTGTTCTTTAGCTTCTTGAATTGATACCTCAGGGCTGATTACACTATCAAAAATAAATTATCTCCCTATTCAAAGGGACTTCTGCTCAGTCTCTGCACCACTCTCTTAGAAATACTAAGAAAGCTATAGTACACAGTACAGTCCATTCTACTGGTGTCCTTGAAATACCTATGCAGGAAAATCAAGCACTTTATAATGTGAACCCATAGATTTAAATTTTAAGACATCACAATATTGGAGTTAGATCTACTTTCCATTATGTGTTTAGTTCTGTATTTGCTTATTCTTCAACAAGGAATCATAATGTAGTGATTCTTTATTGAAATCAAGAAAGACTGATTTCAATTAATCTTGATTTAACTCTATAAAAAGCTCATGATTTGGCTCTATAAAAAGTATGCTGACGCAGCTTGCTTTCAAAATATAAAAACTCAGCCAGGGGCATCATAAATCATTGTTTCCTAGCAAATCCAGCATAGCTAAGAAATAAGCAGCACTCTCCCAACCATGGAGCTATTTCCTATAATAGAATTTATAGCTGGCCAGAAACTGAGGCTGCAGCCCTGAGCATACTTTTATGATCACAAACCTTAGTAATTCATTAGGTTTATCTCTGAATAGATATGCATTAGATTAAACTGAAAATAGTATGGAAACAATAGATCGTTAAGAAGTGGAAGGCACTCACTGGATTTTGACCAATAGATTTATGGCAGCCAGATTTACTAATTATGTACCCACAGGTCATTTTTTTGACTCCTGTTGACCAAAGATAGATCTTAGATAGATCTATTCCTAACATGTTCTTTCAAGTCTCTCAATTGTGTATTATTGCCACCATAACTGAGACCATCTACTTTGCTGGTCATTTTCTTCTCTTCTTTCCTTTCACCTTCCCCAGCATTAGTGTCTTTTCCAGAGAACTGGGTCTTTGCATAATGGAGTAAGTAAGTAAGATATTTGGAGCCTGGTGATTTGTGTCTCAAGTGAGAACTCTGGGTTCATTTGTTTGATGCTCCAGTGATTTGCTTTGAATCCATGGCCTTCGAAGGAGTCTTCTCCAAAACCAAAATTTAAAGACATAAATACTCTTCCCTATCCTGCTGCTTCAAAATTCAACTTATGATTCCATACAGCGTTACAGGGACTATCATGGCTTGCATGATTCTGATCTTAGCAGTCAGATTAGATAGACATTTTGTTTTTTTAGCAATAATAACCCAGACTTAACAGTTGTCGATAAAGACAAAAAAAGTCTGGATAGTGGACGAGGCAGTAGCTGAAGAGAAGAGAAGAGAAGAGAAGAGAAGAGAAGAGAAGAGAAGAGAAGAGAAGAGAAGAGAAGAGAAAGAACTGGAGAAGATAACAAAATGCAAAGGCCTGCAATTAGATTTAGAATGATTGTGGCAAAAGAAAGCAGGGGTAGAACCAATAATAATAGGCGCTTTGGGTGCAATTCCAAAACAACTGGAGCACCACTTGAAAGTCCACTGCAAAAGGCAGCTTTACTCAGAATGGCTTATATCCTGCAACAAATCTGTAACACCATCAAAAATCCACATCTGTCTACCCCAGGACCTTGGAAATGACTCGATGGGTAGACAAAAATGCCAAATCCAATCCGAACATCTGTCTGACTATGTGATGGACAACAACAACAACAACAACAATTATTATATTTGTGATACATTTTTAAATGTTCAATTGACTGAGTTTCATGTTTAATGAATAAAAGAGATAATAATAATAATATCAAACAATGTTTCCAGGTACAATCAGAGTCTGGAGATGTCACTAAATTAGAATGATATATTATGGATTAGCTGCTGAAAGGAATTTCAGATGGCTCGGAATGGAAATTGTAGGCCTTCAAAATACAAAAATGGGACACATTTGTGGTGGACTGGAAGTGGATAGAAGACAACGTTCTCCTACCTTCTAGAAACTGAGAGCAAGACTTCCATTGCCTCTAATACTGAAATTCCTTTAACTAGGAGGAGTTATGGGAGTTTAAGAGACATGGCCACCTATATAACTTAATTTGATTAATAAATAAATAAAATAAAAAGTACAATACTGTAATAAAAAGGAACTATATACATTTCAGAAAATTTGGTATGTAGAAAATCATTTTGACTGTCCTGGCAGGGGGAAAGGCTAAGAAAAAGATTTGTTGTTACAAACATGGAAACCATTTATCTAGCCAAAACACATTTTGATCCTTTTAATTAAATCTAATTTAATTGCATTTGGAAGAGTTGCTATGCACTTGGAATGTTGGATTTTTCCAGTCATGTTTGCAAACAGATGCCAGCTTCTATTTTGGGCCTACAGTAAAAGTATGAAGCAGCTTTTCAAGTAGATAGTAAAAGAGAGAGTAGGAGCCTAGAGCTAGGAATTGTTTGAACTTGAAATTAAGACTCTGAGGCAGCTATTGATATTCCAACAACTGATACTGATAACATCACAGAAACATCTGTTCACAAATTCTGGCTGAGCAAAAGTAAACTCAGCAGAGGAAGGAAGCTCAAAGGTCCATTTGTGAAGAAGCTGTAGCTTTCATCAACCCAGCCCAGCCTGTCAAAGCCATTAATAACTAGTGGTAACAAGGGGTGATGGCAAGAGATAAAAACCTATATTTCTCTCCCTACTCACATTTTATTTGGATTACTGCAATACACTCTACATAGGAATCCTCTACAGCTGGTACAGAATTTGGTATTTCCACTTGATCCCTGTAATTCGCAAGCTGCACTAGCTGCCAATTGATTTCTGGGTGCAATTCAATTTTCATTGTCTTCTGTCCATCCTATAAGGTGTGGCAGGGTGGGCATACTTATTTTTAACAGAATAACAGAGTTGGAAGGGACCTTGAAAGTCTTCTAGTCTAACCACCTGCTCAAGCAGGAGACCCTATACCAGTGATGGCTAACCTTTTTGCCATCGCGTGCCAGGAGCAGGGGAAGGGATCGCGCGCATGTGCCCACTCCCATAATTCTATGTGCCCTGCCCCCACACATGCACATGTGACACCCCCACGCTCTCCACACTCCTGGCACGTGATGGCACAATAAGCCCATTTTTTTAGGAGTCTGGGGAGGGTGAAAACAGCCTTCCCCACATCCCCCTGAGGCCCTCCAGAGGCAGGAAGCACCCTGTTTCCCTACTTCTGGTGGGCCCAGAAGGCCTGAAAATCAGATGGCATGCGCCGGAGCTGAGCTCACGTGTCCACCGATAGGGATACATGTGCCACTTGTGGCACGTGTGCCATAGGTTTGCCATCACGGCCCTATACCATTTCAGAAAAATGGCTGCCCAGTTTCTTCTTAAAAGCGTCTAGTGATGAAGTATCCACAACTTCTGAAGGCAAACTGTTCCACTGGTTGATTGTCCTCACTGTTAGGATATTTCTCCTTACTTCTAGATTGCTTCTCTCCTTGTTTAGTTTCCACCCATTGTTTCTTGTCTTGTGTTCTGGTGCTTTGGAAAATAGGCAGTAGTGCCATCTTGTGGAATAGGACAGCCTTCCCTACTGCTGCCCCTGGCTTCTGAAATAAAACACTCCCTCTATATGGCTTATCTGAACTTCGCTATCCTTCAAAAATTTGGTGTTTTGAAGAAACCTTGGCCCAGAGCAGCCTGTGATATTGCACAGATTTCTTTAAAAAAATCTAACCCTCAGCACTCTGTTATTATTGCATTTACTCGTATTTGTTTCCTGTGATGTTTTTAAACCAACTATACATTGAATCATTGTTGATAAGGCTGTTCTATCAATTGGACGGACAGGACGGAGCAGTCAGGAATAGTTAGGAAAAATTCTAAATAACAAGAATCATGTGACCAAGTCATGACAACGAAGCTGCCTCAGTGCTCTAGTGCTGATAAACAAGAATTCACAGCAAGAGGAAGACAATATAAGGTTTGGGATAGGAAAGGTCATTATTAGGTTGTCAGCCTCCTCTTGTAAGAAAAAGCAAGCTTGGGTCCCTGGGAATGATTCCAAGGCTGATTCAACCGGTTAGAAATATAAACTAGTGCTGAGTTGGAACGATGCCCAGATGTGTGGGAAGAAGGCCAGAGAAATGCAGTTACAAAGAAAAGAGGGAAAAGACAAGCATTTGTTCTGCACTACACTTGTTCATGGGGTTGTGCCAATGAAAGCAAGAACTCTGTATCTTTGTTCAGGCTTGCAATATTCAAAGAAAATTACCCAGGAAGACATGATAGGTACTTAAATTAGACTTCAAGGATTGTTTGCAGATCAACCTATTTTCTCCCCCACCCCCCGGTCAACTAATACAATGAAGAATCGGGAATGGGAGCAGGGTGGGGAGGGAGGGAAAGGGTATTGGATAGAGGCTGGTTTGTTTTCTTTCTTATGAGTTCTCTGAAAAATGCAGGTTGTCTGTTCTGGCAATGGTTGCAAGTGAACATAATCATGGACTATTATAAATGGAACTCTAAGATTTTGAGAGAGTGTGATAATGACAACTTGGAAATGTCCTTAATCATCCTGAATACAGATTCAGCCTGAGGATTTGGAGGAGGAGGAAAAAGTGCAGGAGTGGGACAGAAGAGCATCAGTGCTCCAATATGGTAGAATATTAATATTACGGAGATAATAGCGCTGCTGGATTATGGACTGTGTATTTATAGAAAAGCAATGTGAATCAGTGGTGGGTTGCCCCCGGTTCGGACTGGTTCTATAGAACCGGTAGTAAAACTGGAGGGAGGCTCCGCCCACTGACCCCGACATCATCAAAACACTCGTTGTTTGCCCCGTTGCAAACCGGTAGTAAAGGTGAGTAGAACCCACCCCTGATGTGACTGCTTTCTGGTGATATGGTAAGCAGTCTATAAAACATTTTGAAATTTAATTAGGAAACAGTAAAAATGTTGCTGATTAAATAATTTTAACCAATTACTGGTGATATTGTAAGCACTGATGCATGATACAAATAGCTTCTGACAAATTCATAATTGTATTTCCTTATAGGTGATCTGAGAATCACTTTGATGTGGCAGTTAAAGCATCAGGCTACACACTGGGAGACCATTTTAGGCACAAAGCCAGCTGTGTGGCCTTGGCCAGTCACTCTCTCTCAGCCGTAGGAAGGAGGCAATGGCAAACCACTTCTGAAAAACCTTCCCAAGAAAATTTCAGGGACTTGTCTAGGCAGTCTGTGAAAGTCAGACATAATCATCAAAGAAATACAATTTATACACACATATCGTTCCTTTGCAATAGATCTTTACCCAAATAAAATTCCATGACAAACACATTTGACATTTTACTCTCATGACAATGTCCAGCCCTTTTCTGACTATGTGAACGTGGGAGTTGAATGAAAAAGTTCAGTATCCATTCAGTATTTTAAAACATAGCTTTTAAAGTAAACCACTAAGCAGAAAGAACATATTGACTACTGTATATGAAAAATACAGGAATATATAGAATAGAGTTGGAAGGGACCTTGGAGGTCTTCTAGCCCAACCCCCTGCTTAGGCAGGAAATCCTACGCCACTTCAGACAAATGGTTATCCAACATCTTCTTAAAAACTTCCAGTGTTGGAGCATTCACAACTTTTGGAGGCAGGTTTTTCCACTGATTAATTGTTCTGTCAGGAAATTTCTCCTTAGTTCTAAGTTGCTTCTCTCTTTCATTAGTTTCCACCCATTGCTTCTTGTCCTACCCTCAGGTGCTTTGAAGACTAGCTTATTTATTTATTTATTTATTTATTTATTTATTTATTTATTTATTTGTCAAGAACGTATTAGGTAATAAGTATAAACATGGATTGGATACATAAAATAGATACAAATAGAGGAAACATTAGGACAGGAACAGTAGGCATTCTGGTGCTCTTAAGCAGCTTGATCTGAATAATTGACCACGGAGAACAGAATTTATTGGAGGCCCTTTTTTCTATGCGTTGACTATTATATCAACTCTAAAAGCTGAAATGGGAATGATAAATTGACAGATATTGGAGAATTGATGTGTTAATACATTAATCTCATTGGATTTTATCTAGTTGGTAATCAGTAATGTTTTGGTTTTATTATATTTATCTGGGTACAGTTCTGACTTATTTTTAATTTGGCACACCATACTTTTCAGGTATATATTTATTTTAGGGTTCATTGGATTTTTAATTGAGGAAATCTGTTTTTCAGTTAAACACTTTAGTAATCTGATTTTTACTCCAATGTATTACAGTTCTATTGCTTGCAGTTCTATTCTTTCCACTTTTCTGAAATCAATAAGAGTGCCAAGTCTACAATGTCTATTTTTTTCTTTCTGTGGGAACTTGAACACCATTATTGTTTTCCTTTCTAACCTCTCACAAACCAATCTGAAGTTTACTTGTAAACAACAGCAATAGCCTGAAATAATAGAGTACAGGCAGGGAATACTATGAGTTGATTAATGCTATTTCTTCAATCAATCTGAAGAACAGTGTTTTTCAGTCTTGGCATCTTTAAGATGTGCCAACTTCAACTCTCAAAATTTTCCAGCCAACATGCAGCTAGCAGAATACTCCAGGTTGCTTGATGTGCTGGCTAAGGGATTCTGGGAGTTGAAGTACACACATTTTAAATTCAGTTGAAAACCAATGCATTAGAGAATTCCAAAAACATAATTTAGCAGGCGATTAGTAGGACTGTAATTTGAAAATTATCTTCCACGTATGTAACTGTACACCATAAAAAAGGGGGAATAGAGTCATAAAATTTAATTTAATTTAATTATAATTTGGTGTATATAATAAACACCACAATTGTAGTTCCAGCACATATGGGGTTAATTATGGTAATACCACTTTCTTTCCAATATCTTTTGTCAGTCTTTAAAACTTTTTTGTGACTATCTTCATGAAAATTGTTACTATTTGGTCGCTTTCACTTTGTGACTGAATGGTCATCTGTTTGCTGGAATCGTCTGCCAATAACTGCTTCTTTTGATTCTTTCATGATCATCCCTAATAATACTATTGAGCCACCTATCTGATAGCCTCTTTTAATTGCCTTCTATTTTCCCAAGCATCATGGTCTTTTCCCATGACTCTGGCCTCCCTGTGTACATTTCCACAATATTTAAGCTTTAATTTGATTATTAGTGTTTCCAGTGAGCAGTTTGGTTTTATTTTATCTGTTACTGAATGATTTATTCTTCCTGTGGACCAAGGACCATTCTCAACAATTTCCCCCAGAAACATAATTCAAAGCCATCAATTTTTCTTTACTCAGCTTTTCTGATGTTCCAACTTTTCAAAGCCCTATCTTATGGAAAGCAATAGTCCTGCAAATAGGTGTTTTTAATTATGTCATGTCTCTTCATGTTGCTAGTTTGTTTAGATTTTCCATAGTCTTTCTTCTAAGAAGCCAATGTCTCTTTCATGGTTGCCTTGAGTTGGCAATACCTTCCAACATAAGTTTACTTTAAAATACTGAGCACTGGTCCAATATTTGCACTTTCCTCTTTCACTTTCAGTAAGGGATACCCAAAGACTTCCTCAACCTCCAGCTGTAGGTAGTCTTCAATTCACAACTATTCATGTAGCGATCATTTGAATTTACAATGGCACTGAAAAAAGTACAGATAGTCCTCAATGACCACAATTGACCTATGACCACAACTGAGCCCAAAATTTATCTCGCTAAGTGAGAAATTTGTTAAGTGAGTTTTGCCCCATTTTACGACTTTTCTCACCACATTTGTTAAGCGGATCACTGCAGTTGTTAAATTAGTAACACGGTTGTGAAGTGAATCTGGTTTCCCCATTGATTTTGCTTGTCAGAAGGTCGCAAAAAGGGGATCACAAGGGGATGCACAAGACACTGCAACCGTCATAAATGTGAGTCAGTTGGCAAGCATCCAAATGCAAATCACATGACCATGGGGGTGCTGCAATGGTCATAAGTGTGAAAAATGGTCATATGTCACTTTTTTCAGTGCTGTTGTAACTTTGAACGGTCTCTAAACAAGCTGCTGTAAGTTGAGGACTACCTGTAATTGGTGTTCACACTTATGACCATTGCAGCATCCCAATGGTCATGTGATCAAAATTTGGGCAGTGGGAAAGTGGCGTGTATTCACAATGTTTGCAGGGTCATGTAATTGCCACTTGTGACCTTTCCAGTCTGCTTCTGATAAGCAAATTCAATGGGAGAAACTGAGTTTGCTTAATGACCACATGATTCACTTAACAACTACAGTGATTTGCTTAACAACTATGGCAAAAAGGAGCATAACATTGCAATAAATTGGAGGAAGCAAACTTGGAAATCGCTAGGAACTTGCCATAAGAGTTTCTGCTTTAGCTGCACTGCAATTCATCTTTCCTCAATGCAAATTATCTCAGTGAAAAGTTTCTGTCAATCCAGGCTTGAAAAAAAATTGGGAGGCTTTAGCAGCAGAAGGAAGAAAAAATGATAAGCATTTAATAACTTCCTGTTGCCAGTAAGTTCAGTTCTGAGAATGTCTGAAAGAATACAAGAGGAAAAATATTGTAAATGTTGCCTAAAGAAACCAACCTGAGTATTTTATAAGGGTATCTAATTAAAAATGCATTATTTTCCATACTAAATTATCTAGTATGAAATACAGTGATATAGCAATGAGTGTTCAGTATTAATGTGAAATTCTCAGCAGCAGATATGATACAGGATCTTTAAAAAAAATTCTAAACTCAGCAAGCTAGTTTGGTTGTATGAATCAATAAAACATTCAGTGGTTTTGTATATAAAAAATATATTGCTTTCTTTCAACTGCAAAAGACATTTTCTTAAAAATCCAGACAGTATGAATGCAAATCAAAATATAAAAATCTTAGCCGTCCTGAGTCTTCAGAGAGGGGCGGCATATAAATTGAATTAATTAAATTGAATTAATTAAATTAAATTAGTAAAGCAAACTTATTGAATTTACGGACAGATAAAAAGAGAAACAGAAAGAGAGGGAAACCTGCAAAATTGCATTGCTACAGTGCACTGTATTGTTTACAGCAATGTAAAAATGCCTACAACTTCAACAAGACAAATCTTGACTACATTGAATTGTGTCATCCACTTTTTTATTTTTTGCAATAAAGATTCACAGTCTGGGAGCTGACATTTTTTTATGAGGCAACTTTTAATATCTGATCCACAATTTAAGTTGGAGGATTACATTATAATATTTTAGGTCACTGTCCAAGCATGAGAGATCAAAAGTTCTTCATAGACAATTTCCAGATATTTGGAATGTAATGAAATGAGACATTTTCTTGTTTTTGCAGAGCAATTCAGCACAGATAATATCTTCTCTATGATCTGGGACACACTAAGTTTTTAAAAGTTTCAGAGCTTAGGTCCATGCAAATAAATTCTATAATATTTGCATATATTTAATGTATATGTATGGATCCCATTCAGTCTATATAGAGCAGTTCTACTTTGGTCTTGTCCTTAGGGATATGAGTAAATTTGGGGAATATGAGTAGCAAGAAAATGAGTGACTCAAAATGCCATATCAATATACATTGAAATGTTTTGGGCATTTATAAAGATAATTCTTCCTGAAATATAGCATTATCTCATGGAAGATAATTTTATCTGCTGGGAATAAAATATACACAGTATTATGCATATCACACGCAACTGTGACTGCTATGTTTTTATGTTTTTTCCACATCCAGATTGTGGGTTGAAAATGACTCAGCAACCACCTTACTTTTTAATGTTTAAGTCTTTGGTGTATTATATGATTGGGATCGAATAATTTAAAACTCTTAAACTCTATAGCTCTCTCCCACACAATCATATCTAGAGATTTCACATGCAAAATAGCACTAGGAGCTTTTAATGTAATTATTGGTGGTGGAGATTGACTATTTGATTAAGGAAAAGACTATGCCTTATTCTATTAGCAGAACTGTGTAAAAGCAACTCTGCAGCAGGGCTTAATTTGTTTACAATAAGAGTGATGTTCATAACATCCTTCTCTGTTCCAGTGATGTCACTTGAAATTGTCTTCTTCAACTTCAACTCAAATACTGTAGGGTTTGTTTGTGTTATTTTGGCAACAAATTGAATATTCTTTACAACTGCCTTGTTCTGGGAATATTTTTTTAAAAAAACTTTTTGGTTTAACTACAGACTTGGAAATTCATGCCTGTATCCGATCCAAGTATAAAACAATTTCATTCTGTTCTGCTTTTTAAGATCTACTAATGTCAGCTAGCTGCTGCCACCCGCCGAGACACATTAAGCAGTAATTAGCAAATATTTTTCTCATAAAAATATATCTGTATAGCTGAGTGGAGCCCATTCTGGCCTAAGGATTTGAATTTAGCATTAAAAACAAAAAAACAGATTTTGGATCTGTTGCTCTGTAGTTATCACTTATTATTTAATGACGATACAACACGCATACATTTTGGGAGGGAGAACCTGTCAATATATTTTAAGGGGAGGGATGCAAGCTTTGTCACACACGCTAAAACTAATTTTAAGAAAGTGTTATCTTCCCCATCTTACCTTGTCACCAAAACCTAAAAGTGAACCTCTGTAGAACTGCTCTTCAAACATATGGCTTGACTTAAAAAAGAACTCTTCTGCATTTAAAAAGTGGGGAAAAATCTTTTCTTTAACTAATCATGGGAGTTTACAAGTGAAATAGGGCTGGGGGGGTGTCAAAGAAACAGTATAGTAGTTAGTCCATTTTCTATTATTCCTGTACGTAACTGCATTAAAGTTTGGATGTAGTGGAAGCAGTAGCTGAATGGGAAGAGGGAATTAAGAAGCATGCCAATATGGAATCACTCCAGGGGAGGAAATATCATAGACCAGACAAGGAAAGTCTTATTGGTTCCCAAAGGAACGTAGACAGTTTGGTGAAATTCTTGTAATGTAGGCGATCGTAATAAAGTAACCGCTTCGGCTTATTACAGATTTGTTCTGGTTCCTTGTGCCTGACACTGGAGGAGTCAGTCTGTTTCCTCCAGAAACTGGTTTTTCATCCCCTGCCCCATCTTCTTGCATTGACAGAGTTGCCTGATAGTTATTTCTGCTACTGCCTATTTCCAAGGTGCCTTAATCCTGTGCAGGGGAAACATAAGACACCCCTCCAACCCACACACAGCCTATGACTTTTTAGCAGGAACAAAGAAACAAGATGATGAAGATAAATAAATTCTAACAACCAGAAAGAGCAACTAAAGCTAGTTCTGGATTTTCTGTTTGGCTCATTATCAGTACAGGACACTGACCAGGTCCTGAATGAGGGAATGGATGACATCCTCCTCCTCTCACTTCTAGCTCATTAACCCTACATTTCTCACCTTTGTTTCAAAATAGCTGTTTTCTCTCTTGAGCTACTTCAAAGTAGATGATCTCCAAAGCTTTATTCTATTCCAGCAACAGCTCTATCCCCTAACTCTTACCCTCAAGGATTGGTTTTGCTCTGGACAACCACTTCATCCTGGGCAATCAGGTTACTATGCTCTGGGCTGGTCAGCAGCAGCTGTTTGTTTATAATCTTGCAATTCATGCAACAATGGCCTATGAAGTCAATGAACCATCCTCAACTTACAGGTTTATGCTCCATTTAGCCTTTCTTCCAAGATTTCCACCATGGCAGGGTGAAGCATTCTCGTCTTGTTTTCCCACCCTTGTCCACAATACTGAATAATTTCCTTCCCTTCCCTTCCCTTCCCTTCCCTTCCCTTCCCTTCCCTTCCCTTCCCTTCCCTTCCCTTCCCTTCCCTTCCAATGTAGGAATGTTGTTACTTTGTCCTGCAAAGCTAAATTACTAGTTCTTTCTTGCTACACAGTTTTCTTGATCCTGCAGAGGAAGGTAAGAATGAAAGAGCATCTTGTTCTCTATTGCTCTAATTATTATAGCATCAGAACACCCTCAGGGGGGGATAGAAACAAAAACCAAGACTGCAGCACTGTCAAAGGAGATAATGGGTGAAATCCATGGGTGCAAACATCTCAGCAAGCAACTGAAAGCTGTATGGACTAGAGAGGAGGAATAATCCCTAAAAGGAAAGGGAAAGCACTGGACCAATCCCCAGAGGAACAACCTAGATGCGTTTGCCTTTCTTGCATGGATGAGAAGGGCAAAAAGTGGAAAAACAACCCGACCTTGTTGTGTGTATAGTCTGCACTGCACTGAATATCAGACTGGCCCTGTTGCCAACCCACTGAAATCCAGGCTGGGATTTCTGAAATTATCTTGAGAGAAGCATGTAGAGACAGGCAACTTAAGATGCAGAGTGGAATTGCCCTAAGTTTCTGGGCAGATACAAGATATTATTGGTTTGCCCATAATAACCTGTTCAAACCTATTCAAAGAGGCCTAAACATATAAATCATAAATACCACAACATAGATTTTAACATACACACACAAAATAAAATAAAGCTCCAATTGCAATTTTTAAGTAAAACATTTACCTATACTTTAGGTTTGAAGCTAATGTCCTTTTCCTTGTTCCCATGAAGTTGTCCCTACTCCTTGGAGATCTTTTCTATTTCATCAGAGGCAGAAAAAGTTTCTCCCTTCTCTCCAACATTCATACATGCCTTTTGCTCTTTTTCTTCTGGAGTTCAGACTACCCTAGTTTGAAAAGAGAAAAGCTGTTCTTTTCAGAAGAAGGAATCTGGGAAAGTAGAGTGACCCTTTTTGCTGTATGCTAAAGTATCTTATCTTCTTTAGAAGTCTCAGCAGACAAATGTGGACTCTGCAAAGTATGGAATATGCAGTTGACAATCTGGAATCCTCTGAAAGCAAGTTAGCTTCACAACAAGATTACACAACAGAATATGAAAATATATAGACTACAAACTCTTTCCTCCTCACTTGATATTTTTTTGCAGGAAGGAATGCCCACAAACCACTTATGTATCCCCCACTAGGGATATATAATCCTTTCCATTTCACTTTAGGATTTGAAAATGGAAGCTACAGTTTTATCTTTTCAGCTTTTCACCTTCCCTTAGTGAAGGAAAGTTAGCTCCAAGCGTTCCCAGCCAATACAGATAGTCCTTGACTTACGATCACAAATGTGCCCTAACTTTCTGTTGTAAGCAAGGCAGTTGTTAAGTGACCTGTTTGCCAAAGTTGTGAAGCAATTCTTTGCAGTCATTAAGTGAATCTGGCTCTCCCTTTTGACTTTGATTGTAGTAAGCCAGCTGGGAAGGCTACAAGTAGTAATCACAAGATCCCAGAACATTTCAACTATCATAAATACATGCCAATTGCCCAGCACCAAATTTTGATCACATGACCATGGGGAAGTGCAATGGTCGTAAGTGTGAAAAATGGCCATACATCACTTTTTTCAGTGCCATTGTAACTTTGAACGGTCACCAAATGAATGGTTGTAAGTCAAGGACTACCCATATCTCTGTAGGAGCTGCAGATACAAAAAACTGCTTGCTTATTGAACAAGGCTACTTTAGAGAATGAAAAATGGGGAAGGTCCACCTAGAAATTACTCATAAAGTGACATCATGCCAGTCCTATCATCTTACAGCCAAGGGTGTTGACTACCATTTCTATGTAAGATATTTTTGCATCTTACATAGAAAGATACAAAAGCAATACTTTTGGAATATTCTCCTTTGGACCTTCATAGTATTACAAATTCCTATTTTCCAGAATTAGTTACCTGTTTCTGATTGCTTTAACCCATGAGAACAAATCAAATAGTAATCTCATATTCTGGCCAGAAGAGGGCAATATATTTTAAATCCTTAGGAACAGCTATATTTGCAACCATCTTACCTGCAAGTGTGTTAGGCATCTGAAATAGGTAACATATTTATGTGCCTATGGAATTCTGTGGGCTGCCTGCAAGTTTCCAATTTCACTTGACTTAAACAAACAAGAAATAAAAGCATATTTGTTAGTTTGATCATTTATTTAAAAGAATGAACCAAAAGCTGGCATGAGTTTCTACTTGCAGTCTATTTATCAATATATATTTAATCCTATAGAAAATGAAAAAAGTCATTGCATTTTAACAGCATTGTACTGGTTTTTTGTCCAAAAAAAAAAAAAAATGACCAAGGAAAGTTTATAGAAACAAATAAAGGATGAGGGAGATCAATCTTATCAATTTGCATTCTGACAAGGATATTTTATAGTTGTGCATGTCCAGGACCTCAGCCATTTTGCAACTAGGAACAGTTCAATTATAGCCATGACTCAAAATTTCAAATGGGCTTGTGTAATTAATAGAAGTGTGTTAGTTTTCAGCAAAAATGGGATTTTCCTTTGAAAAGGAAGGTAAATAGATGGGTATGCATAAGGACTGGTAAGGTAAAGGTTCCCCTCGCACATGTTTGCTAATCGTTCCCAACACTAGCGGGCGGTGCTCATCTCCGTTTCAAAGCCGAAGAGCCAGCGCTGCCTGAAGACGTCTCCGTGGTTATGTGGCTGGCATGACTAAACACCAAAGGCAGACGGAACGCTGTTACCTTCCCATTAAAGGTGGTCCCTATTTTTCTACTTGCATTTTTTACATGCTTTCGAACTGCTAGGTTGGCAGACAATCTAGCAGTTGTCTGAGACAAGTAACGGGAGCTCACCCTGTTGCGTGGCACTAGGGATTTGAACTGGTGAACTGCTGACCTTTCGATTGACAAGCTCAGCATCTTAGCCACTGAGCCACCGCATCCCCTTATAATAATAAGTGGCCTGAAAAGAAGCTACTTCTGGATTTCCTTCTTGGTACATTAAACTATATTTCTTCCCTCCCTTACGCCTGCTAATTCCTGACCTTGGACTTTTCATAACAGATGGTAGGATAATAATAGAAACCAATAGGGTCTACCCAGCTGCCAAGAATAACATGCAGGATAAGAACCAGTTCACAATGGCTCTGAGAAAGTGACTTAGGACTGATACTCACACTTATGACCACATGACCCTTGCTCATATGATCAAAATTCGTGCACGTGACATCTGGCGTGTATTTATAAAGGCTGCAGCAGTCCAGGGTCCTGTGATCACCATTTTAACCTTTCCAGCCAGCTTCTGATAAGGGAAGTCACTGAAGAAAACTGGTTTGTTTAATGAATGTGTGATTGGCTTAACAACTGAAGTCATTCACCTAACAACCATGGCAAAAAGGTGATAACATCAGGTGTGACTCACTTAGCAACCACTTTGCTTAGCAACAGAAATTTAAGTCCCAATTGTGGTTGTGGATCTGTAGGTTGCAGGTTGTCATTCCATTACTTAACTGAAAGAGTACAGTATAATTGTCTTTCACTGAAAATGGTATCTAGGTAGGGACACTAGATGGAGTTGTTATAGCACTACAATGCTCTGAGCTACTATTTTACAGCTTTTAATAATGACAACAAAGTATGTAATTACCTGAGAAATGAACCCACTGAATTTAATATTCAGTGTTAATAATAAACTTTCAGTGAGAAAATATTTTCAGGTATTTTCATTTTATTTTATTTATGATCTGAGCAAATGGCCTCCACCATATTTATTCTGTGGTCTAATTTCTACTCTGCTGATATGAGATTCTGAGAAAAGCATATAAAATAATAGTGTTATTGGTGAAACATTTCAGAATCAATTATGCATGTCTTTTTTTATTCCACAACAAATGGGACTGATTTGTCTTATAGCATTTTTATAATTCATTGTTAATTTATAAAACTGTTTATAAAAGTACCTCCTATCTAACAATTAAATTCTTTTATTATTTTGTCTTTTGTCAAATATGGCTGTAATATAAATGAGTCATTACAAAAGAAAAAAGGCTTCAGAGTGTTGAAGTAATGTTTATGTATTACAACCAATTATATATTCTATTTATATTGCAATTTTATTGGTTATCAGTTTGTTGAAGTTATGCTTTTAATTAGCTTTAAACATCTGGTGCTCTTTAAACTGTAGTATATCAGATGGGAAATAACAAAAGATAGAGCCTGATATTCCCCAGATGTAACAAATTGGGTTTTAATTTTTGGAGTGGACTTTGTTATTCATATTATATTCCATATGCAATTGCAATCTGAATTAAACTGCAGATAACAAGAAATTGAGCATGTTGAAATTCGGAGATTAGGTACAAGAGCCCTGAAAAATTATCAAAAATCATCATTAAAACTACAAGGGGAAGAAGAAATAATAATAATTTCTAAAAACAGAAGTGAAATAATGAAGCAGTGGAGCACTCATTCTTCTGCCTCTTCAAAGCTGATAAAATGATTGGTGTCACTTCTATAACCCAATGGTTATAGTTTAATTTCTAAAGAATGAGGAATTTTGCCTGATCTTATTTTGTAGCGCCTGCTAATGATCTCTGCTTTGTTTTAACTTGATGCTGAACTTTGTCATAAGTCATGTTCAAACACTTTGTCCTCTAGATACTTCTTAACTGCAGGATCTCAGAAAGCTTTCACTTGAGTGTAACATTTTGCACATTTGCCACTTCTTTCACCAGAGATGACTGTTATGGTCTTATTCAGCCATATAAATACTATGCATAAAATAGTCCAAAGCACACATTCTGTTAGGCAGAAGTTCCCTGAAAGCTCAGAAGACTAAACCTTTGGCCCACCGCGGTTACCAATATTAGATGCTTAATATAACTCCTTGTTGGAAGAGGTATCTTGCAAAAGGTTTATTTATTTATGTTTTTGCTTGTATACTGTTTTAAAAAATCTTGAAGTGTTTGGCAAGAAAAACTCATCAATGAATAAAAATTCATTAAAGCATGCAAATTAATAAAATAAGGAATTCTGCAATAAAGAGATAAAAGTAAATCAATATATAAAATTTAGCCAATCCAATTAAATATCATTGAAACCAAGCCAAGACTCTTTATTTTTCAGTGCTGAAACTAAATTTCAATTCTAAGATTCCTATTATTTTTCCTTGGTTACCTTATGCACATTTTTCCTCCTGTTGGCTCCCTTACAGCTTTTGATGGTGATCTATATTCTGCCTATTGCAATTTTAATCGGTTTCAACCTGTCTGTCAGTTCAGACATAGAGCCCAGTACTGGGAGTGCCAATTATCTGTCCTAAAACACCTCTAGTGCAAACATTGTTGCAGTAGAGAGCAACAATGAAAAACAATTTGGTCTTCAGTACTGTTAATTACATGGAGATGGCATGTTGTTGCCCTGAAAACTGCCTGAAAAGGGGGAATGAAAGAGAGATGTAAGCAGCTAACAGAGATACTATGAAAATACTATGTTAATAGAACCATATCCTAGTCTGTCTTAATAACATTTTACATCAGCAAGTATTGTGGGCCCAATTGGCAAAATCGAACTTTTTTATTTTATACATTTTTCCACCAGAGCTTTGAATTTATTTTTCTATAGTATACCTGTGTTATCAGCAGTAAAACTGGATTAGAGGGCATTTTTTATATTTTTCACCTGAATTTCCTGAAAATCTTTTCCTTTTAATGCAAATGGCCAATCCTTTTTTGCTGCTGGTACATAAATTTCCCTGATGCAGGCTTTTAAGATGCATACATTTAAAAACCAGTTTTTAAAAAACATAACTATTAATTATTATGGCCTTTTTGCCATTTTTGCCAAATATTTCAGAGGAAACAATAAACACTGATGAATTTTTTTGAATGTTATCATTGCTGCTGCTACAAAGTCCAAATAGAGTAAAATAGGTGGGAATAAACTGCAATAAAAAAAACTCCCAAAACAATACTGTAAGTACTATCTTAGTAAATTGGCAATATTAAATTTTAATATGTGTTGTGCTGAGCAAATGCAGGAACAGGACTGCACTGGCATGTAACATTTTTAGAACTGTGATTACAGCTGTCACATACTTCAGAGTTCGTGTAGTCCAATTTTCTTTTCCAAATGCTCACAAGAATGGAACAGTCTGCAGATCATTGCCAATTCTTCCATGTAGAGATAAGGCAAAGCAGCATTGACTGTTCATAGCAGAACATCTTATTCTTCTGGAATATTATCATATATGGCAAAAGACCTGTGTCAAATTTTGGTTGCTGCCATTGCTCCTATCTCTCCTGGGATCCCACTGAAAACAGTGGGGCTGGACAATTCTGGGAGTTGAAATCCATACATCTTCCAGCAGTCAAGGTCGACAAACACTGGCTTGAAGTACCATGTTGGCTAACCATCATGGAGAATCAGGTTTTGCTTTCTTTCCAGCCCCAAGCATGGAGCCATGGAACAACACATATTTGTTTGGGCACTTAGATTTCTTAGTTTCTTACTCCCGCATCTTGTTTCTTTCTCTCTCTTTACTTTCCTTACATCACATCAGTTTCAGGTATCTCTTGCTCTTCTACATTTCCCAATGCCCTTGATTCTGATACTCTATAAATATTATCAAAGAAGATCAGCATGAGAGAAATGCAACACCCTTCTATGACACCTTGGAGATGGATATCTGTTGCAGTGGGCACAGACAATACAGCTGCACAGAGTAGAAGATAGAAAGAGAACCAGGTAGAAATTTACTGATTTAAACTTTTCAGTGGCTTGATTTGGGGAACACCCATCAATATCACCTATCCTGCCCCATTCCAACCTAATTTCATGTGATACGTAAAGTTATATTTTTAGATATTACATACATTATTGTAAGCATTAAGTATTTCTTAATTTGAGTAATGCCACTGAGTACAGTCACTATGGTTTAATGGTTCAGGTGCTAGCCAAGAAAATAAGAGACTGTAACTTTTAGGTCTCACTTATGCATGAAAGCTACTTATCCTCCAAAAGTTGAGATGTTTACCTTGGCACAATTGTCAAGTAAAATTAACTTTTTTTTCTTCATAATAGTCAGGGAAATGTGTGCTTAATGTAGCAATAGTGTTAATTTTACATAAATTTTATGTAAAAGATTATGCAATGCAAATATATGATTTTATGAAAAATCTCAAAATTAGGATGTTCTTCATGGTATTTTATATTCTATATGAATGTGGTAACTATTATTTAAAGGCTTTGACCAATTTGAATGATCATTACATATTCTAATAGTGGGCTGGTGTTGATTTAAAGGAATGCTCTTCAGGTCTTCTCTAAATATTACGGATCTTGCAAACAGTATTCTGAATAAACATTTGAAAGAAGGATTGAAATGACTACCTTTGTTAGCCATACATCCTCCTTCCCCGACTCAGTTCATACAAACCAGTGATGGGTTTCAAACTTTTTTACTACCGGTTCTGTGGGTGTGGCTTGGTGGGCGTGGCAGAGGAAGGATACTGCAAAATCCCCATTTCCTCCCAATCAGCTGGGACTTGGGAGGCAGAGAATAGATGTGGGCGGGGCCAGTCAGAAGTTTTACTACCGGTTCTCCAAAGTACTCAAAATTTCCGCTACTGGTTCTCCAGAACTGGTCAGAACCTGCTAAAACCCACCTCTACAAACCCTAAAATATATGCCTCGTATATTAGAAAGTAGTCCAGGAAATAATATAGAAAAACACTATTTGTTCCAGCTTGCAATCAAAGGGGAATGTGATCTTTTCAAATCATTTAAGAGAACTGAGAAATAGCATTATTCACAGTTGGATCTCAGTCTCTCTTCTGAGGCTGTGTGGGTATGCTTTTATTCAGGTGAAACCAATGAATATTCAGTCCGTGGGGAAGGGAAGGGAATTTCAAAAACTTAAATATCATAGAAAGGTTAGAAAAGATAGAGGAGATCATCTATTAAAAATGACATTTGAACAATTCTTGGCGATTCAGTATGGTTTTTATTACTATATTCGTCCCATCTTTGTAGTTATTTGTAGTTATTCTCAGTGCCCATTGCTAAAGCAGCTGTTACCATGGTAAGAATTACCACGGCTCTAAAAGCAGCTGTTCTTTATGAACATTAAGCAGCTTCTGTAGTTAGAAAACCAAAATGGTTTTTTTTTAAAAAATATGTAACTTTATTCAAGGTCCTTAGGCCTAGTTCATACCTGCTAAAAATGCAATGAAAGCCAGCATGGCATAATAGCAATAGCAGCAGCACTTTATATACCACTCCATAATGCTTTATAGCACTCTCTAACCAATTTCAAGAATCAGCATATTGCCCCCAACGATAATCTGGGTCCTCATTTTACCAACCTCGGAAGGATGGAAGGCTGAGTCAAACTTGAGCCTGATGAGATCTGAACTGCCAAATTGCAGGCAGCTGGCAGGCAGCAGAAGTAGCCTGCAGTACTTCATTCTAACCTCTGCACCATCATGGCTCTTAATAGTTATGGGATGGAACTAGAACCAAAAAGATCTGTTTCTTCAAGTTTGAATTGGGCCCCAAGGTCTACAAGCATCCAATACATCTATAAGCAGTTCTCACAAAATAGCTTTTATTGTATTAAATTGTTTTGTACCAGTCAGTAGGTGGGCAGCTGCATTTTGTAACTGCAGCTTTTGCATCATCTTCAAGAGTAACCCCTACCGAATTGTTAAAAGTCTAACTGCAAGATGACAAGGGCATGAATCAGGGGTGGGTTTCAAAACCTGTTGCTACTGGTTTGCTCATGGGTGCGAGTGCGAGCACATGCGCAGAAGCGTCCGGGCAGGTGGGCGGAGCCTCCTGCTGCCGCCGCTACCAGTTTGCCTGATCCTGCGCGAACTGATAGCAACCCACCACTGGTATGAATTACTGTTTTCGATCTCTTCTCAGCCAGGAAAGATAGCAATTCACAGACTAGTTGAAACTGGCTGAAAGCTGCTTGGCCATAGTCTTGACCTGCCGTTCTAGAAGAACCCTACATTGTACGCATGTTCCTTTACAGGTAATGACACTTTGTCAAGAGCAATTGGTGAAGTGTTAATTGTTCCAGAAGGCTCCTGGGTTTTAGCAAGTGTCATTGCACCAATCTACTTCAATACATTGTTTAGTTACTGAGTCAAGACTTCCAGTTTGGCTTGAGAGTACAGATATAAATTTGATTATCATTATTATATTGAAGTTTCCAGGAAAAGGACAAGATAATTTGTTTGTAGTTGTAATTTAACTACAGTCTCAAGAACCTTATCTAAGAAAGGAAATTGGTAAATATTATTTAAGAGTGCAGGGTTGAATTGTAGCTTCTTGAGGTACATGTAGTCACTTAGCAATTGTTCAAAATTACAAGATCCTTTGCTCCTCCCCAAAACTATTCATGACCCAATTTTGAAATGTTCTGACATTTGCTGATGCACACATTCTTATAGTGTGCAAGCCTACCACAAGTTGTACATCAGAAGCATCTGATAAACTGAGCTGCAGCTCATGAAAGCTTATCCCTTTTAATAAAATGTGTTAGTTGAAAAGGATCCTGCCAGATTCCACAGATCAAGAATATCCTACTCCTGCCTTTGTTTTTACCTATTTCACTTCTGATAGAACCTCTTCTTTGAAAGCAAGAATACAGTCATTCTCCCATGGACAAGCATAAGCCTTCTTAGATATGCATACATTAGAAAACATGCAGATACGCACACGTGCATACACACCTGTGCGCATACATGAGTCCCTCTGGAAATTCAAAAAATGCAAAAATCTGTGATAAGGCAACATGTTAACACAGGAAACAAAATCAATAAAAATATCTCAAGATAGTACAGGTTGTCCTTAAGACCACAACTGAAGACAAAATATTTGTTGCTAAGTGAGACAGTTGTTAAGTGAGTTTTGCCCTACTTTATGATCTTTCTTGCCACAGTTTTAAGTGAATCACTGCAGTTGATAAGTTAGTAACCCGGTTGTTAAGTGAATCTGGCTTCCCCATTCACTTTGCTTGTGAAGGTTGCAAAAGATAATCACATGACCCAGGGGTGAAATGTTCCCAGTTCGGACCAGTTCGGGCAATCCAATAGTGATTGTGGCAGGTGATCCGGAGAACTGGTAGAGATGCTGGCGAAAGGGTCCGCCCACCTGCCCGGGTGTCGTTACTTCCTGCTTTTAAAAGGTAAAAAAAAGAGGCTCTGATGATCAGAGCTGTGCCGTGTGATCATCAGAGCCTTTTTTTTACCTTTTAAAAGCACTTTTTAACAACCTATTTGCCCAAATAGGTTGTAAAAAAATGCTTTAAAAAAGCAAAAAAAAAAAAAAAAGTTGGTCACGCCAACCCAGTCACATTACCCCACCAAACCACGCCCACAGAACCAGTAGTAACAAATTTTACATTTCACCACTGACGTGACCCCAGGACACTGCGACTGTTATAAGTATGAACCAGTTGCCAAGCATCCAAATTTTGATCATGTGACCATGGGGATCCTGCAATAAGTGTGAAAAATGGTCATAATCACTTTTTTCAATGCTGTTATAATTTTGAATGGTCACTAAGTGAACTGTTGTAAGTAGAGGACCACTTGTAAGGGACAATTGGAATCTCATCAGACTGGTTGTTAAGACAAGGATAAAGTCAAAATGAAATTCTCTTTTAAGTTGAATTCAATTTCTACTGACTTTTTGGATGTATATATAAGTTTCTCGGCATTAAAATGCAAATAATTTTACAATGCTTTTGGCCTCACAGAGTACCTTATACTCTGCATTTCTAGAGATTTGCATCTCCCATCCAAATAGTAACTGGATCCAATTCTCCTTAGTTTCTTCATCCAGATAAAATCAGCTATGTGCTGCCATCTGCTGAGAATAAAATGTAGGAGCAGATTTTTTAAAAAAAATAGCTTTTGTACTGCACTTAGATATAAGCGTATACCAAATCAAAATACATAAAGTACTTATATACTGAACCAAGCAGAAGAGGGATTACACAATGCCAATTTGTGTACATATTTTATATCTGTGGATCTGTCTTCATTGCCATTGACAGCCTGAATAAGTGAATTAAATGGCAACATTTCCAGAAAAGTTTTACAATTATCTTTCCCAGACTTGAGAGGAAATGACTGGCCAAAGATCATTTTCTGGCTAAGGCAAAACTAGACAAAACTAGAACTCATAGTCTCCTAGTCTGAAACTTTAATCATTACAGCAAGCTGTCTCTCAAAAATTACCTCACATAGGCCATAATATTCTTTTGTCTGCAATCTAAAATTGTTTTAAATCTTAAGCAAAAGTTTGATCTTTTTTTAAAAAATTGACTGAGCTGTTTTAGCTCATTTATGTAATCTGATAATTTTAATAGGGCTGGGAGTTTTTTTTTTTTAAAGTTCTTCAGCCTGGTTTTAGATATTATTAACTATTGCATTTTCATTATTTTAATTTTCTCTTATCCCATTTATCATTTAAAAAACTGTATTTTTTGTCAAGCAACTAATAATCCATTTAAGAAAACCAGAATTGTAGGCTTGATTAGGAAGTGGGAAAAGGTACCCCCAAAATATATGATGAAAATCCCTTCAAGTTTGTTGCCAATGGAGTTATACAGATCCTTGCAGGAAATCACCAGGAATTAGGATACGAAAGAGATTTTACATATTTTTACTAAAGTTGGAAACATGAGTCACTTACAGTTCACAAATGTGGCAGAAAAAAAAAAGAAAATGAATATTTGCTGAAGAAAAAATATTAAACAATCCTTAATATTTACCAAGGACTCACGGGTATTTACATCCAACCTCCTGATCAAAACTTACTTTTACATTGGCAGCCGAAGACTGTTTTATTCCAGGTAAATTATTTGCCCCTCAAGATTATTGTCACTTGGCCAGATGCCTCTTTTTTAATTGGAGATGCCTTGAAGTAAAGTTGAGATTGTCTACAAATGAAAATATATTTCCCTGAAGCCATAGATCCTTCTAAACCTAAAACATTTGATTTATGCTGTCATAAATCAGGTTCATTTAATCCAGAGGTACTAACATACGACCTATAGACTGCAAACTTCCCCATCAATACCATGTGGCTTTGATGTAGTTTCCATGGCAGTAATGTTGGGTACCAAAGTTCAAAAAGCAGATATGCCTATAACATGGGTATGGGTAGGACTTTTATTTATTTATATCCATTTTTATTACTTTTATAAATAACTCAAAGTGGCAAACATATCCAAAACTTCTTCCTCCATCTATTTTTACCACAACCTTGTGTGGTGGGTTGGGCTGAGAAAGAGTGACTGGCTCAAAGTCATCCAGCCAGCTTTCATGCCTAAGGTTGACAAGAATTTATAGTACTTTAATTACTACATCAAACAGTTAAATTCTTTAGGAACATGGTCCTTCCATCTTCATTCCCACAAAAGAACCAGGAGGTATTTCTTAATCTCTCTGGGTAGTCTGGTGCAGGATTTCTTCAGCAAAGCATCCTTTCAGATTTTATTTTCCTTGTCCATCATTCCTTTTTTTCTTCTCCTTCCCCTTTCCCTGCAAAATCCTCCAATAGTGAAATCTATCTATGTTGAGCTTCAGGGCTTTAAATTACTGTATTCTTCTGCCACTTGAGCAAAATAAATGTTGCTGGACCTCTTTTCAAGATTGTTTGATTCTTGGCCCACACTGAGGTCATCTATAGGAATAGCTCTTGGGATGCTCCAGCAGAATGAGATCCATAAACTGCTTGAACCTATTCCTGAAGGTCTGCAGCTTCAGACCTCTTAGTCCTGTGTGAAAGTGGGCAAGAATGTCTGTTTAGCCACACACAATGTGGCATATTTTAGTCCAATGTGTTGCACAAATCCAGCCCGTGTGGGTTAAGTTTCTGGACAACCTGGAGAATTAGAATTAGTAAATTGTGGTTTAACGAAAAGTGGCCAGCGCACTGCGGACACACAGCCAGTTCTCCCAAGGAGGTGCTCAACCTCTCGTCCGTCCTTGGAGTCAAACGCCGATTAACCCACTATATTTGGTGCTGAAAAGAAAGTGGGCGGCGCTACCTTCGTTTAGCTACCTGGGGACCCACGAGAGACGCTTCACGCTCTCCCGTTCCCACACCAGTGTTCGGGCTTAAGAGTTGTTTTGCTTTTCGAGTCATTGGCGAAGCATGCCACGAGCTGAACTCCGAGCGACAGGCCGCCACGAGGTTTCGCGCGTTCAGACCACGGGTCGAGTGCGCGCGCGCGCCCGCCCGCTTTCTGCCAACTTTTGGGATTAGCCTGGTTCTTACAGTAAACGGCCCGACTTCGCTCAAAAACCGTGTGAGTCGCAACAACGCGTTTGCGCGAACGGGATGCTTAATCCCGGCGCCCCTCACAAACGCGCGCAGGCTTTCTAGCACCTCAGCCTGCCCGGCGAGGGATTAACGAGTTAATTCGTCAGCGCGCAGCCGGATAGTTCTTTCTTTCTCCCCTCACACAACACACACACACACACACACACACACACACAGACAGACAGACACACACACACACCAGAGGTTAGCGCGCTTTCGCCTCCATTTGTTCTGCCCCTGTGTGTGTGTGTGTGTGTGTGTGAGAGAGAGAGAGAGAGGGGGGGGCTCCGTTTTCGCGGTGTCGGCACCCCCGCAAAGCGCCTCTCCACAGCGGCTGCCGCGCAGAAAAGGGAGGAAAAAACCCGCCGCCCTCGCACGCTTTCCTGTACCCTTCCTTAAAAAGAGGGGGGAGGGGGCGCGCGTTGCACGTCCCGCGACGGAACCGCATCGGAGCCTCCGGTTGGGTGCAGGAACCGGGCTTCGCTTCCAGCCAAGGGTTTAAATCCTGCCGCCCGGGGGAACGGAGGGGGATCCGGAGGAGGCGTGGCCTTTCGTAGATGCCGACGGAGGCTAGAGGGAGGGAGGGACGGAGGTTTCGTGGTCTTCGGGGAGCGGGGCGGGATTAAAGCGGTGTCAAGACTCCTCTCGAGTTCTGCATGGACACGCTTTCGTGGTCCGGCGAGGCTCCGCGACTCATCTGGCGGGTGTTGCCTGCGCTGATTTGAGCCCTGCGTTAAAGGCACGAAGATTAGATGCCGCCGCTTTACCTTCCCTGGAAAGATGCAGGCGTGAGGAGGTTTTTTGCCGAAGCGGTGGACCAAATGGAAGGTTTTTCTGCCTAAACACTGAGGGGGTGGGGGACACACACACCACACACACGAAGGAGAAGGAAGAGGGGAAAAGCGATTGTAAAGTGCATCCTCTGCCGTTTTCATTTTGTGCTTTGGGAAGTTCCGCGCTCGCTCTGCCTCGTAGGTTGTTGCTGCACCACCACCAGCCCCCCTATACACTTTTGTTGGAGCACGCCTCGGGAGGCCTCGTTGAACTGCGCCGGGGACGGAGGTCTTCGGCTCCTGCAGTCCTAGCCTCTCAAGCAGGCGAAGTTTTTTTTTTCCCCCTCCCCTTCTTCTTCCCCAATTTGAAAAGGAAAGCTTGGCGAGAGAGAACCATGCAAGTCTCCATAGCGTGCACGGAGCATAACCTCAAGAATCGGAATGGGGAAGACAGGATGATCAGCAAACAGACCTCCGCCGCTCCAAATGCGGTCAATGCGGCCAGAGCAAAATTCCGGACAGTGGCGATTATCGCTCGTAGTTTGGGAACCTTTACCCCCCAGCATCACATTTCCTTAAAAGAATCCACTGCAAAGCTGACAGGCATGAAATACAGGTATGGCAGATTTTTTGGGTCACATCTCGGGGTATTTCTTCCCCTCCACCATCCCGTGCACCTCAAAGATTGTTACTGACATACAAAGTTATTGACATATAAAGTTCGTTTTCCCCCAAACAAGAAACAAACCCTAGTATCCTTTTTTTTTTTTGAAATGAAGTCACCCCAAAAAAGTTTAAATCCTTTAGAAATCTTGAGCATTGGGTTCCAAATTTGTGGTAATGTTGGTTTTGGTGCTGGCTGCCTCCCATTAACTGGGATTTTGGTCTTTGCAGCCCCAAATAAGTTTTGGTGATTTTTGTAATTTTACTAGTGAAGAGAGATTTCATTTGTAATTAGGGAACTTGGATTACTGAATCACTCTTGAGGATCTGTTCAGGAGAAAGTTTGCCTCTCAAGGCACCTGCTGGGTTGTTCAGAAAAGCAATATCTGTTAAACTCAGTTGGATGCTCTTTTTCCGTATTTATTTATTAACTTTATATGCCACTCATTTCCCTTTTGTATTCTAATTACCACTGTGGCTCATAATGAACTTCTTATCTGCAACAGAGAAGGATTTGCTTTGAGTAAAATGTGAAGTAAATTGCATAATACAGTAAAGACATAAGTGTTTACCTGCAGAAGTGTTATTTTTCCACAAAAGAAGCCTGAGTTTCACTGTATTTTATCCTGATTTTAAAACAGGATTAAAAAAAAAAAACTTGATAAAATGAATAGCTGTATTTAATGGTGTAGTCAGAATGACTCCTTTGAGAAGTCATTTATTTGGCATTTGAATGGTTAGTTCTTGAATACAAGAGGACACAAGCGCTTATTCCCACACCTATCATAAGCAGAGTTGTTGCTTAGTCATCAGATCACCTGCTGAATTTACTGCAGTAAAATTGTGAATGGTATTGAAGGTAAGCTCTAAACATGAGTTTTAATTCCACTGAGTAAAGAAAGTCAGTGTTCCTTATGCAGGCTTGTCCAGAAGTAGATCCTCTTAACTTTGAGCCTTACAAACAGGAGAATATGCAAAGTATTGCAGCTCTAGGCTTAGTTGATAAAGCTGACCAAGATAGTGAAAGCTTTCTTGTTCTTATAATTTAATGCATGCATTTCAATGAAAAGCTTTCATGGGACTAGAATTTAGGGTCTCCTGGTTTCTAAATTGGCGCCTTAACTGCTAGATCAAACTGAATAATCAATAGACCATCTGTGAGAAGAGAGATCTTTTCGTTTCTCTCTAACTCCAAATATTCTCAGTTGTAAAGTTCATGCAGTCTATCATGCAGTATGATATATTCCTTGCCATCTCCATGTAGAGCTTGAAAAATGTCAAGTTAAAATCCTGGAAAAGGATTGAAAGTCAGTTTTGATAGTGTTGAAATAAATGAACCAGTGGTCTGATTCATCAGGCAAGTTCTTGGAGTTCTACAATTCATCTGATGATGGCCCTCCATTTACATCCTTGACCAGGACCCAACTCCTTGTTCTTTGTACCATTCATCTTGAAGTAGTACATTTTTGTTTAAGAGCGGGAATATCACTACTTCTAGACTTGCGAAAGTTAGGTTCTAACGTTCTTCTCCTTTAAGAGAAAGTCCATTTTCCAAAGATACCTTGTAGTTATTTACAGAGTGTTCTGAAAACCATCTATCTTTTTCTTATAAGTTGTACTACACTGTTTTTTTTCAAGTTTTGGAAACATGGTAAAAAGTTTTAAAATAAATGTCCAGTGAGTTATTGCTGATTATGATATTACACAATAATATCTTCCTTTCATACTTTGAATATCCTGGCATGAACTACAAAATATTTTCACTTCTTATTAATTTTAACCTTCACTTTTTAAATTGGTTTGTTTATATCCTAAATAACAAGAATGACCATGTTATAAATCTCATTGTTCAGGATTCTTTAACTAGCCTTAGAAATGTATGAAGGATGTCCATATACCACTCACAAGCTGCTCCTCCATTGAAGCTAAAAATAAAGACATAAAATAAATAACAATACCCTTTGGTCAAAGAAATGCTATGAGATATAAAAGGACAAAATCACCTGAGTTATGCAACATTTGCAAGAACACAAGAGTTTTGCTGGATCAAAATGCATCCTTATCTAGTTCAACATTTGGTATCACATAGTGACCAATCAGGAATCTGGAAACTTCAATCACAATCCAAAGAGAATCCTCTTCCATGTTGATGTCCATTAGTTGTAGTTATTCAAGACAGTCAATACAATGCTCAAGATTAGTAGTGATTGATAGTCCAATTATCTAACCCCATTTTAAAATTATATAAATTGTTAGCCATTATATTCAATGGCAGTGAATTTCTAAGCTTATTCATTGAATAAAGAAATAACTCCTCAGACTTTCCCACAATTAGGTTCAGTTGGTGATTCTAACATCCATATATAGGAAACATCAAATTAAATATATACAATTAAAAACATTGGTGTTTTTACATGGTGTGACTTTTCTGGTTTAAACATTCCCATCAAGTTTTACCTTACAACAAATTCAATTCATCTTCAATATATAAGTATGTACAGTCTATCACATTTCAAACACATATATTCATTTATCTGTGAAGATTACTTCAATACCAATACCATTCCTACCTCTCACAGAATACTAGCATAATTTTTTTTATCAATTTATCAATATTCTTTTATCCCGACATTCCTCCTCCTCTCCAACCATTGATACATTTTATTCCAGATTAAATAATATTCCATTTCACCCTTGTCTTTGAGTTCTAAAGTCAGCCTGTCCATTTTTATTCATATTTAATAAAAAACTTTTTTAAAAAAGGAACCATCCATGTATAGTTCATATGCATATCAGGAAAATATATTAAATATATTCTTACCCAAGCTGGGTCTTTCTTCAGTTTAAATTTTATAGACCAACTATCAACTTTGGTTGTATTCCCCATCTTGGAATGTTAATGAAGACATCTGGAAGGAACCAGATTGAAAAAAAATTCAGGTATTCATAAAATCAGTATGGGCTGTAGATGACTGCTTGGAAAGTCAAGACAAAAAGTGTCATACTAAGATTATCAATCAGACTTCGTTATATGGACAGTACTTATTATCTTATCTGCCTTTGCTTTGTTTCTAGAATTAATTGAAATGAAAGTTTGTGATCACTATGCAATCTTTGTCTACTTCTTATTCTTGACTTGTTCAGCATACCAAAGAATTTTGAGAATAAAAGGAACTGAGATCCTTCAGTTCTTTAGGATGAGTTTGGGACAAAAATTAATTTTGCATTTAGTAATTGCTCTATAATTGGAGTTTGGCATTTGGTATCCTAAGAATCTTGATTTTATATTTAAAAATTTCTCTAAATTTTCTGATGAAGAATAGCTCAAAAATATATACCGGTAATTGTAAAAAGATCCAAGACCTACGTAGGGGTTGGAGAATATATGAACCTCCAGGTGGAAAAGACCTAGTCATATATATTACAGAATCATGATAAATGTGTACCTTTTGATAAGTAAAATTATTAGACAACCAGCTTTGGGGCTAAAAGCTGTCTTATGATACCAAAGATCCCTGCTTTTCCAAAGCCTTCAGTTGCATTATTGCCTTGAAAATTAAATGTCATTAGAATGTTATGATAAAAGTATATTTTGGTTCCTGCTAAAGAAAAAAAAATCCTAAATATATATAAGACTTTTTAGATAACACTTTTCAGCAGAATGGGTTTTGTTTTTTTTTCCTCATTATTGTACTCTTTCAATTTTTTTTACACTATTTTGCCTCCTACATCTGGTAGGCATCTTTTGAATAGCTACACCTGAAAGGAACAGCTTCCTGCCTGAAAGGAACATCTCTGTCAGTGTTTTTATATAAAGGCCACACATGAGATAATTATTGTATAATACAAAGGTTGAGCAAATAGGAGATGCAGTGAAAGGAACAAGAGGATCATTAATAGCAGAGTTTTGCACCAGATCATAGATAAGCAAGAGAAAAATATTACTTCTAGTTTTAATGCAGTTTATACGCCAATGAATTCAAAGCACTACTAGATTTAGTAGAGAAGATTTTTTTTTCTATTTAAGATTATCTGCCATAAACTTTTATTCCTCCTAAGCTGATTTCTAGGTGCATTTTATCTTTATATGACTTAGAAGTCTGAGTTGGAAAGCAATTTAATGTAACTGAGACAGAAGGAAAAGATTAGGTTAATATATTGTTTTTAAAAATATCAATACCTTACTGCGTCCTGAGAGCCAGTTTGGTCTAGTGGTTAAGGGGGCGGGCTAGAAACCCAGAGACTGAATTCTAGTCCTGCCTTAGACATGAAAGCCAGCTGGGTGGCATTGAGCCAGTCACTCTGTCTCAGCCCAGAACATCAGGCTTAAGTGACAACTGGTCAGTCAACTGGTCCTGTCTCAACCAATGGATCAACAATCAGTTGATCTGAAAAAAAAACCAGACCCTGAACCCATGGTAGAAATGCTTCGAAGTTTTTATATGTGCATATACATTTACTGTGGGACACGGTGGCTCAGTGGTTAAGACACTGAGCTTGTCGATCAGAAAGGTTGGCAGTTCGGCGGTTCGAATCCCTAGCGCCGCATAACGGGGTGAGCTCCCGTTACTTGTGTCAGCTTCTGCCAACCTAGCAGTTCAAAAGCACGTAAAAAATGCAAGTAGAAAAATAGGGGCAACCTTTGGTGGGAAGGTAACAGTGTTCCGTGTGCCTTTGGGGTTTAGTCATGCCGGCCACATGACCATGGAGATGTCTTCGGACAGCGCTGGCTCTTCGGCTTTGAAACAGAGATGAGCACCGCCCCCTAGAGTTAGGAATGACTAGCACATATGTGCGAGGGAAACCTTTACCTTTACCTTTACCTTTACCTTTACCTTTACCTTTATACATTTACTATATGTACTGTATATAATTACATGCATTAATGTACTTCCTCCACTTAATGAGCAGCTATTAAAAGTATTCCCGATTATCAGAGGCAGCCAAATTGTATTGAAATGTATTCGACTCATTGTGATGTGGATATATTTAGGGACCTCTAAAGAAACCAATCAGTATGCAACTGCATTCCACAATAACATGGATTGTTGCGAAACTACTCAGCCCATTTCTTACAGTATATGAATATTCATGAGATTTGGGCCTTGCACCTGAGCAAGTCAAAGATGCTGCTGTTGCTTCTGGGTTGTACTACAGATAACATACTAGAGGCATCTACAGTAGCAGGATGCTTCATAGCATTGATAAATATTGAGTCAGGAAGGAGTTCACAGGCATTGCGCCTTACCAGGTATATACACCTCCTGGCTTCACAGAGGAATCAAACTTCAGTTCTGCACTTTCTTTGCCTTGTCTAAAGTGGCATTAAACCTGAAGGATTCTTGAATTTTATTCTGTGTGAGATGACAGCAGTTTGACAGGCTAGTGAAAATATTTGTGCCCTAGCTGTATTCACGTTATGGTTCATTTAATTTGTGGCCCCGAAATGGTCTGTATGCTCAAATGCTATTTTACCAAGTGCTGCAAATATTTGAAAAAAAAATTGTTTTGAAATGTGTGGCAAAGATTGGGAAGTATAGTTTTCCCAACTACTTTATTAAAAAGAAAACTAAATTAGTGCAATATATTCCCTCCTCCTTCAATTAATATCCTCTTAATAAACTATTTTTTAAAGTATTGTTCTATCAGCATATCCATTCATAACTCATTTTATAAACTCCTCCATGTTTAGTGAGGTCATTCTGTTCTGGATCCTTCTATGGGGAAAAAAAAGTCATAATATTGTTACCTCAATTTATTGGTACTGACAAATTCTGTTAGATAACTAGGATATTAAGAATAGCCCTTTCTTTGAGTGGAGTGAGCTGACAGATGCCAGGAGATCAGAGAAATGATAAGGCATTGGAGGATATAATTGCATTTGTCCCACAACTTGTCCTGCAGGCCATACCTCTTCTGCTTCAATCTTAACAGAATACAACTATAGGAATAGCACTTAGACCCTCCATAGGGCTTTATCGTACTCTCCAAGCAGTTTACAAATGTCAGCATATTTCCCTCAACAATCTGAGTCCTCATTTTACTCAGCTCGGAAGGATGGAAGACTGAATCAATTTTGAGCCAATCAAGATCGAACATCTGGCTGTGGACAGAGTTTGCCTGCAGTACTACATTCTAAACACTGCACTACTGCCACTATGTCATTAAAAAGCTTCACTAATATTATGAACATGGATTGTGGGTGTGGCAAAGTAGGATAATATCTTTGATAATGAGATCTCTTAGGCCAACAATGGAAAGGGGAAAAAATCAGTTGCTCCTGCAGCCAGATGAAAATCAGATATAAAGGATATAATGTCATCATTCAGGGAGTATCTTGTTGGAACCTTATCATATTTTATCATATTTTATTTATATATAAATCTTATCCTTTATTCCTTGTATATACATGTCTGCATCCCATTGTATAACACCAACACAATTATTAAATTTGTGGATGACACACAGTGGTGGGGCTCATTAATAAGAACAATGAGTCTTCTTATAGAAAGGAAGTATAAGGGCTGACATTGTGGTATAAAGAAAATAATCTTACAGTTAACACCAAAAAAACTAAACAACGTATAATTGACTTCAGGAAGAAGAGAGATATACAGTACATTTACCATTGTACATAAATGGTGAGGAGGTGGAGAGGGTTGGTAGTTTTAAATTTCTGGGCATTTATATCTCGAAGGACCTCTCATGGACTATGAATGTTAACATGCTTGTGAAGAAGGCACAGAAGAGGCTGTGCTTCCTGAGAATGCTCAGGAAGATAAATATCTCAGCATCTACTTCTGTACTATTGATAATAGCAATGGTGCTACTATCGCAGCACCATTGAGAGTGTCGTGACATACAGCATTCTTGCATGGTATGGGAGCAGCTCTGTAGCGGACAGAAAAGCTCTACAGAGAATAATTAAAACTGTCCAGAATATCATCAGGCTCCAGCTACCAGCCCTGGGCGACATCTCGCTGTTTGAGGAAGTTGCATAACATTCTCAGAGACTCTTCCCATCCTGCTTACAATTTTTTTTGGACTGTTGCCTTCTGGCAGAAGATACAGAACAATTAAAACTTGGACCACACATTTTCTGAATAGTTTTTATCCCAGAGCTATAATTGCATTCAACAATGAACTAAAGGGCCACTATCAGTGAGCTGTTGGACAACATTACTTTGTCTGTTGTGTGGATGTTTGGGTGGTTTGGGGTGGGGAATTTGTGGTGAGTGGGGGGGGGGTGTTTGGGAATTGTTATGTGTGTTGGACCTGGTCTTTGGTGTTAAATGAATTTTGTTGTATGGGTATACTGGGTATACATGTACAATGACAATAAAATATAATAATAATAATAATAATAATAATAATAATAATAATAATAATAATAATAATAATATTTTCCAACTTACCCTTGAAACAGTTTGAATGCACTCAGGTGCTGTGTTGTACCTAAAGATACTAGAAAATGTTTGGCTTGAAGGAGAAAATAAAGGAAAAAAGAAAAAAGTACTCTGAATAAATGATTAGTAAATGTAGCAATATATAGAAAACCATAAAACCCACACCAAGTGGGCTTCTGATTCTTAAACCACTACATAAATGGATAATATAACCTTTTAAAAGAAAATGTAATTCACAAATTCAATTACACTATCATGAGAGCGATAATGCGACTCTTCATCCTTTTCTAGTGGCTATTGAAACCTTTTAAACAAATGTAATTATAATTTGTACGATTTACTACTTTAAAATAATAAAAATAATGAAGCAATACTGCAAATACAGTAACCTCCCAATATTGAGAAGTGCTGAAAAGAGTAGTTTTGAATCACATTCAGTTCCCACCATTTATCTTTTTATTTCATGCTACAGTATGTACATTTGTCTAATGCAGTTTGTCTCAGAAATATCAGAGCTATCCCTTTGCATTTTCTCTTTGTTACATTTTAAAGAGCTGTGGAATAATAGCACTATAAGTGACTAGTCTGCTGTGGAAAGGTCGAGAAGCTGTGTTGATCCCAGGATGTGAAGTGATGTGAGTAGGAAACAGATCAACCCACATATTCTGTGGAAGAAGAAATAAATTGCCTCAGCAGGAGTCCCAGTGTAGGGTGATCATACAGGTGCAGCACTGATTCAGAAATGGTGCAAAGATTCTTTTTGTTTAAGTGACCTAACAGGAATCCTGGTGGGTGATTCTCCAGTGACAACGACTAACACAGCAACAGTCATCACAGAAAAATCTTTTTGCTTGCTGTAACTTTTACAAACATAATGCGTGAATCAAGGTGCCCCATGTTTACCTTAATATAAGGGTAGATTGGAATAACTTTGGAAAAAGGCACTTTATAAATCACAGCTTTTCAAAAAATACATGTATTTTTAGACATAATTTTTAATCACAGTTCTCAGTCATCATTGAGTTCATTTTTAAAAAAATTCACAGCGCAGCTTCCGAATCTGTAAGACTATCTTGAGTTAACTAATATTTGCATTATGTACCATCAGACAAGCTAACTTTCACAAAATTTGATTTCATCAAAATTTGATACTGAGTAGTATTTTTTTTTAAAAAAGGTGCTTATTTTATACTTTCCTGTATCATTTGTTTAAGTTAAAGCTCTTCTGTTTTCTAGCCAATCAACAAAGTTTGCATGTTGCCTCATTCAAAAATAAAAATGCTTCACATACACAATTGTGATTTTTTTTACACACCCACACCCCTATGAGGTTGAGAGTGAGTGGGTTGTCTAAGATAGTTTGTTAGTTCATTGTGTAGGCAAAGATGTGAATTGGAGCATTTAGATTTGTAGTTGAATGTCTCCACCAATATATGTGGATTACTTAAAAGCTTTTTACTAGGACAATGGGAAAATTTGCGTCGTTCCATCTCCTAATTTTGATGAATCATTTGAGAGCTGTTAAGTAACAGTGGCTTTTTTTTAATTGCCACTGCACAGAGACCTACTCAGATTCCTTGAAATCAGCATCTTTGAATTTGAATATAGTACTGGTTGGACAAAAGGAAACTGATTTGGAGCTCTAAAAATGTTACTTAGTTTGCGTAATGAAACTGCTACAAGAAAACAACCAAGCTCAGAGCTCTGAATACTTGAAGAATATTTCTATTTGCACTGTTCTGGTCCACAGTTTCATTGCTCAGTACATTTGGATATAGCTATGTTTGTTTGTTTTTCTGCTCTCCATGAGATGCTTAGGAAGAAACAAACAAACAAAAAATATCAATTGATCAGTGTCAAAAATATCTTTTAAAAATGTGACTGTGTGATTAAGTACATTTAGAAAAGAGTAGCTGAAGAATGCATACTGAAATATTGTGCCACATTTGTTTTCTTAAAATGCAGATTAGTACCTACATGATAGGAAAGATTTATGAGTCAACGTATAGAAATACAAATGAGCTACGGTAGCTTTTTATTTGTTAAAATTGCTAATCTCCATGCTTTCCGCTGTGCTCTCAAAACCCTGATGTTCCAACAGGCGGGGCTAAACATATGAACATGTGAATGTTTTTAAAATGTTATCTAATTTTAGGTTCTGTTTAATTGGGCCAAACTATGTTATAATAATAATTTTAATTAGCAATTTTATGATGTTTGTGTATCTATATTTTTCTTGACTATATTTTCTTGTGTATCTATATTTTCCTTGAGTCCTACGGGAGAAAGGCGGTATAGAAATATAATAAATAAATAAATAAATAAATAAATAAATAAATAAATAAATAAATAAATAAACAAATAAACAAATAAATGTATGTATGTATGTATGTATGTATGTATGTATGTATGTATGTACTAATTAGGTTCCATTTTGCTTAGTCTTCCAGCCTGGAAGACTATTCACCTGCCTGAAAGACTATTCACCTGTAGCTACCTGATAATATTTCACCAATCATTTCACAAGCTACTCATATTTAATGGCAGAGCTCAGCAACACCATTCCCTCTGGCAATGGGAAAAGCAAAAGCTGATATATGATGTGGATGTTCCAAATTATTTCTGATCATACTTTTTAATTGGAGGGACAGCTTTGAGAATGTGTGCAGTTGTATATAACTCTGGCATAGCTACTTTGAAGATGCTACTGTCCATCTGAAATAAAACATGAAGGCCCCTTCATATGAATAAATCACATTTGATCTAGAGATGTTACACATCACTAATTTTCTTGGCAAATTGGAAAAAAGGCAGATATTTGAGTTTTTAAATTATCATCATACCATAGGAGGAAATGGTATTCTTCCACTAATATACAATCAATTTGTTTCAGCATCTTAGTTAGATCACGATTAAGTTTCTTAAAACAGAAGCAACAATAAACTGCTACATCTTCAAAGTCAATCTATTTCACTGTTGGCACTTAGTGATGGCATCAAGCTATTCTTGATGCCAAGCCAAATCCTTCTTTGAATTTCCTCTTTTCTCCTCTTCAAGCTAAGTATACCTAACTCTTCAACTTTACCTAAGAGCAATGATGTTCTTTATACTGTGAACCACTGAAAGAAATCTACAGCAAATGGAGTTCTGTATCTTAGTTTCTGATGTCTCCTTTTGACTTAAGTAGATACTATTATGATATGTTTCTTTCTGAAGTTTTAGAGCAAACATTTTCCTGCTCAGGCTTATTTTCATGGGTAGATAGGTTGTGGATATTGGGAGAATAATTTTCTTTCTCTTCTTTTTTCCGCCATGTCCATACTTTCGGTATTTACTGAAAATTGCTTATATATATATTTCCCTTTCCTTGTTTGTGCATCAGAGCATCTGGCAATAACTGAAATAGCTTGCTTTATTTAAAACCACTTGGCCAGATTACGTGAAGTAAAAAATGAGATGGTGCAGCTTTGAAGATCCATGGTTCCCTCAAAGGTTATAGCCCCACATCTTAAGTGTTCTAAACTAGCGTAACCACTAACATTTTGCCCAAAAATATTTGAATTGTATTTGAATTGTATTACCAAAAGAGAATAGAATAGAATAGAATAGGACAGAGTTAGAAGGGATCTTGGAGGCCTTCCAGTCTTCCAGCCCCTACTTAGGCAGGAAACCCCATATCATCTCAGACAAATGGTTATCCAATCTCTTCTTAAAATCTTCCGACTGTTGGAGCATTTACAACTTCTGGAGGCAAGTTGTTCCACTGATTTATTGTTCCAAGTGTCAGGAAATTTCTCCTTAGTTCTAGGTTGCTTCTCTCCTTGATTAGTTTCCATCCATTGCTTCTTGTCCTGCCCTCAGGTGCTTTGGAGAATAGCTTCTCTCTCTTCTTTGTGGCAGCCCCCGAGATACTGGAACACCACTATCATGTCATCCCTAGTTCCTCTTTTCATTAAACCATTCATATCCAATTCCAGCAACCATTCCCTATATGTTTTTGCATTCCTCTTTAGGAAGAGGAGAGACGTGATAGCATAGAGCAGGGGTGTCAAACTCGATTTCATTGAGAGCTGCATCAGGGTTGTGTTTGACCTTGGGGGAGGGGGGGCTGGCTGGGGTGAATGTGGCCCGGGTGGGCGTGGCCAGCTTAACGTCACTCGTGTTGGGAGTGCCTGTGGTGGCCCGAGCGCTCTGTCAGCAAAAATGGGCTCCGTTTTTGGCTGCAACGGCCTCCTGCAACCCTCTGCCAGGAAAAATGGAGCTCAGGAGGGCTGCCTGCACCGTGGGCTGGTCTTTCGCTGCTCCCAGAGCAGCCTCGTGGGCCAGATCTAAGCACCCCGTGGGCCAGATCCGGCCTCCAGGCCTTGAGTTTGACAACCCTGGCATAGAGTGATTCAAATATTGATTAGGGAGCACTCACCACTTTTTTAAAAAAAATGTTTGCTGTACTAAGATATCATCTTAGCATAGCAGTGAATTTGAGTTACAGTTAAAGGTCCAATTATGGCAGATGCTTTTTGTGAATCTGATCTTTCTTCATTAGATCCATAAAGCTAGTCATCAGCTGTGAACTCTTTGCAAGTTTTGTTTGAACTGATTGCAAGCATCTGTCTGGAATTCATTACTTATGCATATTAAATGCTTGCCCCCAATAGTCCGGTTGAATATAGGGAAATCTCATTTCACTGCTCACTGAAATCACCTTCCATATGGCTCTTGCTGTTAAAAGGAGATTATTAGATAGACTTTAGTAAATGAGTCAACAAATCTTTTTGTTTGAAATCTATGAACTTTCAAATTATAATCCTGACTCTGATGTTACCCATCACTCTGCAGGTGTAATTTACATCTTGCTACTCAGTGCTTTGAATATCCCGAACTGAAAGATTTTCAGTGGATTATTATGTTCATGCAATTCATTTCTCAAATAAGTTGATTATATAATCGCAAGCAGGGAACCAATTCAAAGCAACATTCAGTTATATGCTAAGCAATTTCTAATGAAATTGCAGGTACGGTATATTAGCAGTTTCTGGAGCATTTATTATGGTTGGTCGAACAGTCAGCCAGATGTTTAGACTGGACTTGGCATTTTAATCAACCTATCAAGTCTTTCCCAAGGACCTGGGATAGACAGATGTTGTTCTTTGATAGTGTTAAAAGTGTAGTCACAAGATGTAAGCTGTTTTGGCAATTGAGTATTGGTGATTTTGTCAATACCAATGGAGTTCAAGTGGTGCTTCAAATATTTTGAGATTGTACCCAAGACACCTATTACTATTGTTACTACCTTCTTTTCCCACATCATTCTGTTTCTGTTTACAAGTCTTTGTATTTTGTTATCTTCTCCAGTTTTTTCTTTTCTCTTCTGCTGTCTCCAGGTACTGCAGTGTCTACTATCCAGACTTTTTCTTTCTTTCTTATCAACAGTTGTTAAGTCTGAAGAATTATTTGGCAGGTGCTTTTCTGCCTGAGTTCTAAAGTTCCCAAGCTCTGTAGGTTTTCATTTTCTATTACTTTGTCTATTTTGACATCCCACTGATTCTTGCTTATAGGCAAATGGTATTCCTTGCAGATCTTTCAGTGTACCATTGTTGCGACTTTGCCATGTCATTGTACTAATATCTTCTTGCATCAGCTAACGAGTTGGTCCACTGTTTCTTCAGCTTGCCAGTGGATTTGAACAGTGGTGGTGTAGTGGCTAGAATGCAGTATTGCAGGCTAACTCTGCCGACTGCCAGTAGTTCGATTCTCACTGGCTCAAGGTTAATTCAGCCTTTCATCCTTCCAAGGTTCGTAAAATGAGGACTCAGATTGTTGGGGATGATATGCTGACTCTGTAAACCACATAGAGAGGGTTGGAATCAGTGGTGGGTTGCTACAAGTGAAGTGAACATGCATGCATGAGCAAACCGGTAGCAAAGGTAAGTGAAACCCACCCCTGACTGGAATATAATGCAGTATATAAGTCTAAGTGCTATTGCTATTTGTATTTTCATTTCATAATTTGGAAAATGACATCACTAACTAATAACAATTAAATGTCTTGGCTGCTGTTAGAATAGGACAAAATTGTACTGATTGTTTCCACTAAATATACTTAGTGCTTTAACCCTGTAGAAATTCTTGTTTGCAAAAAAGAAAGGATTTAATAGATGTCTTTATATATTTTAACCTCTATTAAGCAGACCAACTCAACTGGAAAAAGAGTGGATATAAAGACTTTTTAAACTTAATATTCTTGTTTTACTCTGAATCTTTGAACTGGAAACTAAGTTTTATTTAGGCTGAATTGTCTGGACATGGATGAAAATGAGATATAATAAGTGATCAAAAGCAATACGTCTAAGTTAAGCATTAAGTGGATGGAATTTAACTTTTTTAAAATTTATTTTCTGTCCCAAGGATAATAAGCCCAGTAAGATTCTGAAGAAGATTCATAAAAATCCAGGTCACCCTAGTTTAGGCAAAGCCCTCAGTATATCTTTCAACCTGAGAATGTGGGCTGAGGACTTTAGATCTCAGTAACCATCCATAAATCTAAGCTTCAGAAAGTGCAGGAACCTTTGAATTCAAAGTCAGCAGCAAGTAGCATTGAAGCTATCAGGCCTTTCAGTCTTGTTTTGATCTGGATTAAATACTGTAAAGACTGATTTAGGAACAGGAGCTTTTTCTATGGAATTTTTGTCTGCCTTGGACAATTTGTAGGGAACTCTCCAAGGTGCTAATATTCCAAGGCACTAGTCCTGTTTATATTTCATTTGCTCTGTTTGGCTTCTTGGCTGTCTGCAGCTAGGACAAATAGTGAAAGATAAAAAAACAGTGGGCAAGAGTATTTGAACATTTAGGGGTATCTACCCTCTTTCCTGTAGCTTCAGCATTGTTACGTTGAATGCAAGTTCGTAAAACTGTTCATTCTGTCCACATTTGATCATTAGTAACATTCTTTATATGAGCTGGGATTCTCTTTTTCAATGTGTGCAGTACAACTCCAATTTAGACCACCTCATTCATCGTACAGAAGTAGGAGGCCAAATTACCAATAGAGAGGGTTACTGAGTTCTATGCTCAGTGCTTACTTTTAGTTCTCATATCCTCAGGCAAACATTTGAGTGTCTTTCAGTAAAAGAAAAATACAATAAAAAGAGCATTATAATGCAGTGGAACAAACCCAGCAATGCAGAAGTTGAAGCACCTCATCCTGCAGGACGTAATGTCAGAGAAATTTGGTTCTGATCCATCTTGGCTGGCAAAAATAAACATGCTGCAGCAGCAATGTTTAAATGCAGCATTACAGCACCTGTCTCCCCAAATTCATTTGTTTCATTAGTTTGCAAAGAGATTTAGTAGGTCAAGATTGCATCTTCAAATGTCTGAATAATCAAAACATTGATAGAGCTTGCTTAATAGTCATCAGTTTAAAAGACTGCAGAAAGCATCAAGATCTTCTTTCTTGTTGTGTGTGGAGGAGAGGGTTGAAGAAATAAAATATGGTGCAGAAAGTCTTTCATTACCATTTGGCATCTCTTCCAGAAAGTATATAGGGACACAGTGGCTCAGTGGCTAAGATGCTGACCTAGTCGATTGAAAGGTTGGCAGTTCCGTGGTTCAAATCCCTAGTGCCACATAATGGGGTGAGCTCCCATTACTTGTCCCAGCTTCTGCCAACCGAGCAGTTTGAAAGCTTGTAAAAAGTGCAAGTAGAAAAATAGGGACCACCTTTGGTGGGAAGATAACAGTGTTCTGTGCGCCTTTGGCATTTAGTCATGCTGGCCACATGACCATGGAGATGTCTTTGGACAACACTGGCTCTTCAGTTTTGAAATGGAGATGAGCACTGCCCCCTAGAGTAGGGAACGACTAGCACATATGTGCAAGGGGAACCTTTACTATCTGGTCACTATCTGTCATGTTTGCCTTGAGGACTTCCTTACCTTTATTTTGACTTATTTTTCAATTGATAATCTGCTGTTCATTTATTTATGCATCTTTAAGATCATTCATATAAAATAAGTGATTGATCCAAAAGCTGGTCCAGTTTGTTACAATGACACAGAATCATCCAGAGTACATTTTCTCCCAAAAGAAAACTTTTCAAGTCTCAGTGCTGCATTAGGCATTTCCTAGAGCCTTTTATCTACCCCTTTCAAAAGTATTCCTTTCCTGACTGCCTATAATATAAATATTCAGCTAAATCAGGCAGCTCATCTGCTTTATCAGTCTTCCGTTTTTGGAGGTAACAATCTGGCTTTTTTTCCCTCCAAATCTGAAGGTCTGTGCTGAATCACATCGTTTTAAAATTCTACCTCTGTTACATACTTTTGAAATCTTGATATCCTGTATCACATTTGGTAGACCTGTTACTTCCAGGACATTATTAAAATCTAACTCTCTACATCCTTCACCATAGGTCATGATGATTAAGATCCTTTGGAGATGTTCTTGTCTGGAGAATCATAGATACCTACATTTCCCCTGTGACTTCTTCCATAGTCTTGGAAGTCTAAGAACTCTTTTATTGAGGAAGAATAGGAATAGGAATAGGAATAGGAATAGGAATAGGAATAGAATAGAATAGAATAGAATAGAATAGAATAGAATAGAATAGAATAGAATAGAATAGAATAGAATAGAATAGTTGGAAGGGACCTTGGAGAAGGGACCTTCTAGTCCAACCCGCTGCTTAGGCAGTAAGCCCTATACTATTTCAGATGAATGGTTGTCCAATCTCTTCTTAAAAATTTCCAGTGTTGGAGCATTTACAACTTCTGGAGGCAAGTTGTTCCACTGATTAATTGTTCTAACTGAAAGGAAATTTCTCCTTAGTTCTAGGTTGCTCCTCTCCTTGATTAGTTTCCACACTTGCTTCAAAGGCTACATGTTGCTAGTTCAAAATCCTCATATAATAAGTGACACTAAATTCTTACATCCTAACTGTTATTGTAAGAAATAATTCTTGCTTATTACAATAAAATGTCTAACCAAAAATATTGGGAACTAAAGTATTAACATTGTAAGAATACATCATAATATTCTTTTCAGATTCTTATGTCTCTATGTATACACCCCACTGATTACCACTTGATAAATGACCACCCTTATATGTATATTAGTAATTCATGGTTACACTGAAAGCTGAAACAGGTGCATGATTATAAATAGCCAAAAATTACAATCCCAGGCTAATTAATCTTCTGTTTAATTCTCTGTTGTACTTCTTCATTTATTTTTTTGAAAACTTGACTCATGGTTCCAGCAGTGTAACATAATTTTTAAAAAGTGCTTAGATAAGTAGAAATTGTATTAATTTAATTACAAAAGCAAGGATATTTTTTGCTGTATGCCCAATATATTTTTGCTGAATTGGCACATCTGCTTGTGCCTCCGCTTTGAGCAAATATATTGTTCCATTAGTATCAATGTTCACAAAATTAAAATAGCAATCTTGGAACTCAATTTATTTTTTTTCTGAGTTGGGAAGTAGAATGGACCAACTTGAAAGTTCCTGGGATTCTAGATATTTTGAAAAAAGAACTTTTTCTTCAGTTTATTTATAATGGCTAATCGTGTATACCCTTGGCCTTTGTTGGTCTTTGTAAGTACTTATACTTATACTGTGTCAAGAAAGTTTTTGCAGTAACAATGAATTTTGGTATGGGTACTGCTCTATGACAAAGGACCATAACCTGGCAGTATTGGTCATATTTTTTAACACAAAATAAGACAAAATTATCTTCAGCATCTAGAGGCAGTGTTCCTTCTTAAATATGCATATGATCTTGCTATGCTAATTTAATAAGATTAGTTTACAGTTTCCTTTTTAAAAAAAGTGAACAAGAATCAGGGCAATGATTTACTTTACCATGGAAAAATTGCTATAAAATTGCATATATATATATATATATATATATGTTTTCTGAGGTTTTCGCGGGTGTTTGTATGTAGGTCGAATAACCCGAATAACCAAAGACCTACATATATATATATATATAAGTTTCACGAGTGAGTAGAAATTGATAAAAATTCAGGTAACCTTTGGTTACAAGAACATTAAAAGCACCCAGAAGTTTAGAAATGGGCACCATTGGATTCTGGAATATTCAATTCAGATTGCCTAAGTTCCCATAAATCATATTCATCTTTCACAACAACTCTGTAGGAACCTGTCTTTAAACTGAAATACCAGAAATATTATAAAGTATTATAAATTAGGAGCACCATCAAAGGAAAGAAAGACTTGATTTATTTTTACTTTATCTATTGATTTTTCCTTTGCTTTCTGTTCTCCAAAGGCAGCTAACAAAATGCAAAAAGTTATGGACACACACATACACTATTACAACTATTTAATAGTTATAAGTTTTCTCTGCTCTTAATAGTGGAATTAAAAGCTTAATTACCTTCATTTGCAGCTGAGCTGACATTTATTTATTTGTTCATTTACATTTATGTATCTTGCCTTTAAAGAAAATTCTGAGTAATGTACTTCAGGATTGCCTTTATTTATTCTTATAACTCCATACCCTGAAGTTATGGTTATTATAGCATTCCCGTGGCCATGATCAGAATTTAGTTGCTTGGCAGCTTGCTTCCACTTATTACTTTAGTTTAGTGTCTCTTTAAGTTCCCTCACCTGCCTATCTGTTCTTTTTTTTTTTTTAATTTGATTTATATGCCGCCCTTCTCCGGAGACTCAGGGCGGCTTACACTGTGTTAAGCAATAGCCTTCATACTTTTGTATATTTATACAAAGTCAGCTTATTGCCCCTACAAACTGGGTCCTCATTTAACCTACCTTAGAAAGGATGGAAGGCTGAGTCAACCTTGAGCCTGGTGAGATTCTAACTTACAGTAATTGCAGACAGCTGGTGTTAATCACAATGCTATCAATCTGCTGAGCCACCAGGCCCTATCTATGTTCCTTTGTCCCCCTGTGCTACAAGGCCCATGTGCCCCCTGTGCTCACCCACCCGAGCTGATCTTTACTATCTTCTTTTTCCTGCTCCTAACCCAGGGGTCAGCAACCTGCGGCTCTGGAACCGCATGTAGCTCTTTCAGCTCTCTGCTGCGGGTCCCTGTCACTCAAAATATATGTCACAACCGCCAATGTGTGACACTCACCAGCACGTGATTTATTGAACTTTTCAACCCCTGGTAGGCGAACCAGGGATAAATCCAAGAAAAGAAAAGTTTCAGAAGAAAACAGAATGTTTAATTCAACTACATATGCTAGTTTTGTGGTCGCTCAAGAAATAGTCAGGCACGGGAGTGTTTTGTGGCTCCCGGTGTTTTCTTTTCTGTGGAAAATGGGTCCAAATGGCTCTTTTGAGTGTTTAAGATTGCAGACCCCTGTCCTAACCAAACATGGACCCAACCTGGATCTTCACAAGGCAGCTGCTAGCCACATTAGGGTTTTACTCCAGATTGTACATGCCAGTTTCCTTGCGAAACCTAGGAAAGATGGCAGTTATAAATCCCTCTGTGCTGTGCCACTGGACCATGCACTGGCTGGGTTTCATGCTATGAAAGGCATCGTATTGTGGCCCAAGGGCTCTTGCAGCACCAACCCCACAGCACCCCAAACCCCTTTGCATTGCTGTGCTGAGCTGGGGCTGAGTTTTGTGCTGCAAAGGCTTTGTGTTGTGTTGAGGTTCAGGAGGTGTTGCAGTCCAGAGCTGCGACATGCCAAGAAGTCCCTTCATGCCACGCTGTTGAGATAGACTTGGTCTGGGCTTCCCATTGATGCTCAGGCTTCTTGCAGCCCCAAAGCTATGACAGGCCAAGAAGCCCTTGAGCTGTATTCTTTTCCTCTTTGTCTGACACATTTTTTCTGGATCAGAGAATGCTCTTAGTTCAGAAGCATTCACACTCGTTTGAAATAACATCCTGGAAACAAAACAAAAAGCTTCAGTAGTCCCAAAAACACTTTTCAAAAGGTAATTGGACTTTCTTGGATTTTTTCCCCCCTTGAAAATGCTTCTCAGAATTGAAGAAACTTCTTGGATGAGAAACGAAACATTTTGAAGGGGAAAAAAATAACAAGAACGTCCAGTTGCCTTTTGAAAAGCAACTTTGGGAGAGCCATGTCCAGAATGATTGAGAATCTCCATAGAGATTCATGTCATGTATACCCTTGGCCTCTTTGGTAAGCTTTGGTAATATAGCACTATCCAGTTAAATTTAGGATTATCAACCATCTCCATTCTTTATTACACCCATCAATCTATAACAGTCACTGCTGTCTAGGTCCATTTTAGTTGCCAGATACTATATTTCTTCTATTCCATTTTTCCCTCCACTCCTTGTTCTTCTTCCTAGGTTTCCTGTTGTAATTTAAGATTCTACTTTTGATGCCAGCTCAATCACTCCTTCTCCAGCAGAACATCTTCCTATGAGAAATTAACTATTGAATTGCTTTCAGCTTCTCCTTATCAGCAAACCGACACAAAGCCTGAACACCCTTCAGGACATCATGGCTCAATGTAGGCTGTCACAGTATCCCTTCAACTGAACAAGTACAATGAACTTCTTTCAACAAATAATAGATATCTGTTGGCAAATCCTCAAAGTTCTAATTACAGTTTTTTTAATTATTAATTCAGAAGAAGGGGGGCAATTTCCATGAAATGTCATTTTCTTGGCTATTTCTAGAAGATTAGCCATTGTTTAAATTTTTATCTGTGTATGCCCAAGGGGCCTGTTTAGTTTTCTTATACCAATAATTAACCTTTGATTGAATATTTAATGGTACTACATTGACTACACCCAAAGATGCTTTTTCAAAAGGTAACTGGATTTTGTTTTTCCTTGAAGACGTTTTGCTTCTCATCCAAGAAGCTTCTTCAGTTCTGAAGAAAATTCTTAGATGAGAAGCGAAACATCTTCAAGTAAAAACAAAGAAAATCCAGTAGCCTTTTGAAAAAGCCCTTTGGGACAACCATAACCAGGATGACTGAAAATCTCCATATACATTGACTACAGAAGTGTCTTAAGAGTTTCAAGTGTATCTCACTATGTTCAGTATAGTGTATATGTGCAAATATTCATGCTTCTGGGTGGAAGTATAGGTCCATGAATGGCACACATTCCTTCACCCAACTTATATATATTAGTACAGCTGTGTAGCATTTTGAAAATCATTCAGAAAAAGTGCTTTGGATAATGTGGGAGTAAGTATGGGTATAGTAGCTCCCTGCAAAATCATTTAAAGGAGGGGTGTCAAACTCGATTTCATTGAGGGCTACTTCAGAGTTGTGTTTCACCTACGGGGAGGCAGGGGGAGTGGCCAGCCTGACATCAGTCATGTTGGGGGCGCTGACGCTCTGCCAACAAAAATGGGCTCATGCAACGGCTTCCTGCAACCCTCTGCCAGCAAAAACGGAGCTTGGGCCCAAGCTCCCTTTTTGCTGGCAGAGGCACCATGGTCCGGTCCTTTGCTGTTTCCAGGGCGGCCCCGCAGACCAGACCTAAGCACCTGGCAGGCTGGATCCGGCCCCTGGGTCTGATTTAAAGCAACCACATCTTTTTCCAGGATCGCACAGTTGCCCTCTGTAGCTACCATATGATTCTTTGAAAATATATGTCTAGTTCAAAGAGTTGAAGACAAGCACTACAACTGCACATCCTCATGTCCAGAAGCATTTTTAGGAATAAAACCAAAGTATTGCATAACTGTAAAAATTAGAATAAAACAAAGTTACAATAGATGCTGCAACTAGCTGACATATCATAACTTAAGGTGTTCACTAACCTTATTACCTTTCATATATAGTGTTCTGTCAAGAGGGAATTACATGGACCACATTTCTGTGTTCAGTTTCATAAGCCACATTTTAGATTTGCAAACTTTGATGGTGCTTCTGTTTTAGAATCCAGCAATATAGGTCAATGAGGGTTTTTTCTGCTCTTGCAGCTTGCTAATATGCCTTCATTGATTTATTGGCTACAGTCACAATATTTGCACCAACCACAAAATCTTAATTTCCTTGAATTTATTTCAAGTCAGTGGTTAATGCTATAAATTATATGCACAGTAATGTTGACATTTCTGCCAAAGCAATGGTGCAAATATTTAGCGGTTTCATTGTATCTGTATTGGTTGTATGTGTATATTTGTTTCATATCTTTGTGTTATGTGTATGCGTTATACATAATCTTCACTTTATGAATGTTAACAAACAAGGATATTAAAACACCCCCATCAGGATTAACCCAAAGACATTCTGGACAATTTTTGTATTTCTGAACCTGCAGAAAAGTCAATGTGGATCAGTAGCTTGAAAAGTAACTCGTAATAGTTATATGTTGTTGCTGTCAGCTGTAGAACCAGTACAAAAATAGAAAATACAGTTGCCCTAGCAACTAAACTAATCAGGCATCACCACTAAAAATCTAATGATCTGACAAATCTTTTATACATAACTCTTTCCTGGTGCCGTACTATGCTCATTCAAGGTTTTCTCTGAAGCCCAGTATGAACCAAAAGTCATACTGAAAGATAGAATCCTTGGAAGATATTACAAGTTGTGTATTTTATAATTAGATTTTCTATTGTAGACAAGGTGGGATATTTAACAATCCATGCAGCTTGAGTCTATTTGACAATATTTGCCTTGTACTAAAAGCTTTAGAAAATCCTATTTGTTTAGTGAAGTGCACATAGACTCTATTAACAGACTCATCTTAAACTTAAAGCAGTGACATCTTTGAGATAGGTGTGCCCTGTCGCTTGCTGCTTAAATATTCAAAGCAAAATGTCTAGTGAATGCAGGCAGTGGGGACAGAAGCATCACGCAGGCGTCATATCCAGGGAATTTTAAATGTGTGCTAATGGCTTTTCTCACTTCTCTGGCACTTCATTTTTGCAAACATCATTTCCTCTGCTACAACATAACTTATGTTGCATGGAAAAATTCTCTTGCACCCTTTTACTATCAGTTCTCATTCTATTTGATGAGAAAAATTTATTTTCTGCGTGTTTTGGAGAAACTAGACAAATTAATGGAAACCTGTAAATACTGGGTAGCACCAAAGGAAGAGAATCACCGTATTGCCCTCATGTCTCACTTAGAATTTTTCCTGGTGACATTTGATCATTTACAGTTCTTTACGAAGAGTAGTTTTGATACTTTGACTCTTTGTCTGGTTTATAGAGATCTTTTTTGTTGTTGTTATGACGAGTTGAAAATTGAAGAGTGGGTTGGTTGTCTGTGATCAAAGATTTCCAAATAAAGTTTATTAGTTTTTATGTCTTATAGTATCTCTAAAATTAGAGCAACTTAGCTCTGAATGCGAGAATGCTGCTGGAATTCTTATGACTCTTCATTTAACTAATGTGGAAAAGTTCATAATGGATTAGTTGACCTTGCTCCAATTAGCTTGGCTCTCAATTCATTATGAATTTTGAAGTAGGTCCAAAGAAGAATAAAACTTCATTGTATTCTTAGGATAGGACAAAATCCATGATGGGATGGAACCACCCACATTTGCACTGAGATGTCCATTTTGTCTCCAAAGGATGATTAATTTGTTGTGCATAAGACTCTCACTGGTATCTATAGGCATAAGAATTGTACTTTTATGATTGAAGCATTTCCCAACAATTGCCAACAATTGTCTTAAAGAACTTCAAGTGTGAGTGACACGATATTTATGGGGGAAACTTTTAAAAAAATGGAAAGTATTTGAAATAGTAACATCGTAAATTAGGAGGACAACATGCTTCCTCTTCAAAGCAGCTCTTCTTGACAATGATAGAATTTAGGTAGAATTTTCCCCATTTGAATTTTACTATACCATAAACAGTCCCTAGGGATATATTTCTTTTACCACTTGCCCGTGTTGTTGATTCATCCCATACTTGGCTGAAATATGAGATAGGTTTAAGTTATGGTTAGCTATACCATGATAAAGCAGCCAGCAACCAGCAGAATGGAGAATCTTCCGTTTTATGGATAATCTACCATGATTCACTATAAATGTTAGTGGTGGCTGAGTCAGCTGACTTCAGAGTGGGAGATTAGTTTAAAACATACTGATCACTTCAAGCTGTTGTGAGTACCCTCTCCTCTCTAGTCCTTGAGCATTCTCCTCCTCCAGGGTCATTCAGTTTTGGGAAATGAGAAAGTCCAGTTTTTTCAAACCATTCTTGTACTTGTCACTTCATTAAGCTATTTGAGAGTCACCAGGAAATGCCAAATTTGAAAGAATTAGGCTGTCTTGATGAAACAGCTGAGGGAACATCTATAAAATGGGAGGGCTTAGGTCATTCAAAACCAAGTAGCTGTGTGGGTGTAGTTCTCTTTGAAAATGGCCTGGTACCATCTGGCTGATCAGTTATTCAACTGCAGATTTCTATAGGCAAAGCTGGGAATGAGTTTTGACAGATGTCTAAACCCACAAATCTAACCATTTGTCAAAACCATCTGTTACTCATACCGTTGCTGTGATTGGCAGATTGTTTTCTCATAAGCTCATAAGTTTCAGAAAGGAGGGAAGCAGCAAAATCCCTGGGTTTAACCGATTGGTTTATTTAATGTGCGTTACCTATCTAGAATTAGGGTACCATCATTCATGGTAAGCCAGAAGGGAAGCCATAGAGTAGGATAGGCGTGAGTAAAGGGAAAAACAATTTTTATGATGGCATAATTTGATTATTATAAAAATACAATTTTATGCCAATTCAATCATGTGTAGGTAGCATGATATAGGGAAAGACAAATCATTGGGAAAGAATTATGAGTATCCCAATGATGCCCTTGAAGTGATGTCCCGGTGCCTAGAGACCGTGCGGGTCTGGATGGGGAGAAACAGGCTCCGACTCAACCCTTCCAAGACCAAGTGGCTGTGGCTTCTGGCGTCCCGATATAGCCAGCTGGTGCCATCGCTGGCTATTGGGGGCAAGTTACTGGCCCCCACGGAGAGAGCTCGCAACTTGGGCGTCCTCCTGGACTCACGGCTGTCTTTAGAAGAGCATACGACGGCTGTGGCCAGGGGGCTTTTTATCAGGTCCTCCTGATTCGCCAGTTGCGTCCCTTTCTGAATCGGGACTCCTTACGCACAGTCACTCAGGCAGTCGTCACCTCCCGCCTGGACTACTGTAATGCTCTCTACATGGGGCTCCCCTTGAGGAGCACCCAGAGGCTCCAACTGGTACAGAATGCGGCCGCGCGGGGGATTATGGGAGCGATGGGGTGCTCCCATGTGACACCCCTCCTGCGTGAGCTGCACTGGCTCCCAGTGGTCTTCCGGGTGCGTTTCAAGATGTTGGTTACCACCTTTAAAGCGCTCCATGGTTTAGGGCCTGGGTACTTACGGGACCACCTTCTGCCACTGATAGCCTCCCACTGGGCAGTACGCTCCCACAGAGAGGGACTCTTCAGGGTGCCGTCGGCCAGACAATGTCGGCTGGCGACCCCCAGGGGGAGGGCCTTCTCTGTGGCAGCACCTGTCCTCTGGAACGACCTGTCCCCGGAGATACGTAGGATCCCAGATCTCCGTGCTTTTCGCTGTGCCCTTAAAACTTTTTTATTTCATCAAGCCAGGCTGGCTTAACCCCCCCCCCCTTAGATATTTTTAATTATTAATTGATTTTAGTTGGGGTGTTTTAAATTTATTGGGCCAAAATTTGTTTAATTCTTTTTTTTAAAAAAAATAATTTTTTGTATGTGATGTTTTTATTCTTGGCTGTTCACAGCCCTGAGTCCAGTGGGATAAGGACTGTATAAAAATCTAATAAAATAAAATAAAATAAATAAAGTATCTCATAGGGAGGAAATGGAATATATCACTAATATATTATCTTTCCACATTCAATATATGCTTGCCATCCTGGAGTTCCAGTTGTAATATCATGAAAAGTCTTGTGGGTCTTATTGTGGGGAAAAATTGGTACCATTCCAGCCTGTGGGCACAGTCCTGCTGCCATCAGAGTCAGATGATGAATCCCTGTTAGTATCGTTATTGCCCCAATATTCAGAAATCAAAAAGAAGAAAAATACTTGAAAGCCCTTTAACAGTCTATTTATTTACCACAGATCTTGAGAGTCTGAATCAGGTTTTAATTGTCTTAACTGCTTTCTGCAAAAAGCATTGGAAATCTATCAACTTCAGCTTCCCTTTTGTGACCATATTAGTTTCTGCTTCTGTCAGCTTTTAATTTTGGGGAATCTGCCAAACTCGGTTGTTCAAATCTTAACATTTTTGTAAAGTTGCATAAAATGAATATGAATATTGGGGACATTTTTAAACACACTAATTTTTGCTTGAAGTTTTAGCCAAAATACTGCAACACAATTTTGCAATATCCCTTGGTATACTGCATTTCTATACATAACTACCAACATTAAAAAGTATATGCAGAATATACACAAACATATCCAGAAAGCAGCTTCATTCACTGTAACTCAAAGCTTAGAAGAATATCCAGATTTTAATACCTTCTAGAACACCATCAGTATGGAAGTTACCTGATCCTGCAGGGATCAGATGCCAGCACCGAGAAGGTACATTGCTTGAATCCTGATTGACCAAGGTGACTTGAAGTGTATTCTTTCTGTCAGCTCTTACCATTCAAACAGAAACCTTGGGAGATAGGCAGTCCCTCAAATAACTCACCTTTATAATAGAGCTATTTAGATTGCAACCAGTACCTTGAATCTCACCCAGAAGCATACTGGCAAACTCACAAAGTAGTGATATACAGGTAGTCCTTGACTTATGACCACAACTGAGTCCAAAATTTATGTTGTTAAATGAGACATTTGTTAAATAAATTTTGGCCCATTTTACGACCTTTCTTGCCACACTTGTTAAGTGAATCACCACAGTTAAGTTAGTAACATGGCTGTCAAGTGAATCTGGCTTCCGCATTGATTTTGCTTATCTAAAGGTTGCAAAATGTGATCACATGACCTTGGGATACAGCTACTGTCCACAGAAAGTCCACAGTATGAGTCAATTGCCAAACATCTGAATTTTGATCACATGATCATGAGGAGCTACAAAAGTCACAAGTGTGAAAAAGGGTCATAACTCACTTTTTTCAGTGCCATTGTAACTTTGAACAGTCACTCAGTGGACTGTTGTAAGTCGAGGACTACTTGTAATGTTGGCATACAATGGCATGCTCGCGATTGGTAATGCTACTTGGTAATGCTTGTCCACGTCGCTGTGTTCTGGATCAATTGCAGCTTCCAAGACTTCATCTAGTCTAGACTACCTTATATAATGTTGGGCCCCAAGAATCAAGAATGATATATGGAGTTACTTCTGAGTAGGTTCCTTTATTGTTCCTCACCTATAGACAGGACCTTGCCAGAGTAAAGCAACTACCTGCATAACTATATGCTACCGTATATACTCTGGGGACTCTTAGGGAGGAGCCATTTAGCCCTCTTTCTGCTGACCATACTTTCCAAGCTCCACTGCCTCTTTGCCCCCTGGAATGCTACTCTTCTCTTCTGGGAATCCAGGCAACATTCCACCACATATGTAGTTGATTGCAAAAATTGAGCCATAAGGTGTCAAGGATATTGGATATATATTTTTTTAAATTTGATTTATATGCCGCCCTTCTCCGAAGACTCAGGGCGGCTTACAATGTGCTCAGCAATAGCCTTCATCCTTTTGTATATTTATACAAAGTCAGCTTATTGCCCCCACAACTGGGTCCTCAATATCTGTCGTAGAGGACTCTTAATGAAATAAGACTCAACTGGTGCACCAGACAGAGCTGTGCAAAAGCCTTCTTGGCCCTAGTTGTCATGCAGGAGTACAACCCCTTCAAAGAGTAAAGATGGACAATCCCCAGGCCTAGGTAGCCTCAACAACTACAACAATTTGATCTTGATAGCAGTGGGTTGAGTTAGTTTCTTTCAATCTAGGCCCACACAGCCTCCAGGAACTGGGATAGGACCTTGACAGCCTCAATTTAATATAAGCATTTCTGGACAGAATTTTCTCTAAATCTACCAACACTCAATGCTATTTTTTACTTCTCTATGCACTGCATAAAGCATTTTTTATTATCCAGGACATTAATCTCATGTCAGTATAATATATTGCAGAGCAGTTCATCATTCCAGCTTCTGCTACTACTGATTCTGACTTACTCAAGCCATGTTCTCTACATGGTAGCCTTACTTCCCCTACAGGGGGACATTGTAATGATATTTAATATGGTACAGTAAATGCTATTTGCTCTATGTTCTTATGTAATATGGGAATTCCTGAAATAACATCACTCTTTGAATTCATGTGTATTCTTAAATATAAAAATAATTTACAATATTAGTTTCTAAACTTCCTGCAAATCCAGGATCCATTTTTAAATGTATCTACATTAATTCGTTGATTTTAGGAGGTCCCCAGTTACTTTTGGTGATGGATACTTGGTATGTTAAGAGTATGTTATGGATATTCTAAAAAAAAGAACCACCATGTTGCTACTCACAAAAGCCTAACTGGGATGAATGCTCCCTTTGCCTCCCAGGTTATTCCATATTAACCCACTTTATATTTGCATTTCCCCCCCTCAGTACCTTTCAAGTACCTTTTGAGTCAAAAGTTGATATGATATCGATACATGCAGAGAAAGCTCAAGTAGGTACAGCATTGACTTTATCTCAAAAAGCAAAGTAGATTTAACCAGGAAATTTCAGACTTAAGACTAGGAGCCATGGTGGTGCAGTGGTTAGAATATAGTATTGCAGGCTAACTCTGCCCACAGCCGGGAGTTGGATCCTGACTCAGGAAGATTGACTCAGCCTTCCATGTTTCTGAGGTTGGTAAAACGAGGACCCAGATTGTTAGGCGCAATATGCTGACTCTGTAAACCGCTTAGAGGGGGCTTAAAGCACAATGAAGCGGCAAATAAGTGCTATTGCTGTTGCTGTTGCTATTGCTAAAGGTTAGGCTAGGATATAAAAAAATATCCAGAAGAATGTCCAATGACAAATCATCTTCACAGCATTGCCAGGAAAACTATATGTCTGTTGAGTCATTATGAGTCAGACTTGATTTGAAGACTTGACTTTATACTCTTTATCTAATTATTCTTATAAAATGTAATTTGAGAATATTTGCTTAATTTGCTTGGTATGTATAAATAATCAGCAGTTTGTAATAGCAATTTTGACATCCAGGTGGAGTATTTTTGCTAGCTGTCAATATCTGATTGACAATGACATCTGATACATTTTGGGTCAATATTTGATGGCAATAACAAGAGATCTACAATAAAACTCTGTTTTCTACTACTTGACTTTGTGAATTGATTTTAGTTTATTACGCAGAAATATATATTATTTTTTCTCTGTGTAAATCTTCTCTTCCCTTCTCTTTTTGTGATTCGTATCATGCAATGTGGAAGCTTCCAGTTCAAACCCATTTGACATCCTCTTTTTTAAAAGAAATCATGGTTATCAGATTCAGAACAAGTAAGGATCTTAAACTGTATTCCAAACTCAGTTCAAGATTTTGGTTTGCTTCAGGTTTAATAACATATAGTAGTTCAAACATATGAAAAATGATAATTAATTGAAGTTCAGTATTTTTCTATGGCACATCAAAAAAGAGAGGACAAAATACTTATCATATGTTCTTCCTTATTTCCTTGCCAGTGCCATTAGTTAACTTGTTCCTTGCTTTAATAATTTATTTAAACAATCACAATGATCCTGTAATTGTAAAAGCACAGATTGTCCCAGTGGTATTAGTTGATAATGTTAACTTCTATGATTTTGCTGACAAAAGTTACTTTTTGACAGAGAATATGTGAAATAAATACAATTTAAATATTCATAATACGGTAAATCCCAAAATAATAATAAGATTAAAACAAGCAGTTAAAAATGAAAATGTGGTCATAACAGAAGTAACCGAAGAAAAAAAACTAATAAATTATGGGAATAGAACTAAATAGAATTAAATCAAATCAACAGGTTCAAGATCTGTCTCTCTGTCTCTCTGTCTAGCTAACTAACTAACTAACTAACTAACTAACTAACTAACTAACTAACTAACTAAGCAAGAACATATCTATGGGCAACCTAAGATAATTTCCTGTAAAGAACCAGATCTTCACCATTGTTCCTTTGGTAACTCAGTGGACAATGAATGTCCACAGAGGTATTGGGTTGAAGTTCCATACCATTTCTGAGATCAACATTTATGTCTCTCTGGTGTCTAGTGGCCATCAAGGTCTTAATTAGACATTATTCTCCATCATGTTATGTCAGCAGGTCTTACATTTTTTAATTTAGCTTTTATAGTGTGGTCATTGTCAAATCTACTGAACTGTCCTTATAGATGATGCTAATGGGAAAAATAAAGTAGAGGAAAACCATTTTGCATTTAATATAATTTTTAACTTGTATACATTGGGTTTTTTTTTTTCCTTTTCATGCAGACAGGATAGCAAAGTTTCTAAAAAGAAACCAACAGGAAGTGTTTTGTTTTATTGGATCACTGTATTTCAGTCTATATTGGGTACTCTTCAAGGCAGTTCAGAAGTCACAAAATACAACTGTATGACAGACAGATTCATTAGTACAGAAGATTAATATGCTGGTATAAGATTTTACGGTCAGTATCTGTTTAATACTGTTGGGCTTCAAGGTTTAGTAACCATGGCGTAGACAACAGATTGCCTGACATTCTGCTAGCAACTGCGGCTGGCGTCTTCAGAGGCAAGATAGTCTGGTATGCAGACATTCAGTAGCCCAAAACCCTGGATTGGATCTGAGCCCATTCAGAGGTTCTCACTTATCTATGAGATTTTTAAAGAAAGACATGGATATTACAATACATTAAGTCCATTTACTTTAATTAATATAATATAGATCTAATTTAAGCTTTATTTCTCTGGTTTGGCTTTGCCTGCCAAGTGTGGGTACTATCTATTACAGGCTTGTCCTCTTGTTACAAAGTTGTAAAAGCAGAGGAGTGATGCTCAAATTCAGAGAGTATTGTTAGGAAGTAAGGATGTTCATTAGCTCCAGAATCCTTTTTTTTCTTTCTTTCACCAAGTAGCCAATGATCATGTTCTTCGGCCTTCATTCTTCCGATTTGTGCAGTTTCAACATAATGTCTAGAATGAAAAAAAGCTAGTAATATTTTCAATTCTGCTTTCAACACACTTGTTTTTCTATCGTTAACCCAGCCTTAGTTAATATGCATAGGTTATTTTTGAACCTGGCAATGAGTATGCATTTGTTGCAGAATAATGGGATCAAAAGATGTGAATTTTAACGATCCATTTATTACTTGAGGCGAGGGAATCATCTTAACCTTGATTAAGCCATTCAGATGCATAGTGCAATGCTTTATTTTCACACTCCTTTTTCCCATCTCTCCTAAAACTTTTGTACAGCCATGTTCCATTTACTGGAATATGTTGAAAGGAATTATTTTGTGCGGGAAACATGGAGACTGCTTGGAAAGATGGTTTAATGGGGTTTTTGGGTCCTGGGTAAAAAAGAGCACATGTAGTGGAGAGAGGGATATATTTATACACTTCTTTGGGCCCTGCCTTAGAGTTTCCTGTTCCTGTACAAGAAATGTATCCCATTGGCTGTCAGACTCCCAGGGGCAGGGGTCTTAGCTAACTTTGTAGGCTGTCTGTGTCCCAGGCCTGGTTGAATCTTGCTGGGAGATGATGTAATGAAGGGGCTTTTGGAAATTCCTATTATGGCTTAATGGCTTTGTCCTGATTTGGATCTTGTGTGAGGGCTAATCCTATCATGTCCTGAGGGCCATGTCTTTTGTGTTGTAGATAAGCTGGTCCAGCCTTTTGTTTTGTAAATAACCAAAGTATCTGCTAGGGGCAGGGAGCTGGGTTTGAGTTTCTGTCTTAAGATTTCTATTTCTCTTTTAGTAAAAATATTCTGCGTTTTTAATATTTTCTAGAATTTTTCATTTTTCTAGGAGTGGGGTGGGTGCTAACTTGCTACAGTGCATAGTTTAGACGAGCAGTCGTTTCTGAAAAAAATGTTTTCTAAACATTCAGAGTTTAGATTTATCAAGATCATTTTGATTTTGTATCTTTTCACTTCAGGTGGTAATGTTAGGGTTTATAACTGAAGTACAATTGATATTTATTTAATACATGCTTTTGTGAAATATATGTAGTAGAACAACACTGTAGTTTCTTTCTCCAAATACAGTATGCTTTCTTCTTTTCTTTTTCCCTCTCATCACATTGTCAACTTTTGAACAAGATGAAAGATTGGAAAATAATGAAAGGGATAAAAGGCATTATTATAACAACAATCAAGCCCACAAATTCCCTTTAAGACTCAGGTAAATCACTTTCTTCGTCCAGCATTTTGTGACACAATAGTTGGTCACAGACTATGTGTTCAAGATATTATTAACCATTAAGTAGAGAAGTCAACATCTTTCTACTCCTGCTCTCAAGTAGCAGTTGATGTATAAAGGAAACTGTTAGGATCCAAGAAGTAAATAATATTCATAAAGATTACCTGCTGTAGATAATCTGGTTCTTATGAATTTGTCCAATCCACTATCCATTATTTATTAAAAGGTTCACACAAGTACCATATTTTCCCCAAAATAAGACCGTTTTATATTTTTTTAAACCCGAAATAAGCGCTTGGCCTTATTTTCAGGGAAGTCTTATTATTTTGGGGCACGTGGAGCAAGACAGGGCTCCTCTTGCTGTCTTACCTGATTTCTAGCTCTGTCTCCCTAACCCTAACCAGAGGAAATGGCGGGGACCGGCTGCACATGCATCTAAATATTTCCAGGGATGGCTTATTTTTGGGGCAGGGCTTATTTTCAGGGAAGGTAATATTTTCCGGGGAGGGCTTATTTTCGGGGAAACACGGTAATCATCCCATCTATTGACATCAAATTCCACAGTTATCACATTTATTTATATCTCATATTTTTAAACCACCCATCTCCCTCAAAGAGGGACTCTGAGCGCTGTACAATGCAATATAATTGATAAATAAAACAATGTATAAAAATTAATATTAAAATTGTGTACTGACCCACATGTTAGATTGGGGAATCACTGACTGGGTTAACTCACTTAAAATACAATTTCTCTGTTCCTATCAATCCAACAACGAGGGAGCATCACACTGGAGGTGGCTGATGAATTAAGAAGCAATACCACCTCTCCCCCCATACCCCGTGCATCCTGCTCCCTCCTTCTCCAACTTTTAACTATAATCTTATATTTGATTGATTTCCATAAACATACTGAAGCATAACTTGAAATACTGATGCTGGGATCAGTTAACTGCATTCTCCATGCAGTTAAATAAAAAAATTGTAAGAACCAAGGGACCAGTAAAATATTGTTTTCATAACACTGGAAGTTACCTTGGAGATCAACTGATTAACTCTGCATCCGACATAGAATTTGCAGAATGATTGCAATATCCTCTGCTTAAATAGTAATAGGGAAGCTATGCCCCCTATCCCCAGACAATCTATTTTAGTCCTCAGTAGGTCAGAGCAGTGGTGAAATCTAAAATTTGTTACTACCAGTTCTGTGGGCGTGGCTTAGTGGGGGGAGGGGTAATGTGTAGACATGGCCAATTTTTTTTTTTACTTTTAAAACCATTTTCTACATGTAAAACCATGTAAAAAAATGCTTTCAAAAGGCTCTGATGATCCCAGCTGAGTTGCTTGATTATCAGAGGGTTTTTAAAAAACCCTCTGCCAATCAGACAACTCAGCTGGGATCGTCAGAGCTTGGATCGTCAGAGCGATTTAAAAGGAAAAAAACCTCTGATGATTGCCCGGCTCAGCTGGGCATGGGGGGAGGGGGCAGGGATTTTTGCTACCGGTTCTCCGAACTGCCTGCTGCCATCACTACCTACTCGCCCGAGCCAGTCCGAACTGGGAGCATTTCACCCCTGGGTCAGAGTTAGGATTGAGTTAGGTTGGCATGAGAGTCTTTCTTTAATTTAATTTAATTAATTCAATTTATATGCCGCCCCTCTCCGAAGACTTCAACAGAGATATTTTCTGCCATGCCATCCAGAGGACAAGACCGTTTCATCTTCTATATGACATCTCTTTGTATATTGAAAGAAAGCTTTTTATGTCTTTATGTCTTTTACATCTTCTATTCTGCTGGTTGAACATAATCAGATACTTTGACTGTTCCTGACATGAATTGGCTAATTGGGTGGCAGGGAGCTTAAACGTGCTTTCAAACTGACTGTCAAATATAACTGCCTAGCTCGTAACTGCAATAGAAGTCCATTTGCTCCTTTAATTATCTTCAGTGGATACTTGTTTCACCCTGTGCATAATCTTAATATTTCATTAGAAAATTAATGGTCCTTTCAAAACTTAATTGAAGGGAGAGGAACTGTATGACAAAGGAGGGTCATGAATAAATAGTGGAAGATTTTGTTTTGGTGGCAGATATCTTGTAAGATGTTTATGTGATGTCTTTCATTTAAATATACATTTCAGAAATTTAGTCTCAATTAAAGATTTACAATGAACTTGGGGGATTATAATTTAGTGAAAGATTAGGAATTTGCTTTTAAGAACCTCTCTCCCCATACAAAGAAATCCAGGTTGCAAAATTCCTTGAGAAAAGGATATTAGTCCTTTGCAGACCATACCAAGCTGGGGGGAAATACACTTCAGAAGATAGACTCAAGCTACAGAAGGATCTTGACTGAACGCTAAGCCTGTCCAACAAAATGCAATTCAGTCCTGATAAAAGTAAGGTTTTACACTTAGGCAAGAAAACCCAAAAGCACAAGTATCTGACTCAACAATAGTGATTGTGAGAGGGATCTAAGTCAGGGGTCAGCAACCAGCAGCTCTGGAGCTGCATGTGGCTCTTTCATCCCTCTGCTGCAGCTCCCTGTTGCCGGTCGGTAAAAGGAAAACACGCCACACTAGGAGGAGACTCTATAGTGGGGGAACCGGACTTCTGGTCGGCAGAGGAAAAAAGACACTGCGCTAGGAGGAGACTGTATGGTGCGGGAACCGGATATCTGTTAGTCTATGCTCTATTATATTGTTGTTCCATCTTATCAGTTCTGATCAGCAGCTGCTGTGCAGAATTCCAGGATGTATTTTTCCTGAGTAATGCCAAGGATGAAATTAGAACCATTTGCACACCAAGCATAGATATTCCAATGAGAAGATTTGAAAAGCCTTGATGTCAAAAGAATAACAGACAGAATGAGTTAATTCCCCAAATTTACCCAGGTCATTCTAAAAAGTCAGATGGCTAATTTTGAGCCAGTCACTTTCTCTCAGCCCTTGCAGGTTGTTATTGTGGGGAAAATAGATGGAGGAAGAAGCATTAAATAGGTTGCTGCCTTGAGTTATTTATATAAAAAAATAAAGGAGATTTTTAAAAAAATCTTAAAGACTCCGTCCATTTGCATGAAATGCTGAGTTAGGATTAACATTACTGGTTTTGTTGGTATATTTGAGGGCTGGAGTGTTATTGTATTGTGAAAATCCTACCTATTCTTTAATTTGTGGTTTAATGTATTGTGCTAGGTCTACAATATTAGGAATACAGAATTCTTGAAACTTGGGAGATGATAGCAAAGAGATCTTTGTCTGAACATTGGCAGCCTGGAAATAGTAACCATAATTATTCTAACTCAGGAAAGAGATTAATTCAACAAAGTGTTAACTATTGTGATAACTAAATCCTATTTCAAGGTTTCTGAAAATATGGGATAAGTATATTTTGTGAATTATCGAGCAACACTATTCCTATTTCAATTGTTCGCCCATAATAAAATATACAAACATGGTATTTTTTTAAAAAAATGTTTCTTGCTACTGTAGTGTTTTCATTTATTTTTTTCTTTGTCGAAAGGAAGAGAACATTAAATGAACAGATGGTTGGAAATACTATGCTAGTGAATTCCTTATGGCATTTTGTAACCAACGGCATATGTTGTTGTGGTGGGTTTGTTTTAAAGCGACCATTAAAATGTGTTTATCTTTTCTTTCACAAGTTTTATCCTGTGCTTGTGAGGGCATTAGGTGAATTCTGTGACTGTCACTAAGGTCAGATTAACAAGAGAAAACTAAATTTTCTCTTGTTTTCTCTTTCACCTCTTCTTTTTGCAGAATGCATAGCCAATATAGCATGGCTGTAATGCTTCCCTTTTTCCAGAAAGCTGAAGTTTTTTTGGGTCTATATTTTTGTTAACCAATCGAATGTATGTTTATTAATCTAACACAATCTCAACCTATGGTCTGCGGACCCCTGGGGGGCCCACGATGATGTCACAGGAGAGGGTCCACAAATGCTTGAAGAAATGTTACGATTTAAATCTTGAGTTAAGTCTTGGAAGTCCGTGGCCATGGTCCATGTCCACAAAAGGTATTTAAAGGGGGTATGTGGAGAAGAAAAGACTGAGAACCACTGATCTTAACACATTGATCAATACACAGTGAAAATCCATATTGTCTTAGATCAGGGGTGTCAAACTGGCAGCCCAAGGGGTGGATGCGTCACGTGCAGGCCATGCCCACCAGGGGTGGATTCCAAATCCTGTTGCTACCGGTTCACTTGTGCGCACTCGTGCACACACAGCACTTCTGGGCATGCACAGAAGCTTCTGGGCATGTGCAGAAGTGTCCGGCTGGGTGGGCGGAGCCTCCCACCGCCGCTACCGGTTCACCCGATCTGGTGCGAACTGGTAGCAACCCACCACTGATGCCCACCCCAACTCCGTGAAGGGAAAACCCATCATGATACGTCATGTGACAGCAATGTGACACTGTGAGTTTAACACCTGTGTCTTAGATTAACAATATAGTTCTTACCTCAAAAAATGTCCTGCCCTCTGGTGCTTTGGAGAATAATTTGACCCAGAATTTGAGTATTCTTTGTGGCAAATACTAGAATACTGCTATCATGTCACCCCTAATTCTTCTTTTCCTCAGACTAGATGTACATCAAAACACATTAAAGAAAATATCCTGAATTTAAGCACATATTCCTCTCCTCTACTTTTAATATAGTACAGACTGATCCAGAAATGGAAAGGAATAAACTGAGCTAGCAAAGGGATAGGCAATCCCACATCCTCAATTTTGGACTTCAGTTCTAGGCAGCATTTCTACCTAATGGCAGAAGATTGTGAGGAAATCTCAATCTTTGAAAGTCTCAAAAGGTTCCTGCTGTCTTCTGTCTGGAGTAAATATGCACTGATTCATTCATTTCCTCAGGAAATTTTGCCAGGTGAAAAGAATAAATATTGGAATGGTAAACCACTTGCCTCTATGCTCTCCAGTGATGTCATTACATTGCCATACTTTCTACTGCAGATGTTGAAATAATAAAAACCTGCAGCCCTCTTGCCAAAACATTGCTCATCCCTACTATAGAGAATATGAAGAAATACCAGCAGCCATGTAGTTGTCTGAAGTGTGCCTCCCAATGAGACAAGCTTTTCTTTTTTCAGCCCTGACAGCTGCATGCTCTCACAGAAAGTCCCAGGTGTAGATCAAAGAAATCACGCCAAAAAGGGCAACAGACGGTACAATGAAAGTGTAATGAGTTAGAGAAAGCTGTAGGAGAATGGCTAGTACAGGTGAAATTTAAGTTTTAGTTTTGACTCTTAATGCAAGGAGGATATTTCTTCAAGTGATAGAAACTTTGCCCTATTATATGAAACTACAAGGATACTTCCTAACATCTGTGACTTATAGTTCTCGCCTCCTGTTGTATTTATGTTGACCAGGTTGGTTAGATGTAGCAGAATTATGCATAAGCAAGATTGACCATTCAAGTATCACTAATGCTCCTACTAATGCTCCTGGGTTTTTTTTTTAAACTCTTGCTCCTTTTGCCTGTCTCTGAAAATCAAACGTGTCAGAAACTGATTCTGAATTTGGTTATAGCTTCTACATAGCTTTCTCTGCTTTATAGACCCTGCGTAGGCTTACTTCTCTCTTTGCTCCGAGGTATAAGCCTTTGTTACTCTGAGACAAACTGTGCTCCCAGGCAACCCTCTGTGGTATTTATACAGGCTAGAGTTTGTTGTGGTTCAGCACACACCACAATTCTCACATGGGAAATCTTAGCTTTGGAACTCTGAGCTAGGCTACATAGAGATACACTTGAGTATTTGCAGAGATGTGTTCTGCGTTATCAAAAGCAGAGTTTGCATCCATTATCTGTAGTATTGGGAATATTCTGTTAGGTGTGCTATTGGGCATTATGATGCATGTATGATGACTAATGCTAATTCTGAAAAAGGTTTAGGAAGATTAAGTAAAATGTAAAGTATGTTATGGTAAGCAGGTGTTGTGAATAGCTCTGAAAATGTAATGTGTGCCTCATGATATTTCTGTTTGTATACGTACTTCAGCCAGATGCTATGATTATTCAGGTTTACTTTTAAATGGAAAAAAAAATCACATTATGACTAATTAGCTATAAGAAAATATTTATGGGAACACCACTTCTCCTTTATAGAATTAACAACTTCGACTTATCTAACAACCCTGTGGAATAAAACTGGTAAAAAATAGTTTTATTTACAGTGTTTAAGGTGGTGTACATATAGGTAGTCCTTATTTAGTGATCACAATTGGGACTAATGACTTGGTCTTTAAGCAAAATGGTTGCTAAGTGAAAAACAGATGAGAACGACTGTACTTATTTTACTTCAACTTTCTTTTGCTTTACAACATCAGAAGGATATGCACCCAAACAGCCAGATAAACCCAAGTAGTGGGGAAAACTTCTGGAACTCAACTCACAAGAAAGCCTGATAGGACAAATCAACCTCTTTTCTCCTTCTCCCTCACCCTTTCGAATACTCACCCAAGTCCTGGATAATTAGCAAGAAGAGAAATTGAAATTCTCATTGGCGAGAAAGGATTACAAGAGAGTAGGCAGGGCAATACAGTCTGCAATAGACACTGAAAGTAATGCAACAGCACCATCTGTTTGCCTAATGCTCTGGCAGTTTCAAGCCACAAGTGGTTCAGGAGGCAAACAAAAGCCTGTAGTGTGAAACTGAAATTGGAGTGTCAAACTGGCGGCCCATGGGCCGGATGCATCATGCATAGGTCACGCCCACTCCTGCTCCATGAAGAGAAAAAACATTACAAAATGTCACATGACGGCAACATGACGCTGCGAGTTTGACACCCATGGATTAGTGTCTTGTCAATTTCAGGCAGCAGCTGTAAGACCCCTAATTAATTCAGAGCTAAGCTTGTTAACTTGCTCTTAGCACTTTTTAAAGGGCAGATTCTGCTGTGGAGAAAAGCAGCTTGGGAAGATATAGCTAGTTTAGGCAATCTCTCTGCTCTGCATGTGGGAAGAGGTCAGGCACCGTTGTTCTAACGGTGATGGTAAAAGAGAATACATAACTGGGGAAGAAAGAGATGCTGTGAAGGTTGCAAATGTGGGCATTGAATGCAAAATTACTTTTTTTACAGTGTTGTAACTGAAGACAGTCATTAGATGAAGATTACCTGTAGTTTCTTTCATATATATCTTATTTCATATTCATAGAAACCCAGTGATTTTTTAAAAGTACTTTTTCCAGTTTTAATTCAAATAACTCAAAAATATCCAAGAATATTCATGGTTGAGCAGGGATCTGAATTCTGGTTTGTTACATCCAAGCCTCGAATACTTTAATCTTCACAACATCTTAGCACCCTTTAAACTATTTTTAGCTGCCTCTGAAAAACTAGCAAACAATGACTTGTGAACAAAATAGATATAACCGAATCCCTGCAATTACATTACTCATTTGTGGAAATTTATACATTTCATTTTGAGAAACTTTTTGTTGATATACTTGATAACCCAAATATTAATTGATTTTTTTCAGCAAAAAGGTGAATTCTGACCCTACACATTTCCTAGATGTTGCCATAGAAACAGGGTTATTACCAACCTTTCTTCATGAGTTGCTTGAGTTAACTTCATTCCAGTTACCATGGTACTGCCTTACTATAAGGGGATTTTTTTATTTATATATTTATTTGTGCTAGAGTTTCCTTTTGTATTTCATTACTCTTTCTTCCTTAGCGTTCTCCAGTGATTATAGTTCAAGCAGTATCTTCAGACAGATACAAGTTATATCTGCTTCTGGACAGTGTCTCAGGCATTTGGCCTTATTGCTAGTCATTGCATATGTTGCTACTATAAATTCAAACTTTCTTTTGAAAGTTCATACTCACAGTGCAGGTGGATCTCTCCCATTAGATTTCTTCAGTTGAGGAAAGTTCAACTGAGAAAGTAATGATTGGCCAAAAGTCAATAGCTGAGCATGATGACTCAGATGTGACTGGCATATATCAAATAAAATATTTTTAATGGTCGTGGATCAGCACAGCAATTGGCATAGGCCTTCAGTGTTAATTTTTACTCTTTTTAGGGTATTGCAGGCCAGTTACTGCTTGTCTATAATGAAATTACTATAAGAAGACCTCCTTCATCTCCATGTCTACTAACATCTAATTCACCAGTGAAAAATGAGCACCAGTTTTTCTGAATCAGCAGAAATTTGTTGCATTTAGAACAACAAATGATAGATACCCTCAGGTCAAATTTCATTCTGGGTGACTGGGTCTATTCTGTTTTCTTGATAGCTTTACAGAAGTGGCTTGCCATTGTTCTGAGATTTTTTAATTTTATTTTTACAGTACTTCTCCATTCTAGCCCAATTTCCCAGTCCTTGTACTAACCATGGCTAATTGTGCTTAGTTTCTGAACCCTGCTACCCACTAAGGCAATATAATAAAACCCTTCCAAATGGTAGTAATGAAGGAAGAAAATAACTCATCTTGACTCCAAGTTAAAAGCTTCCACTATTGACTTATTCATTTATTTGAAACATTTGTACCCATGCTTTAGCTATAAAATCTTCCAGATATCAAAAATGATACTAGGCTTACAGTCAAATGACATGATGCATGAGAACAAAAAATACATAGAGAGATAAGGAAAAACATGTTTTTTAAAGTTTTTAAAATTATAATTCTTAAAATGGAATGAAAATAGTTTTGGTGGGTACAGGATAGAGAATGTTTAACCGTGACTTACTGATTACAAACAGGTAGAGCAGGGGTATGAAACTCACGGCCCTTGGGCCGGATGCGTCACACTCTGGCCACGCCCACCCCTGGTTTAGCAAAAGGAAAAAAAGTTGTGATACATCATGTGACAACAATGTGATGTTGCGAGTTTGACATCCGTGAGGTAGAGCGTTTGTCTTAATGGGAGATTATGGAGATTGACAGAAAACAATAAAAATATATTTTCTATCAGTCGACCAGGGGCCTTTCCTTATACTTCTAGATTCAGGCATAAATACCTCTTTTTGCTGTATCCTATATCCTAAAGAATGCTTTTCCTCATGTCTATCTGAAATGGTTGCATCTATGAAAGAGTAAGAAGACTGTATGACTTCTTGTGAGTTTCCTATCTTATTAATAAGGTGAGCTTATAGTCAGTGTCAACGATAAGTACCTCTGGATCACAAGTCTACTGTGCCACCTATCTTAATGTATGCAGACCTCATCATTTCCTTAAAATAACTATACTATGTAGACAACAGATTTCAGTGCATTGCTGTTACCTGGTTACAGTTCTAAATTTAAACTTCAGTAATTCACAAGTTGTTTTACTGATTCAAATATTTTAGAATTAATTAAAAATGAATAATTGCCACCGCTTCTTAACCCTGTATTTCTGCCATACAATATATAATAGAGCTGTCTGAAGCATTCATAGAGAGGACTTGTCAAAAAGTGCTGGTTACAAATGAAGCTCCTGAACTCATTAAAGTAGCTGCATCTTTTGAAGAGTTCACATTATTGAATTTTCTGTCCAATATTCCCTTTTTAAAAAATGACACTTTTAAAGCTTTTTTAAAAGGTTTTATACTTTCACAGCTTAAAATCTAATTTATATAATCTTTTTAAAAGATATGTTAATAAAAAGGCCCTCATTAGTTTAAAAACTCATTAAAATATCTGTTTAGAGGCTGATTTGAATAAAGATACCTTTCCCACACATAGAAAAAAGAATAAAGAAGTCACCTTGATTGTTTCCAAAGTTTTAGGCAAAAGTCTACCCTATAGTCTGCTGCTATAAGTAAAAACCTTCTGCAGTCAAAGATAGATGTTCCATGTGATTCTTGCCGCCCTTTGTCCAGACTATTAAGATCCTTAAAATGTGAAAGGTGCTTCTCTAATTCAACATTATACCTGGATTGTGCCTGACTTCTCTTTTCTGTCCAAACTGCTATAGGTGGCATAATGCAAATAGAATTCCGTTAACCTCATTTACCTGAATGTAATTGAGAATTGTGTCATATAATCTGCTTTAAGAAGAGAATCTCTTGCAGTATCCTGTGACATTTATTCAACCATTTCACCTTTGTCAGCACTTTGTCCAAACATGTAATCCATAACTTAAATAAGAACAACCATCTTGAAAAGTGTTGTGACCGTTTGTCTTCTGCAGATAGCACAGGATGTCATTTCTGAGGTCTTTAAGTAATTGCAGGTTGATAAATGAGTTAACGTGCTCGCTGGGTTGGGGAGGAATGCTTTATTATCAGTAGCATATTTTTCATTTCACAGTATTTCACAGTATCCCTCCCCCTTACATATAACACATTTTCTTAATAATACAAAGTACAGTAATCTTTATTGATGAATTGTACATTAAATTCATCAGTATGCAGAAATCATTATGAATGCATTAGAGATACAGGCATTTCAAGCAAAAAGCAGCATCATTGATCAGCTAGTAGCATTTATTGCTCAGATCAATATGCTTCCCCCAATAATCTCAAAAGTAGTGGAGACCTTGGTGCCTCTTCAACTACCCTGTTTCCCCGAAAATAAGACCTCCCCGGATAATAAGGCCAATCAGGCTTTTGAGCACATGTACTAAAATAAGCCCTCCCCTGAAAATAAGTCCTCCCTGAAAATATTTAACCGCATGAGCAGCTGGTCTCCGCCATTTCCTCTGGTTGCTTGCCAAGCAAACAACACGAGGTGAGGCGACGAGGCCGAAGGGGGGAAAGGGAGGGGGGAACATGCCCCACACACCCCACGCGCCCTTACTGAACGGCCGTTCCCTCAACCCTAGCCACTGCGCCCCTTCTGTCACACTAATGGCTGCCGCAAAAGCCATTCGCGAAGAACAGGGAGGCGACAGCAGCAACAGGACATCCGGCATGGTGCAGAGTCCTGGGAAGCATGGCAGGAAGCATGTGTACAGCCTCAGGGGCGAACAGCTGATGAGCGGCTGTGTCAGCAGCAGATATGAGGTGACCACACTCATTGCCTCCTGCACCTCAAAAATAATAAGACCTCCCCGAAAATAAGGCCAAGCGCTTATTTTGGGGGTCAAAAGAAAATAAGACTCTGTCTTATTTTCAGGAAAACAAGGTACCTTCTGGTTAAGTTTGCTGTCTATGAATTTCTGCCTAAATAAACATACATACATACATACATACATACATACATACATACATACATGTGTATATATATTCAAACTCAGTCTTTAAGGTGCCATATGACTTTGGTATTTTCATCAAGAACAAGCAAAGCGCACGCTCAGCAAAACAGTTGTTCAGCCAGTAGGATCCCACCCCTTCTGTGGTGTGCTATGAGTAATTCACAAGCATGGGAAGCATCTATATGAAACTCTATGCACTAAGTTTGTCTCTCATTTGGTGTTTTGTTTTATATAATTAACAAGAACTGTAGTTCACTGGTAAGAACTTTACATGCAGTAAGTCCTTTATTCAGTTCCTAGTATCTTTAGGAAGCTCTGGAAAATGTTCTTACTGAAACCCAGAAACCCATTAACAGTTCCCATTATCACATTGCTTCATCCAAACCAGAGCAGGGATGGACCAGAATAACAGAGTTGGAAGGGATCTTGGAGGTCTTCTAGTCCAACCCCCTGCTCAAGCAGGAGACACTATACCATTTCAGACAAATGGTTGACCAATCTCTTCTTTAAAACCTCCAGTGTTGGAGCAACCACATTGTCAGGAGACAAACTTATTCCACTGGTTAATTGTTCTCATTGTTAGGAAATTTCTCCTTAGTTCTAAGTTGGTTTTCTCCTTTTTAATTTAATGTATTCATTCAATAAGCAGCAGCATAGGGGGAGCTGCTTTATCTCACAAAAGCTTGAAGTTATTTAGTATGTTGGAATCATGTGGCTGAGATAAAAGACATGATTTTTCCCCCTACTGAACCCATAAGGAGCAATCTTTCAAGATGCTACGTAGTTGAAAAAACCAGTAAAACAAACAAGGAAGTATTGCTTCAAAGAAAACTAAGTAAAGACATTAAAACACTAAAGGGAAGTATTTTCATGTAGAATAAACAAACTGGACCTGTCTGAGAAAGTCTATATGGTTTACCATGGAACTTTTACATTGTGTGCATTTAAAAATGCAAGGCCAATATTGAAGGCTGGATTTTTCAGATGATAACAAAATTATAAAATCTGTGCAGTGGCTTGAGAGTTCCATAGGGCAGAGAAAGTCTAATTGGAAAAGAATTATATTGATTTTCTTTCTCTGAGTTATTTTTAGTTTAAACCATTTAATTTAATTAGCACAATAAAACAGCAACAAAAACCTACAACAAAAGAAACATTTGCTAGAAACCCACGTATTTCTTTCATTTGTATGAATTTTAGACTTATCAAAAATAGTACCAGATAATTCATAATTTGGACAAGCAACATTTTGAAGAGGTCAAATGTGTCTCCTGAAACTGGAAGCTAGCTGTGTACAACGTGGTTCTCTGTTCTTCAAAGTCATTGCATCATTGTCATCATCAGCCATTCAGCCGTGTCCAACTCTTGGCCACTCTATGGATCAGCACTCTCCATGCCCCTCTGTCTCATACCACCTCCTTCAGATCCACCATGGTCATCCCTGTATTATCTTTTATAGTGTCCAGCCAGCAGGTACTAGGATGGCCCTAGTAAAAAGTATGTTTGTAATATTAATTGCTAATTGGAATGGTACCTGGGAGCTATAGTCTACCAAATTATAAAGATTTTGTTTGGGTTATATACAGCAGAAGAAATATTTGGCAAATTGAGAATATCAATTTATCTTGTTCTTTTCTAGCCTTTCAATTCATTCAATTTCTAATTTTTGCAAATATGCCAGTTCCAGTCCTTCCAAATTTATATATATATTTATACTTTTTTTAAAAAAAAAACACTGTTCTGTAATTCATATGTACTTTTGTTCCCATTTTCCCCAACATTCTCCCCATTTTGCTTAAAATATATATTTTTGCAAGGAATTTTTCACTAAAATATCTATTGGTGATTACTGAAAAAAATTGAAGATCTTAAGAATAAATTTGGATTTTAGCTTCTGTATTGGCTAGATAAGTTTGCATTACAACATGAACCAAATATATTATCTATCTATCTATCTATCTATCTATCTATCTATCTATCTATCTATCTATCTATCTATCATCTATCTATCTCAGAGCAATTTGAAGGAGGCGCAGTCTCATACAAAAACATTTTTTCAGTGCTGTTTCCTTTTAATACTCTGGATTTCACTTTGCATTGTAAATGCACTCAATTAAAACAAGACAGCTAAAAGAAAGCACAGGGTAAGTGCTTTTTAACATCAGATGTATGATAAAACGTTTTAATTAACCTTTTCAGAACAATTGTATAGCATCGCACAAGCACTTTTTCCTAAGAAAAAAAGACATCTATTACTTCAGTAAATTAATTGTGCTTTCTTATGCTTATAAGCAGTAACAACAGGAAACTTAATTTAAATTCATTGTGGGATTGTTTTCATGTCTTTTCTCTGTTCCTTTTGTAAAAGCATGTATGCTTATGTGTGAAAGAAAGTGTTGTGTAATGTACTGACTCACACTTTTAGCAGCTGAAAAATTGGCCCATTAAAAATATTTTGAGGAGCTTTTTGCACATACAAAATAGAGAGAATAAAATGAAAAACATGGGTATGACTATATGTTTTATATATAAAGTATATATAAAATTAATCTTAAGGCTGGGAAAAAAATTTTCTGGGCCTCCTGAAAGAAAATAAGACTATATTGAACAAATTCACGGCTGAACAACCTTTTGCAGTTCAAAGGCTGCACTTATTCTTTAAATGCCCCAAAGGTGATTTTTCAAAAGGCAACTGGACTTTCTTTGTTTTTCCTTGAAGATGTTTTGCTTCACATCCAAGAAATTTATTCAGTTCTGATTGAATGGTGGAGAATGGAAGTATTTATATTCTTTACAGTCATATGGTTGTTAACACTTTTTTTTAGAGTTGTTGAGGCCACTTGGAGGCTTATCTGTGCCCCCAGGGTCATCTGAATACCACAAATCACAAATTGAAGTGCGCCAGGCTTCAAGTTGCCAAGGTTGGAAACCCCTGTCCTAGAATATAAGTGGTGAGAACAGAAAATTTTCCAAGTTGCTATCCAAAAATAGGAGAAGGTCTGAAGAACAGAGGTTTTTGGGAGCAAAGATTTGAGTTTCAAGCCTTTCACTCTACAGGCTTACCATTCTCTACAGATAATTGAGTATTTCTAAATGAAATCATCAAATTCAAATTAAAGTACAATTTGCTTGCAACTGATGACTGAAGACCAATGTTACAAGAGATAAATTATAGAAACAGAGTGAAAGAAACTATTTCAATAGGCCCGTGACTTCAGTACCTGAACTATATTGTACAATTCTACTAAACACCTTGGTTATCTCTCCCTGTCTTCTTATATGACCCATTTGACAAAAGAGATTATTTAATTTAACCCTGAAATACTAATGGGAATTTCTTGATGAGCTTCAGGGGTCATCGTTTCATTAAACTACCACCCGTATTTAATATCGTGGGTAGAATAGAAGCAAGTTGCCTTAGGATATATCTGTCTAGTGCTTTTAGAATTACACTAATTGTATTGCATTGTGGAAGCAGAGCAAATATGCTAGTATTGTTCATACATCTTTGCTGTTATTATTCCCCAAATATGAGAATGCAAAATATAGTTTTGTGAGTGAGAGATAAAAATAAATGAATAGATCGGAGGGAGCAAGGTAGTTAAGAAAAGCAACAAGAGATCATATGGGAAGATATTTTGTAGTGGATAAATGGATGGATAGATAGACAGATAGATGGATGGAGTGATTGAATAGGGCATTCAATTCATTTTAGTGATGAATATGTGTTTGATATAGTAGTTTGCCCCCAGATACAATAAATACCTTGTCTTTTCTTGCTTCTTCAGTGAACATCAGGAGCAAGAGACTTACAATCAATGACACGGCACTGATGAAAAAGCAGCATGACCAGGGAAATTGGCATTGCACTTATCAATCCTTCTCCTAATAAAAAGACCCAACTAAAAAGGGCTCTGGTGCAACAAAGCAAGAAAGTGTGATAGGAAAAGCAATAAAGAAAGCGGGGGACCATGACAGATCAATTTACTATGCTTTTTCTTTGAAATTCAGCAGTTCGGTCAGAGCAGTTGGTAGCTTTCACTGTAGATCGCTGACTAGTTGCCCAATAGTGTCCATAGGACATCCAAGTGGAAAATTTATCTTTACCCTAACATAACAGTTCATCAGACCCATGAAAAATCTGGATCTCCAACCAGGGACATACTAGCTATTGATAGATAGCCTACAATAAGTAACAATTATGTTCTGTCTTTCTGGCAGAGATGTGTTGGTACATTAGCAGAAAGTGCTCTTATTTTTTTCATATTCAGTAATTTGCTAACCCACTTGTGGTGGGTTAGCATTTGTGGAGTAATTATTTGTCATATCAATAGGCTTAATTATAAGATTGCCCTCTTTAACTATTAAAGATATAATGATCCAGCTGCTCTCTTTTCCACCATGTCTAAATCAGAGTAGTCTCTGGCTTCATGGTGCTTGGCTAGATAGCATACTAGCCTGCAATTTTAATTTAATCTAGATAAGCCTTTCCCAATTTTACCCTGTGTTTGTAAGGAAACATAATTCAAGGATACTGTGTCAGAGTTTGTTGCAAAAATCAAATCCAGAAAGCACACACAAGCAGACTGATGCAGCAGGATTCATTGACTTCTTTATATACATAATAATACATGAAGTAAATTTACAATACCAATATAGATTCTTCTTATCTGGTAGCAGTTACAAGCAAGAGGAGAGAACAGTTCTTAGTTTCAGTTTCTCTGCACAGACTCAGAAGCTGCAGACTAAGACATGCCCTGGCTCCAGCGTGCTTCAGCTCCCAGCAGCCCTCATTGGCTGACTTAGTTGCTATGCCTATTCATTGGCTGATCTATTCCAGTTTATGAATATTCATACTCTGACATACTATATTGGGGTGGCTTCATTTGTATTGGTGGTGCGATGGCTCAACTGTTAAAGATGCTGAACTTGTCAGCTGGAAAGCTGACAGCCCAGGTTCGAGACCTGAGCGTTGCACGATGGGCTGAGCTCCTGTTACTTGCTCCCGTTTCTGCCCGCCTAGCAATTTAAAAGCATGCAAATGCAAGTAGATAAATAGGTGCCACTTTGGTGGGAAGGTAACAGCATTCTGTGTGGTCTTGGTATATAGTCTTGCTGGCCACATGCCCACAGAAATGTCTTTGGACGATCCTGGCTCGCTCAGATAAGAAACAGAGATGAGTACCGCCCCCTAAAGTTGATCACAAGTGGACAAGGGAAATGTTTACCTTTACTTTTACCTTGATTCGCATATTCAGTGTACTTATATCTTAAAATGGTCAAAGCAGTGTACGTAGGCATGTCCCAGCAAGAACCAAATGAGATAGTGTAGGAGAAGAGGACGCAGAGTTGAAGGGGCAGAGTTAAGTACATCATCAACCTGGAGTTAAACCGTCTTGAATTCTAATGACCCTTACCTAGCGCCAATTTAGTATTGGACTTTAGTTAACTAGATTCTTTGTATAGGGATGAGTAATAAATCTTCTGAATTGCAACTCAATGTATGATCCTGATTCTTTGTGTCTGATAGATTGATATGACAGTAAAGAATATGGCCAAGTTACCCAACAAGATCTGTGGTCAGATGAAGGCTTGAATTTTTTATTTATATCATACCTTTATTATTGTTTCAAATAACTCAAGGCAATGAATATATCCAACACACCTTTCTCCTTCTATTTTTACCCAGAAACAACAATCTTGTGAGGTGGATGGGGATGACAGAGACTGACTGGCTCAGGTCACTCAGCTAGATTCAGGGCTAAGGTGGGACCAGAACTCATTGTCTCCTGTTTCTAGTTTGATGTCTTAACCACTAGACCAAACTGGATCTCTATAACTATAGTCTTCTCAATGTAGGCTCAAATTAGGATAGCTATCTTGCTATCTTAGATGTGCCCTTATGTTTTATCTACATTTGAAAATTAGATGGATGCTCTGTGCAAGGCATATTTTTTTCATCTACTTTCACCTTTACAAAAACATGATTTGTTGTAACGTTTCAGTGCTTGTCTACTGGCTCTAGGTTACTGTTCATCAGTGACAATACCCCACACATACACAAACACAAAAACATTTTTTTTTACTTGCCCTCTTAAAAGTCACCCTCTATTTTTGCCTGGCTGCAGTTTCATTAATATGAGCTGTCAGTTTTCCAAGTTCATTCCAGTCCTCAGGGCTGGCAGATGTTCACACATATGCATTTATTTATTAAATATATACCCTGCCTGTAATTAAGGAGTTCAAAGTGGCATACAAAGCGTTTCTTCCTCCTCCTGTTTTTTCCCCACAACAAGGTAGGTTGAGAGGGAATGCCCAGTTCACCCAGTGAGCTTCTGTGAATGATGGTGGACTAGAACATCTTAACAAATATACCAGACTGACTACAACGTTGAGCTTCCTATGTAAGGGGTAGCTATAAGCCCCTAGCACTATGTCAAATTGTCCATAATATCCTAGAATGGGGAGGCAACATTTTGTCTCCTGTTTTTTTCGAGAAGGTGCAAGAATGAATATAAATATATCTTTTAAAAAAACCATCACTCTATTATGCTGACATTTTTTTCACATTGGAATGTGATCTACATCCATTCCACTACGCTCAAAATGGTCCAAAAGTATTGCTTCTGCTCTTTCAGGAAACATAACATCACTTAAAAAAAAAAAAGACCAGTGGACAGAGACCATTGGTGTGCTCTAATTCATGCATGTGTATGTTTGTCTGCATGAGCTTTAAACCTCAGCAACATGAATGACTTTGAGGAGCAACAAATTTGTGGCTGATAGACTCAGAGGATGTGAACAGTTACTATAAAAGGGAATTATCCTAAACATGGAGGATGTCCATTGATATCAATTGGAAGAGGAGATGCTATTGTGTTCAGTGACCTACTTGTAGTTTTCTCTTATGATTCTTCTTACATATTCATTGCACATATAGTAAATATTCTGAGGCATATTTTAAACTGATTGCAAAAAAGATGGTTTTCTTTTCCAATTACAGCTTGAATTCACATCTCTCACTGGTCTTTAAATTAAATTACATGATAGAACTCAACCAACTTCTCCATTAATTAGACTTAAGTAATAGCCTCAAGTAGTAGATTTCATCACCAATCAGAGACAGCACATTGTTAATTAGACAGTTTGTCGTTATTTTATTTTCACTGCTAGAGAGCAAGAACGTGGTTTGTGAGATTTTGAGTCTCACACCCCCAAATGATTTGACTGTCCTCAGTTGCTCTCTGCTTTGATTTGGGTAAGGTCATGTAAAATTGGGTGACTTGGCCATGACTTCCCAGGTTCAAGAACAATAAATGCATTATAAAATAATTATAGAATTGCCAGCAATACACTGGGTTGCAATATGTACTTTAACAGGATTATGAATGATCCATTTTATTCTCTTCTCATTTTATTTGTAAACTATTTCCAAAGGAAATACAGCTCTCCCTTATGATTGCGCCCATTATCCCTTACTCTTCCAGGTGCATACAGTTCATCTTCCTAAGCTTCAAGTCATCTGCATGGAGACAGAATGAAGAAAATTGTCTTAAATTGAATTAGAAATACTTAAGTAACTTGAATGGACCACCCTATTGTTGGACATGATGATTCCAACTATAAAACGAGATTAATTCAGATGAGCCACAAATAAATACCAGGCACTTTTTCTGATTTACAATGCATTTGTACTATAATTTGCGTGCTTTCCATGTGTTGCAGGGGGACATCTGCCAGCATATGTAGCTACATCTAATTATCAAGGACATATTGTTTCCATAGTTTCCAGAGACATTTGATACAGCTAGAAAGCTGACACTGTCATGCCCCCAAATATTTAAAACAAAATATTCCCAGATTTTTGGTTCACTTTTTAATGAATTCTTTTCCTTAAAGACACCTTTTAAAAAACATATTTCCTCTACAATATGGACTTTTATTTAGTTAAACAACTGCAGTGTAGTTTATCATGTAAAAAGGGCTAGATAACTTTAGAATCCATCACCTTTCTACAAATCTAGTTTTATTCAAATTTGCAGAGGAACATTAACTTTTATTTATCAAAAATAAGTAATCTATGATTGCGAAATCTTTAAGGAAGAATCTACAGAAGTGAAAATATTAGCAGTAAGAAGCAGACTCTTCTGATCAGAGTAAAACAGGTTTTCCTGATCCTTTAGCTCAGGATGTGAAACACATTTGTACTTCCTTTTTGCTAAACAGGGCTGAGCATTGCTCATATTGTAGCATACCAGGCAGAATGACACCAATATAAATCACAATTATTAATGAGCTGGGCATTTTTCCTGAGATGCAGTTGCTGTTGTTTGGTGTGAATGTTAATTAGTCCATTTAACACCTTCCTCAACAAAATGAATGACTCAAGCAGCAACACACAGGCGCAGTTGTCTGCCAAAGCATATGTCATGTGCTGAAATAAAAATAAATGGAGACTTCATCAAGATGTATATGCATATATATATATCTCCTTTAAATTTCAATTGTTTGGCTAATGTCCTGCTCTCATTTTCAAAAAAGAGTAGTTGTATGACAGTTTTTAAGATCCTGTATTTGTAAATTGCTATCATGTTGGTATTCCTTCCCTGTAACAATACCAAACACGATGAAACATTTTAAGCTTTGGTTATGGTTTCAGGACTTTTATGTTTTATTTTTTAAAAAAATCAATTTTAGAATTGTAAGCTGTTCAGAGTCACTTGGCTAAGTTTATATAAATTGATTGAATGATAGATTGATTAATTGACTGAATATGTTGAGTTACAGGCTTGAAATATATAGCTGGAGATGTAACTCTCTTATCTTTATCTCTCTGCCATGTTTATCTATATATTCCCATTGCCCAGTTTGCCCATTTTTTCACATGTTAGTATGTATAATATTCATGTGAATGGTTGAAAACTGTTTTTCTGCAGTGCCATTCCTTCTGCCATATAGTCTTTCTCAGTGAGCACCATCTGGTCCCTTAAAAATCTTTCTATTTGGAACTGGGAAAAATAGGGCCTTCTTATTTTGAGCCAAGAGATACACAAAAATTAATAATGTTCTAAAAGAGAATCAAAGGTAAAGGTTTCCCTTGTCCAGGTGTGCCCAACTCAAGGGCATAGTGCTCATCTCCGTTTCTTGGCCAGGGGAGCCAGCGTTGTCCAAAGACTTTTTCATGTGGCCAGCATTACTATACGTTGAGGCTCATGGAATGCTGTTATCTTGCCACCAAAGTGGTACCTATTAATCTACTTGAATTTGCATGTTTTTGAACTATTAGATGGGCAGGAGCTGGGACAAGGAACGGGAGTTCACCCCGTTGTGATTAGCATCATTAAAAACAACAACAACAAAGAAGCGTATAGCTCTCTTCAAAGTGGAAAACCCTGGCCATACGTATGCATGTAATTGTAATGCAACTCCTCCCATCTTGAATCATGTTTGTACCTACTATACTATGGCTCTACACAAAGATAAGTGTTAACTCCAGCCATCAAAATGATGGTCATCCTTGGTTTACTCTGTGATATGGTGTTACACAGGTTAGTCTTCTTTAGTTGGAGATTCTCCAAATGTGTTTCACAACTACTGTCATGGTCATAGTGATTGAGAACCATGGAAACAGTAATCCAACACCTCTAAAGAATCACAAATTCAGGAAGGCTGATATAGAGGAATCATCCTGAGTACTTTGTCAAGTTAAATTTGACAAATTGCCAGTACTTCAAAGAGACCCTCTGAAGTGTCTCTTAGACTGCAATCCTCTGATCATCCACTATGATGTACATTCTGTTAGGTTAATTTGTTTGGGTGAAAAGATTATAGAGATATAACATTATTGTTGTTTTTTTCACTGTCCTCAGGAACTCTTTAGTGTTTGAAAAATGCATTCCACTTCCATGCACAGATATTATTATGGTTGGTCGCACGGTTAGCCAGTTGTTTAGACTGAATTTATTATTCTGGTTCATCACACAGTCAACCAGATGTTTAGACATTTTTATCTATCTATCAAGTCTTTCCCAAGGACCTGGGATAGTTCTTTGATGATATTAAAGATCCCATTGCAAGATGTAAACCATTCCAAGGAAAGCTGCCTTTTGCAATTGACTGATGATAATTTTGTCAATGCTGATGTTGCTCAAATGTTTCTTTAGATGTTTTGGAATTATATCCAAGGCACCTATCTCTCTTTGGTACTATCTTTGCTTTCTTTTACCACAGTTATTCTACTTCTATTTGCATGCCTTTGTATTTTGTGATTTTCTCAATTTCTTTCTCTTCTGTTTTGATGTCTCCACATACTGTATTGTCCACTGTCCAGCCTTTTTTATCATTGTTATCAACAATTGCTAAGTCTGGGGTTTTACGTGGCAGGTACTTGTCTGTTTGAATTTTAAAATCCCAGAGTACTGTAGCTTCTTCATTTCCTATCACTTTGTCTGTTCTGCGGTCTAGTTCTTGCTTGCAGGCAAATGGTATTTCTTGCATATTTTTAAGTGCACCAGACTATTGTTGTTTCCTTTATTATTCTTACATTTTATATGCAGTCTTATTCCCAGTGACTCATACATTTTTAAAAGCACAAATATACACATTTTGGCCCCTTCATATTTATTTATAACTCCAGAACACAAGAAAGGACTAAGTTACTGTAATACCATGATGGCGAACCTGTGGCACGCAGAGCCTTCTCTGCGGGCACGTGTGCCATCACCAGCTGCTCTTCTGGTTTCTGGCACATGCATGCGCACCAGCCACTGGTTTTCGGGTTGCCAGCGTGCTGGTGCGCACTAAGACCAGCTGGCCGGTGTGCATGCCGGAAACCTGAAGACCAGATGCGCATGTGCATGGCGCATGTGCACGCTGGCCAGCTAGTCTTCGGGTTTTCGGCACTCCAGTGTGCATACGCTCAGGTATGTTTCGGTTTGGACACTCGGTGCCAAAAAGGTTCACCATCACTGCTCTAATACATTGTAAGAACATAAGTGGAGAAACAACATACTGAGATGAAAAGTGCTCTGTTTCTCTGATTGAAATAGTAAGCTTTAAGAAAAGTCTCTCCAAAAATCCCTTTGAGATGTGCAAGACTTTGAAATAAAACTGAGAGGAATGAGGCCTTTCTGCCTATGAATAATTATCCCATTTACACATCTTTCTAACAAATCATCACACTTGGCCCCAGAGGAAAGTTTCTTCCTTGAATGAATTTTATCACATTTGATTAATTTCTTGGAGAATCATGGCATGACAGTGTGTCATTCTCACTGCGTGGTATTTTTTTTTTAGTTAGCTCATCTTTCCATTTACTAATCTCATTTAGATACACTGGAGGGATTTTGTACTCAGTCCTGCTCTTGGGCTGTTACAAGTCCTGCTCTTGACCATTTCAAGAGTTTTTTTAGCTGTGCCTTTTGGTAAGGCAGAGGCAAGTTTAACTTTTTAATCTTGTGAAATCAAACTCTATTTGCACCAGTGACACAAGGGACAAATAAGAGAATGAAATACGTATCTGGTTTTGAATGCTATGAAGAGGTAGAAATTGATATTTAACTGACTATATTTATATTTTATTGCCAAGAAGAGTGAAAGGTATTTATGTATTTTTCAACTACAGTTGCCATAACCATTTTATTGATCATTAATACAATACACATAGACTTTTGGCTGGGGCTTTAGTTTTTTGGGGGGGGTTTTTTGCTTGCTCTGCCATAGCATCAAAGCGATTTTAACTAAATGTACTTCTGTAGATATACAACTTTACATCTGTATATCTAGGTCTGAATCTGTATATCTGGGTCTAGTTTGAACTGGTTCTTATTTAGAACACAGAATAACAGTCCAACCCCCTGTTCAAACAGGAGACCCTATACCATTTCCAGTCTCTTCTGGAAGTCTTCAGTGATGGGACATCCACAGCCTATGATGGCAAGCTATTCTACTGGTTGATTGTTCTCACTGTTAGGAAATTTCTCCGTAATTCTAAGTTGCTTCTGTCCTTGATTAGTTTTCATCTATTATTTTTTGTCTTGTCTTCTGGTGCTTTAGAAAATAGTTTGACCCCCCTCATCTTTGTGGGTAATGGTAATAGATGGAAGTCCAGATTTGGGACTTGGAAGTTGACCTTGGACTTCATTGAATGACTTGTGTCAGTCATTCTCCCTTAGCCCAATTTTTCTCATAAAAATGTGGGATGAATTGAGAGGATACATCGATATGTGTTGTTTTCAGTGGTCAGAGAAAAGATTGAGATATTAACACAGTTAGTAGTAATAAATAATAAAGTGGCTTCACTCTTACACTTCTTTGAATATTCTTAACAGGTAGTGTTACCTCATTGACTCTGCATACACCATCTTTGTACTTCTATGTTGTCTTGTAGAGGGCTCTGTGCCTTGTGTTGCATTATTCCTTGATATCTGCAGTTCTTCTCTCCTTTTTGTTTATTTGGAAAAAGGGAACAGCCATAATAAGTTCTAAGTCAGAATCAAACATTCTTGTGTTTAATAAGTACCTTATAAATATGATTTACTTGAGGTTTTTCCAGAAAGAATCAAATCCTTTTCTGCAATAAATACATGCCCTGTTGCAGTGTATTGTACATATTGCATATTGATACATTAGCTGATATATGCATGTTTTCTTTTTCTTTTTTAATATATTTAAAAAATATATACATCAATATCAATACATGAACAGTGGGGCATCTGGGTATCATTCACTTGAATACAATTAGTAATGATAGTATTAATATTATTTGTTATTTAAATCATACTTTTATGTAATTATAATATTCTTATACATATTTGTATTAAAATATAAACCTTCATTATTTAATTGTTCCACATTTTAGTCCCCCATTCTAATAACAATAAGAATATCAGTAGAATGTACATAGTATCACCATCTTTCAACATCTAATCTTTATATCTAGCTATTATTTTTAATATATTATATTAAAAAATGCATAATAATATTTCCCCTATTTCTTGTGTCTGCCTCTATTCTAGCTCCTAATAAAGCCAATCTTATGTTACAAAACATTTCCTCTAGCCGTCATCTCTTGTCCATTTTAATATTTCAATTCTTATTCATTTTTTAACTTGCCTCCCACATTCCTTCCTTGGGTCTTCTTCTATATCTACGTCTTTCCTGTTTAATTTAAATATTTCTTCCAACTCTACTATCTTTTGTTGCCAAACCTCCAGAGGATCTGCCCAACTCTCCATTTTCTTTTCAAAGATATCTTTCTGTTTATCTAGGATCATTTGTTAGCACGTATTTTCCCTGAATTGCTTCATAAGTTTTTATTACCTTCTCCCTTTTCTTGTTTTGTTTGTTTATTTAGTTCTGTCTTTTCCCCTGGTCTCTCCATTGTCTCCTCTATTTCCTGGGCTTTTTTATCATTATTCATTATCTCTTGTGGAGCACTTTCTAACTTCCCATTTATGTTATTCATTAAGTCCATTATCTCCCTGTAATTCCTTGTCATGGTATCCTGAATGCTTTGAAACATTGCCACCAATTCTTTTTGCAACCCACTTATTTCCCCCTGCTGAAACATCTTGCCTTCTTTTTTGATAAATCCAAATATCGTTCAGTAATCTGTCAATGTTCTATCACTGCCCCAGAGTCTCAATTATTTTTGCCCTCAGAAAGTCGACCTGGAAACCATTCACTCAGTCCTGGTATTGCTCCTCCAGAAATACAGTAATATGGTTCTATATGTCCCATAGTTAGTCAGTTTGGCTCTTTTTAGATAATCCAGGAAAATTTCTAAATGTCTCTTTAAGTCCCCACTATAAATTCAATCATAACTCCTGATATTTAAAAATCACTTTACTTTGATGTCTTCTATATTTTCAACGTTAGAGCTCCAGTAGTCATGGAATAAATAAGTATAAAGCAATGGGTAGCACAGCAGACCTCCAGGCGTTTTCTTCTTAATATCTTTTTCTTTTCTTTCGGGTCTATAATTTTTCCCTCTGTAATTGTTTGCTGCTTAAACAAACTTTTCAAAGCCCTTTTCCAGAGTTTATTTTCTTTAGGGTAGGTTTCAAGTAGAAAAAAAAATCACTTCACCCAATTCCAGTCACTGTTCACACACCGCTCCAGCACAGTCTTTGTTTCTTCGGCTGCCCCACTTTACGGCAGCCATAATGGCTGCCTCTCCTCTTCGTCGTTGGATGAGAGGGAATTAGCCCTGGATCAAGCAGGAGAGCCGCCGCTCTTGGTGACCTGCAAGGAACGCCTCCACTCTTCATCACCCCTACAGGGTGACTTTAGCCCCTTATGGGGCCCTCCAATGAAGGGATTCAACACAAGTTTGCGGAGCCCTGCTTTTTGCATCCGATAGTGCCACAACATCAACTGGAGGTCTGATATATGCATGTATTCATGGATGGAAAGATTCCAGTTCAGACATACTTGTATGTTAGTCCTAAACAGGATTTAAAAAAAAACAAATCATATCCAGCAATGTGGTTATTTCTGCTACCAGTCCCATCTATTTTACAGTTGTGAGACCTTCAGCACTATTTTATGCTGCAGATTGGTGGTAAAATATCTTTATGAGCTTAGAGGAAAAATTACAGTTGCAATGTGTATTTGGTTATTCTTAGAAATGCAATAAATGATAGAACGTTTCGCCCAGAAAGGCTGTATTCATATACACAGTGATATATTTCAACAGCTTATATTATCAATGGCACTAGGTCTCATGACAGATCCACAATTTAGCTTAAGCTATTGGTCTCCTGTGCTGCTTCTGCGTGTTTCTAAAGGCAGCATTCAAAATTCAAGTTTGGATTGCAGTGGATTGGTGGTGGTGGCATTCTGTCCATATTGTGACCACAGAAGATCCTGATTGGACATTCTCCTGCTTCTTACTCTTCCCATCTGTTGAGGGTCCCTTGTGTGGCCAATCAAGCAATGTCTGACTTTCCTTTCTAAGAATTGGTTCCTCTTTATTAGCACCTGTTCTTTATCTTTGATATCCAACTGTTTACATAACTACCTGCTTTCGCAGCCTATTCCCATACTGTACTCCCTTGCTTTACACTAATCCAGACCCCTGTTGTTGTTGTTGATTTCTTTCTTACTTTACCTTGTTACAATGATAAAAGGAAAGAAAACTGTTCCTTCATTCTACTGTACATCTACAGAAATGTCATTGGTTTTGTTTACAGAATTAAAAAATAGCACTTGTTAATTCCTTATAGCTTCTGTCAATGTGCCTTTTTTGCAATGGAAAGTTTTTTCCTCCTTTTCCTTTTGTCTGAGAGAAAGAGAACCATAGAGGTAAGGTTGAGAAAGAAAGAAGAGTTGGAAGGATGTATCTGGGCAGGGATTTGAGACCTGAAAATATGCCCTTCACTGAATATATTAACTTTAGAGAGCCACGGTGGCACAATGGTTAGAGTGCAGTACTGCAGCTACTTCTGCTGCTTGCTGGCTGCCTGCAATTTGGCAGATCAAATCTCACCAGGCTCAAGGTTGACTCAGCCTTCCATCCTACCGAGGTGGGTAAAATGAGGAGCCAGATTGTTGGGGGCAATATGCTGACTCTGTAAACTGCTTAGAGAGGGCTGTAAAGTGCTGTGAAGCGGTATATAAGTCTAAATGCTATTGCTATTTATACTACAAAATCGCTGGCTCAGGTTCCAAAATCTCTGTCGGTTATTGAGCCTATCAAAATTTATTCGCCACTTCTTCTCTGCCAGTAAAAGAAGAAATGCATCAATGTAAAGAAGGGGACATAAAATAGTATAAAATTGTTTCTGTTGATTGATATGTGTAGGTGTAAATTTAGAAATACAGTATGATTTTAATAAATATTTCATTTATTTATTTTTATGCCATTATCTGACATTAGCCCACAATTTACTGTATATTGCTAAAAACATAAAAGCACACTCAAATGGAAAATAATTGCAATTGTAATTCAACTTTTTTCTCTTTCCTTTTCTGTTTACAATAGAAGGGAGTTAGACTAGCTCAATGGCTGGTACAAGTGTCTTCCCTTTATGAGCTTCCCAAAGTCAGAATTTTTCAATCTCAGATAGAGCAGTTGTTATGCTAATCTAGGATCAGGGAACAATACCAGGATTAATTGTATTTAGTTTTATATTAGTAACTTTTGAGGCAGGAAGAATAATCTGGAATAGGGCAACCATCGCTATCAGTCTACATAATCCTTGGATATACACCAATCTTTCTTTTCAGTCCAGTTCTCCAGTCGGAATTTTCATCATTGCTGGACAAATGGAAAATTCAAGCAATACTGTAGGGTTACCAGTGGTGGGATTCAAATTTTTTTACTACTGATTCTGTGGGCATGGCTTGGTGGGCGTGGCATGGCTTCGTGGACATGGTAGGGGAAGGATACTGTAAAATCTCCATTCCCACCCACTCCAGGGGAAGGTTACTCCCAATCATCTGGGACTTGGGAAACAGAGAATAGATGGGGGCAGGGGCAGTCAGAGATGGTATTTACCGGTTCTCTGAACCAGTCAAAATTTCCGCTACCGGTTCTCCAGAACTGGTCAGTACCTGCTGAATACCACCTCTGAGGTATTCTGAGGATCTTGGAGCATTTCCTAAATGTACTTACATTTAATACATTTGTTTTCTTTCTCTCTATGAATGGTCTGAAGGATGTTATTGGCAGGGACCAACTGCAAATAGTTAGCCAAGTCATTTGCATTCTTTATCACTGTGTTGTAAGATATATAATTTTATATAAACCAAATTGCTTTGCTACAAAATCCAGTTTGTTGGCTTTTTTTCATATTTTGATTGTTTTACTATTGTTTTGTGGTCTTTAAAATATACTATGAATGGAGGAGAAGGAGAAGGCCAAGTGTGATTGGATCTACTACTATATCACCTTCTATGAATATCATCTACATAAGGAATATATATTTAGCATTAATTATTGGGAAGAATTACAAACTTGTTTCTTCATCTCATTAGACTATGGGTAGTTTGGGATTCTGAGATGGATGGCTGTGGTCCCGGTGTTTTCTTTGCTAGCACTAATAAAATCTTCCCAAATGCTGATCACTAGTTTTCTTCTCCTGCATGAATGAGTGCTTTTTCCCATTGGAAATAAACTTTCTCTTGTTAATTGTCTGCAGAAAGAGAGAGAAATAGGGAATCTTTTATCTTACTACTCCAGGGAATTAATTACTTCTCTCCCCCTTTTTTATATTTATTGTCCGTTTTAATCATTGTTGTACATGTCCATGGATTTTTAACAACATGTGGTTTTAAATGCTTTTAATAAATAAATTATAGGGGACCATTTCATTACTCTATTGTTCTTTCTCCAACTGTACACCAAATCATCCTTACTGTAGTCTTCTAAAAGTGATTAACCTCCCAGAAGTTAATTGCCATCTTATTTTAAATATTAAATGCTTTACTTTCCTTACATGGCTTTCCTTACATGGCTCAGTGTTGATAATTACCAAATGTAATGAAATAAATGACAGAGTAGAGAGATTACCTGTATTTCATGGTTATGTACATATGCATGTGTTTTATGAGAACATGATCCCACATATGCTTTTTAGATAGTGGTTTATCCAACTTAATAATTTTAAAGACAAGCTTATATTGTTTTGAATAAAAAAGGGCCACCTCAAATATTTAATATTTAAGTACTTGACACTATAAAAATTATTTGGTTAGCATGCATTAACTCGGTGTTAGGGAGTGTGGTAGCTCACCTAGTTAGAATGCTGCACTGACAATCAGCAAGCCTGCGTTTGATACCCAAGTACTGCTGTGTGATGGGGTGAGCTCCCATCATTCACTCCAGCTCCTACCAGTTCAAAAACATGCAAACCTGAGTAGATAAATAGGTACCACTTTGATAGGCAATTAATGGGGTCATGAAAGGAGCCCCCAACTGGACATCCCCTGGGCAATGACAATGTCATTGTTAATCCTTTCAACCTAGAAGTGCCTCATTGCTTCTGACACAAAAAAAAAAAAGCAGCAAGCACCAGTGTTTTTCAACCTTGGCAGCTTAAAGAAGTGCCAGCTTCAATTCCCAGAATTCCCTAGCCAGCCTTGCTGGAAGTTGAAGTACTTCAAGTTGCCAAATTTGAGAAACATTGCCTTAACTGAATCCCTATTTCTGTAACGGCAAACCTATGGCATGCATGCCAGAGATGGCATGCAGCGCCCCTTCTGGTGTGCGCCTCCTGCTGGCCAGCTGGTCTTGGTCTCTGCTGCACATGCGTGGGTAAGAGGGATGCACACATGTGTGCACAGGTGGGGGATGTGTGGGGGGGCCACGTGCACATGCACAGAGGCAGGCCACGTGTGGGGCCATGCGTGAGGGGCCGTACACATGCATGGTAAGGGGCGCATATGTGGGGGCTGCGCTGCATGCCTGCGCATGTGCGGAGAGGGTGCATGCACAGGCGCAGAACACATGTGCGGGGGCCACAAGTGCATTGCTTTTTGGGGGTTTGTGCACTCAGTCCAGAGAAGTTAAGCCATCACTGCCCTATTTGCTCAGTGAATATTTTAAGACGTAGAGTTGCAACAGGGCCAACTTATTTGGCCTTCTGGTTTAGAGTTTGTTTCCAAAAGGGCATAAAAGACCACCCTGGGTAGCTACCAATTCTTGATCAGTCACCCCTTGTCTGAACTAAGATCTTTTATTATGCTAATTTATAATGCACCATTATGATGACTAGCAGCTGAAGGAGTTAGATTATTTGCTGATTGTTTTCATTACATTAAAAAACGAGCATGCTGTAAATTGCTTAATTTTTAATGCGTAGTAACATAATGTTTTGAAATGTAGTTTCTGCCATGTACTTTAAATAAGTGTAAATGAGTTTTTTCCAGCATTTCCAAGGTGAAGCTAAATGTTTTTCACCTGCAAATGGTATTTTTTTGCAGAATGTTATGCAACATACTTGTTTTAGAGCTGACAATAAGATTTAATGTCTATTAACAATGCATAATCATCCAAATGTGCTGGTGTGCTGAGTGATTATCAAGATCAATGTTTTTTTTTTCCCTTTCAGAGATTTAAAAAAGTGAAACAAAATTCTTAAAGGAAATTTTATGTAAGCATTACTGAGTAATAAGCAAGAATTTTCAGAGCTTGTTTGCAAACTTTGTTTAAAAGCTTGATATAAAACTTCTCCCCAAATTGTAAACATTTTCTTCGTTAGTTACGTTTCTCCATAATTGATTTGGAAATGGTTTCTGTAATTCACCTTTATCTGCCATTTGTTCAAAAGGATGCCCTGCCAAACGCTTTTCTAGTTATTTCAGGATTTGGGTGTTATTAATTATGCTTTAAAGATATCAGACAGACTAAAACAGTTCTTTGAGAATTTGTGAGAATCTAAAAATCTAAATTCACATTCATTCATTCATCATATTTTTATATTGCCAATCTCACCTAAGTGACTCTGGGCAATTTAAATTAAAAACATGTCACAATGTATAAAGGCATAAATAAATACTAAGAAAAAGCAGAGTTAAAAGATAGGGTTACAGTATCAAAGTTAAAAAGCTAAAAAAGTGGATAAGTGTACCTTCATGGCACCAACAGACTTCTCCTTCCTGTTGGCTCCAGTTAATACTTTTTATTCCTTTTACCATATAAGAGTTCAAGAAGCAACTGCAAAATTACACATTTTAAAGCTATTTTGAGCTATCATTTTCATGTCTCAACAACACATTCAGATTATTTGTAAGCAAACGGGTTAAACAGTTACAATATTAGACAGATTCCTACTAAGCCAAAAAAAAAAAGTTGAACAATATTTATGCCAACTGGTAAATATTCTCAATTTATTCTTAGCTATAGCTGTCATATTGCTAAAAAAATAAATAAAAATCAAGATACCTTTGGATTGCAGGAAAGATCCACACACACCCCATACACACACGGAGTAGTTTTATACTTGCTCCCTGGATAATCCTAAATGCAGTTAATCCCTTAAACATCATTTTGCAATGGAATTTTCCAGTTAAACATATTATGAATTAGAAGGAAGTCTGCATAAAACCACATTTTGGTAATCATAAATGTGCCAGTGTGTATGTATAAGTGTGTGTGTGTGTGTGTGTGTGTACATGTTTATGTACTTTCTCTGCATATGTGTATAAATTGCTAGTCAAAATCATTTAAAAATGTATGTAGTAGTAGAAGATATATAAAAATACTTTTATTTTATTTGAATTTGTTTTTAAAAGGTAACCCAATAAAGACATATGAAAACTTTTTTTTTAAAAAAATGGAATCTGATGGGGAAAACTTTGTTATTTTTCAGTGGCTGTGCTTAAATTGCATCTACTTTGAGAACAGGTTTAAAGATCCAAATCAAAGATTTGAAATGGCTCAGCTTTAGCTGACGATTAATATCCTTTGAGTAGCTGTCCAGAACAGTGGCTGTGATCCAAGCATCTTTTCAGCGTGCCTCATGTTTCCAGTAAGGATTAATCTTCCCTCTCTCAGTACTGCAACAGTACTGCAACAGAGCAATAATAGCTCTTAAACCTTGAAAGTAAATGACTGCAATAATCAAGGTCATGCAGTTCAAAGCAGTGAGGACTCTAAAGAATTCCTTGATGTAGCCAAAATATCAGGTTAACCTAGAACCCCTTTGACATGAAATGCCAGGGCTACTACCTGAACGCTGTACTCAATGAATATATTCAAACTGAAGTGTAGGAACCACTCCTGCAGCACCAAATTTAAGCAAGCTGTCCCTCATGAGGCTAAGCAGAAAGGCAAAATTCAGGTGTTCCACCTCCCACCTATCCATCTGTTGAAGCACAAAGCAGAAATAATGCGGAAGCACAAAGACATGAATGGATGAAGCCGAAACATATTCAAACTCTAATTGGTCTTTGTCAATATGGCTATAAATTATCAAAGAAGAAAGAGAGGGAGGGAGGGAGGGAGGGAGGGAGGGAGGGAGGGAGAGAGAGAGAGAGAGAGAGAGAGAGAGAGAGAGAGAGAGAGAGAGAGAGAGAGATGCAGCAGTGACAAAGAACTCAAAACTAGGATGTTTATCAGCTTCTACAATGCTATGCCTGTTTTTCCATTTAAAAAGTGTGACAGTCACATAACAAACAAGTGTTAATGCATTTAGATTGTTGATGTAATTAACAGTCTGCTGGAAAAATCTCCACTTTAAAAATACAAAAAAAGGATGCCATCTGCTAATGTGGAATCAGCTCCTGTTCTATTAAGAACTCAGATGCATGCCAAAGTATGCCAAAAGATTCCCATCAGCTTCCTTCTCATTATCTGAGTCTTTAACTATCTGCATAACGGGCAGAAATGAACAAGTCAAGCTGTTAACCGCTACTGTCTCAAACACAGATTAAACAAGAAACCATTTGCAACTGATCTTGTCCTTTTTATGTCTACCACCCAGTAGTGGGTTCCACTTACTTTTGCTACTGGTTCGGAATCAGGAGCATGTGTGTGTGTGCATGCTCTTTGCTTGCACGCAGCCCTTCTGCACATGCGCAGAGCATCTGTGATGATGTCCAGGCGGGTGGGCACAGTCTCCCGCCACCGCCACTACTGGTTCGCATGAACCGGAGCGAACCGGTAGAAACCCACCACTGCTATCACCAAATTATTTTTGTGGGGCAGAACATTTTCCATGTCAATGCTCAGGTTATGGAATTTTATTTCAAAGAAGATGAAACTTATCTGATCTTTGAAGGCATTTTGGTGAACAGTGAAAGTATTCCACTTGGCTTTTTTTTTTTTTTTAATGTAAGTTTCCACATTTAAGGTGTAAAATTTAATCTTTGTTACCTGATGGAATCTTGTCTGATTCTACTGTGCAATTGCTTAGGAGATATTTGTTACAATTTCAGAAGGCATTATTACACAGTTGGTCGCATAGTCAGCCAGGTGTTCAGTCTGGGTTTGGTATGTTTGTCTACCTATCGATAGGCAGATGTTGTTATTTCATGATGATAAAGGTATCGCCGCAGGATGTAAGCCATTCCAAGTAAAGCTGCATTTTGCAGAGGATTGATGATGATTTTGTCAATGTCAGTGGTGTTCTAGTGGTTCTCCAGATGTTTTGGGATTGCATCCAAGACACCTATGACTGTTAGTACTATCTTTGCTTTCTTTTACCACAGACATTCTACTTCTATTTGCAGGTTGTGATTTTTCTTTCTATATTCAATATATTGATTCAAGATGGAATAAAAATCAATGACGCCTATTTAAATCACTTAAGATTTGCAGAAGATGTTGTTCTCTTCTCACAAGACCAAGAAGAGCTATAAAGACACATACAAGAGCTGCATAAAGCAGGAGAAAAATATGGCTTAAAAATAAACCTGCAAAAGAGCTAGGTTATGTGTAATAAATTTACCAAAGAAATAATATATATATATATATATGGAGAAAAACTAGACACAGTAGATTACTACATATACATTGGCCAACGGATCTCAGTGGAAGGTGATACAATAAAAGAAATTGAATGCAGTGTTAAATGTTGTTGGCAGGCATTCAGCAAGCTAAGCATAATTTTCAAGAACAACCTCCCCCTACACCTGAGGAGAAATGTTTTCAATTAGTGTGATCTACCTGCTCTAACATATGCCGGTGAAACATGGACACTAACCTCACAATCAATACAAAAGCGAAGAGTAACACAAAGATGCATGTTTGGCATTACAAGACAAGATAGAAAGACCCGCACTTGGATAAGAGAACAAATGAAAATATACGATATCATCCAGAGAGAAAAAGAATTGAAATGGAAATGGGCTGATTACATAGCAAGAAGAACTGATGGCAGGTGGACCGAGGCAGTCATAGAATGTATTTCACTTGATAAAAAGCATCCACCAAAGAGACATAAAACATATTGGATCAGTGACATAAGCAAGTACTGCGGGCCCAATTGGCAAAAGAAAGCTTAGGACTGTATTGGTTGGAAACATGAGGAAGAGGGATTCATCCTGCAGTGGATAGACAGTGGCTAAAATGATGATGATGATGATGACGATGCAAGTTAGGAATTTTAGTCTGTATGCAATTCTTTGCAGTTACCGAGAGCAGAAAGTAATTGGAGTTTTGGTACATCTTCACCATTTCTATAGTTGGAGGGTTGCTAAAATTTATTTTTTTAAAAAAAAAGTCCATGAAAGACAATGTTTTACGCCAAAGCTCCCCAATCTAGAACTTTACAAACATTAGCTAGTGATTTTCTGAGTTTTAGGGCACATCTGGATTCCTTACTCACTTACGAAATTACTCACTAATCATTGTGCTTTGTATAATTTTGAGTAATATTGATGGAATGCTTTTTGCATAATCACATTATCTGTTAATGCCATATCTCCCTCTTGTAATTTTAATATCATTTTCTTTTCTTTTCTTTTTCTTTTCTCTAACCATTTCCCTGGGTTGTTTGCAAACTCATTTTTTTTTTGCTTTGCCTAATTCATTTGCTTCTATTTCTCACTGTTAACATAGATAATTGTCACTACAAAAGCTTAATTTGTTAAGAAACATTTATCTTCTCTGGAAATATCATTTATTCTTTTCTTTTTATCTCAACTAAAATAGCTTGTATTTTCTCTTGTTTGTTCTGAACTCACTGTTATGTTATATCAAAACCTCTAATGAAAGCTTTACTGGCATCCCAAACCATTCTTACATCAGTACCTTTATCTAAATTATATTCAAAAAGAAAAAAAAACTCTTTTACAGTCCTCCACTATTGGTTCTTTCTGTAACGGCATTTCATTTTTCTTTCACCCGAAAGATCTAAGTGTTCTTTTATAAATCACTTACTGGATTATGATCTAGAAAAGTATTTGCTAATATCTCAATTTTATAAACTTCAATAGCCAAATTCCTCAAAATCCAAATAATATCTATTCCTGAAAAGGATCTATGTCTTTCAGAAAAATATATATTCTTGTCAACAAGCTCTAAATTGTCCATCTACTTAAAAAAATAACTTTTGGTAATTTACACCAGGGGCGGGTTTCAAAATCTGTCGCTACCAGTTCACTCGTGCATGTGTACATGCTTACGTGATGCTTATGCGCAGAAGTGTCCAGGCCAGTGGGCGGAGCCTCCTGCCGCCACCCCAGTTCGCCCAATCCGGCGCGAACTGGTAGCAACCCACCACTGATTTATGCTGTGTAATTTTAATATTTTTCTCTGAAGTCTGTGGGGAAATCACCCCATTCCAATTTTCATAAGAATAGTTCATTGGTCTATCCTTATGTCCTTTATAAGAAACTATACTTGGGGCTCATTTGTGACATAGATTCCCAATTTGAATCCACCCCAGCATAACTGCCATTAGTCAATGTAAACTCTTGCAGTTAAGGGTTTACAACAAAACCCAAATGAGTGTTTCTCAAGAGTTTTGCGTTTCCTGATGGGAATATTTTTTTGTATATTAATATTTAGGTTTATTATTTGTGGGGAGGGTATTGCTGTTTGAACTATGTTTTGTGTATTTGTAGACTACTACTTGTTGCCATTTGCTGCCACTCCCTTGGGTTAGGGTCGGGAGGATGGAGGAGGAGGAAAAAAGAAAGAAACATTATTATACAATGCAGCCTTCATTCTGCTGGAGGATTTAGTGCTTCCTTGGTAGATTGAGGAACTCATGGGATATAACCAAAATTCAACTTTTTTTTTAAAAAAAAGGTGAAATATAACAATACTTTCAACTTAGAATTTTAAAAATGCAGACTTTCAATAGGGAAGGAGATAATTATAAAGCTGTTTGGATTATGTAAAAGAGCTCCTTGATTAAAAACAGAAACTATGCAAAAGACAGTGTAATGCTCCCAGTAGATCATAAGATGTTGCTGGTCTTCTACCAATAACTCATTTCTGTCCCAAAGCCTCCATTAAACAAGAGATGGGGCAGAGAGTTCCAAATTAATATTACTGTGCACAAGAGGCTTGAAAGAAAAAGAATATTCCCATGAGTAGCCTGAGGTATGCTGCATAGACAACATAAAACACAGTTTCCTATGTTCTACAAACAAAGAGAGACCATTTTTCCACGTGCAGGAAAAAGAAAAGAAAAAATCTAATACGAATTCCTGCTAGACTTTTTAATCTTTTTTCCTCCCAGAATAATGCTGTCTGAAGCATCTGTTCCACTTTTTGTGGATTTCCTCTTTCTCAGACATTCCGCTAAATTTAATGTTGAGGCTGTTGGGAAGGTGGAAGGAATCCTTATTGTTTTCTCAGCATTGGTGCACAGCTTGTCAGTTTCTGTCCTCACGTTTAAAAGGACCTAAGGTTTTCTGGAAATTTGAGAAGGTTATGGTAATTTGACAGGGTGATCATGTGACAAAGAACTTCTCTACCTCCTGGAAGTGCATATTCCAGGTCTGGCTGTCTGTGAATAATTGAGTTTCTCTGGCAAGCAAAGAAACTACATGCAGCACCAACTACTTCATACCTTGTGAATTTAAGTTATATTAACTTTATATTACTGGATGATTTAGCACCAGGTTGCCTCAAAGCTCTTTCCAGATATAGCTAACCTGGACCAAGTCTTCTTAGGGCCCCTTCTTTGGATGCTTAGTCAGTAGAGGTACAGTGAGAGACTATTGAAAAGTTTTATTGGACTCTTGACATAAAATAGTCTCAAATCAGGGAGTGGACAACCCAAGAGTGCTTTTTCAAGAGACACACACTCATGGAGAAGACAAGTTTCATTCACCTAGGTCCGTGATGGCGAACCTATGGCACACGTACCACGGGTGGCACACGGAGACATCTCTGCCGGCACGCGAGATGTTGCCCTAGGTCAGCTCCGCCACGCATGCGCGTGCACCGGCCATCTGATTTTTGGCTGGCCCTGACGATGCCACCTGTCCCCTCCCAGGAGTCTCCATGCAGCCCATTTTGGATGCCAAATAAGTACAGGGCTCGCGCGGAGGCTCTGGGAGGCGAAAAACAGGGATCCTGGAAGTCCGGAAATGGGCCGTTTCTGGCCTCTAGAGGCTTCAGGGAGGCCTGCTAGGCCCAAAACAGGGCATGGGGGATCATACGTGCCTGCGCAGGGGGTACGGGGGATATGGGGGGCATTGCATTATGAGTGTGGGCACACGCATATGCACTATCGCGCACACATACACACTTTCGGCACCTGAGGGAAAAAAGGTTAGCCATCACTGACCTAGGTCCTAGGTCTTTGGGGGAGAGTTTTGGAAGTGATTTATATTCTATTTGATTTCTGAGATGGAGGGAAATTGGAGGGTTTCCTTGTTTGTTAGAATTATGTTTATATATTAATGTGTAATCATTCCAAGGACTGTATGTTACTCTCCTACAGTGTAGTAATTTAGTCTTCAGGTTAAGGCTTCCTTAATGTAGTGTTTGAAGTAGGACCCAAAACTAGATATTGTTTTTCCCCTGAATTTTTTCCCACAACAAAATCTTATAATAAGATTTTGGGGCAACTGTAATTGATTCCTTCTGATTAGTTTCAGTGAAAAGCTGTTTTTTTTTTTTTAGCAAAGTAAATCATAGCATCACAAAAAACAAAATCCCCCCCCCAAAACTACCTACTTTCTATCCAAATTACTGGCAGATGCTGCGTCACATACTTCAGTTCCCTCCATTGCCTTATAGGCTGAGTAAGCTTGCCATAATAATAATTCATGTAGATAGTAAACCATAAATCATGGTTTACAAACTGCATTAACAGGGTTCATACAACTTGTTAATACAGTTTAAATAATAGCAATAGCATTTAGACTTATATACCACTTCGTTGTGCTTTACAGCCCTCTCTAAGTAATTTACAGAGTCAGCATATTGCCCCCAACAAACTGGGTCCTTATTTTACCAGCCTTGGAAGGATGGGAAGCTGAGTCAACCTTGAGCTGGTCAGGATTGATGGAATCGAACTCATGGCATTGACAGTGAATTAGCCTGCAATACTGCATTCTAACCACTGCGCCACCATGGCTCCAAACAAACTATACCATGGCTCCAATACAATCAATACTTTAGCTTCACATAAAGTATTGATTGTATTTTCATTTACTTATAAGTTGCTCAGAGAAAATTGTTAATAGGCAACAGAAATATATTTCATAAGTAAATAATACATGAAAGATACTTCCTTGCCAGAATGAATGTGAACCACCTTTTCAGAGAATGAGATATGATAAGTCTAAATATTGTGTTGCCCCCCTCATCTGCTGTTGTTTATACATCTGGATGTGTGCATTGGGAAACTTCAGAATAGGTATAGGCACAGGGCTCTATATTTGGATACACATGATTAGCACAGACTATCATTTGCATATAATTGAAATATGGTAGGTAACAAGTTGAGATAACAGGTTTTTGCTGGATTGATTTGCTATTTGATGCTAATTATACTCTTATTTTAATTCTAGAAACCTTGGGAAATCTGGATTAAGAGTTTCTTGTTTGGGATTGGGTGAGTATGTTATATTTCAGAGTGTCTTTGTGTATATTTGTTGGAGAAACTGGTTAATTTGCATAACTTTGTTGATGTTAATGCCAGATAAGTAACTGAATAAAATACTGTGAAAATTATTTCTGTACAAAATCATAGTGGTGTTGCATTTCCATGTTAGACAATCAAAATAGACTCGTGATAGTATTATCCTATAAGCATGTTCACTGTGTTTGTGTTTCTTGGTGTCACAGTAGTAAGATCAGTTGTTAACTATTTATTGTACTTTTATTGTCTCCAATGAAAAGATTTCACCCATTTCCCAAGTTGGGAGCTAGGCAGCTTGACCATTTATAGCTTAGATGCAGCTTACTGGCTTCTCCATAGGTTGGACTATAATTTTCATTATTCCTGAGCCACCTACTCAGGGGTGAAATGCTCCTGGATCGGACCAGATCGCCTGATCTGATAGCGATTTTTCTCTGTGGTTTGGCGATCCAGTAATGATTGCCGCCCGGGTGTCATTACTTCCTGGTTTTAACCAGGAAGTAATGTTTTACGTGATGCAAGCAAAGTGAGCGTGCGCAGGAGGCGCATGCACTTCCGAACCAGTAAGGATGGTAAGTAGATTTCACCCCTGCACCTACTGTATATTGATTTGGGAAAGACAGGCACTAATTCATCACATGAATGCCGTTCAAGTAAAAAGGCAAAATAAATTGAATGGATAAATGTGTTTCAAGGAGTGCCTGGCTAGATGACAAAAAGTCAGACACATATATGTTCGATATTTAATTTGATTTGTGTGCATGCAGGATGCTTCATCTGACATGAAGTCAGATTCATACTTCTACAAAACTGTTCTATAGACAGAAATTGTCTCCTAAAGGGAGATGTTCCTAAGTGGTTCATATGCTTGTTTTTGTTTTTTGTTTTTTAGAACCATCATCTTCATTTATTTCCAGATTCAATACTTGCCATGCAGTATTATAATGCATTGAATATATGATTTGCCCTGCAATTATCATAATGTTAAGAAATTCTTAATAAATGTACTTTCTCACAAATGAAAATAGGAATAATTTGAAAAGCAATCATATTACCTATAGATTCAAATCTTACTTGTGAGAAAACAAGTCATGAAGGATTTGGAGAGGAAGAAAGCCTATTCCAGCCTTTCCTGGTGTAGCACTTTCAAAATAGGTTGGGACCATAGTGGCTTGACTATACTTAACTAGGCATTCTAAAAGTTTTACTCCCAGTAAATGTTGGAAGTGCTAGGCTGTGGTTTATTCTTTGATCAGTTCAAAGTAACATACTGAGAAAATAGTTTTAAAATTAAATTTCACATTGTAGCGGTGTTATCAATGTAGGACAAACATATTTTCTCCCCACATCCATAATATCAACTAAAGCAGGGGTATCAAACTCTATTTCATTGAGGGCCGCATCAGGGTTGTGTTTGACCTTGGGGGGGCAGGGGGGCGTGACCAGGCAGGCGTGGCAAGATCGACGTCACTTGTGTCGGGAGTGCCTGTGGTGGCCCAAGTGTTCTCCAGCAAAAACACACTCCCAAGCTCCCTTTTCAGCTGCAATGGCCTCCTTCAACCCTTTGCCAATGAAAATGGAGTTTGGGGAGAGGGGCCCGTGCAGCCATCCTGAGCTCCATTTTCACTGGCAGAGGCACCACAGGCCAGTCTTCCACTGTTTCCAGGTTGGCCCGGCGAGCCAGATCTAAGCACCTTTTGAGTTTGGCTCAAAGTCTTTTGAAGCCTTGAGTTTCATACCCCTAAACTAAAGCCTCCAAACATCTTAAGTAAACCAAAAGATCCAGTAGCCTAAAAAGGAATCATCTGCAACATACTTTATAATCTAAGGATTATACCAGTCATGATGTAGGACAGAAAGGCAGAGGGCTAACAGAGTATATTTATGAAGACCATCTAGCAATCTGAAGACGCAGTGAAAACTCTTAAATCTCATAACACATGGACAGACTCAACCATATTTTTAACTGGGAAACCATGAGCCTCCTAGGCCAAAAACACTAGGGGATTCTTAGAAACTGGGTATTCAGGTAAATCAGCCATCAACAGACAGACATAAACTACATTTACACATCATTCAAAAAAGACAACAAAAAAAATAAGCAGGAAACAAGATCAGAATACATCCTTTTTAACAGCCTACACCAAGATAAACAGGGATTAATATCAGACAAATAATCAAACAAAAAACCATATCCCCCCCTCCAAAAAAAAGAATTACCAAGAAGAAAACCATACACGCCAAAGCCACACCCCAACCAAAACTGACAGGACAAGCTCTGTATATAAACAGGGAGCAAGCCCCATGCTCACTAGCAGTGATGAAGTTACTTCAGGGGTGAAATGCTCCTGGTTCGGACCAGATCACCTGATCCAGTAGCGATGGCGGCGGGTGGTTCGGAGAACCGGTAGCAAAAATCCTTGTGCCCCCTCCCCCATGCCCAGCTGAGCCGCACAATCATCAGAGGCTTTTTTTTTTTTTACTTTTAAAAGCATTTTTTCTACAACCTCTTTGGCCGAAGAGGTTGTAGAAAAAATGCTTTTAAAAGTAAAAAAAAAAAAAAGTTGGCTACGCCTACCCAGTCACATTCCCCCCCCCACCAAGCCACGCCCACAGAACCGGTAGTAACAAATTTTACATTTCACCCCTGAGTTACTTAGTTGGGTAATGAAACATCTGCAGGGAAATAACCAACTCAGAGAGCACCTAGCATAAATGTGACCAACCCAGTTACCTTGTGTGAGAGCATGAATGTAACATAATAAAATTGATTGGAATCCTGGAGTCACAATTTTGAGATGAGTAGCTATGGTATATAAATATGAGAATAAGAGAATGAATGGATGGATGAATGGATGAATGAATGAAGAATGCATTCTTCATAGTTAGGAAATGAGGAGCCAGTGTGAGAAACAAGACTCCAGGCAGAGCAAATTCAGATGTTTTCTTTGTCCATCCCCCTCTTCTGTCAGCTAATATAATCTTCCGCATTTATATTCAGTTGAACATACTTTATTGTTATATTCTCATTTTTATTGTAACATACCCTGGGATGAATGATATCATGGGAATAAATTCTCTTTCAACTCAAGCTTTGACTTCTGATGATTTCATAACTGTTTGTTTCCTAGAATTACTGAGAAAACTACATAAATTTGTCTATGTTGTCACTAGTAGTTTGAGCTTCACTTGAGGGCATTTTCATCATTTTTTATCTTTTACATACAGTAGCTTCTAAGATAAAGATCTATGCATGTGTTAATCAGAAATGTATCTGTAATGTTTACTTACTGCATTTAAATTAAAGACCACTTTGAAACTCTTACTTCTAAAATGTGGGGCTGTTTATGCAAACCTTCTCTGGTGATGAGGAATCTGGCACGGCTTGCGCATCTTACTGTGTTGCTATGAGACATAAGCACTTCAGTGCTGTGGAATCCATAGATGACAGCAAAATGTAATAATCAAATCTGACAGTTCCCAAAGCTTTATAGAGCCTGAAATCAGATTTATCTTGAGGAAATTTATCACATAGTTTTGATCAGAGTGAGTCAGTCCACTGAATTATTATTGGAACTTCTTTGTTCATAAATTATTTGTAAATGACTTTCTAGCTATTAAGTCAACTTAGAATAAGTGGTAGTCACTATTCTTACTGCGGACTTATAAATTACAGGAGAAATTCTTAATTCCTAACACAGAAGCTTCAGGTATTTACCACCTACCAGTAAATCTTGGCCCATTTTACCTTAATTTTGCTTAAGGAAAAATTCCTACATGTTAACGTGAGCCTGACTGGCGCAGCAGACTAATGCTACTGTTAAAGGTAGTATTTAGCTTCCAGCTGCCTGCAATTACTGCGAGTTCAATTCTCACCAGGCTCAAGGTTGACTCAGCCTTCCATCCTTTCTAAGGTAGGTAAAATGAGGACCCAGTTTGTGGGGCAATAAGCTGACTTTGTATAAAATATGCAAAAGTATGAAGGCTATTGCTTAACGCCTTATAAGCTGTCCTGAGTCTCCAGAGAAGGGCGGCATATAAATCAAAATAAAATATAAAAAAATAAAAATAAATGTGACTTCCTAAAGATGTCCCTTAGAGTACAGTTTATTCCCGAAAACTCTAAAACTGAAATATTGAGTAATAGATATGCATATAAGTCTCCTAATCTATGGGACAGTCTGGTTTTAAAAACAATATCCATTTTGGTATTAAGAATAATTCCTCTTGTATAATTTTGAATACTCATGCAAAAAATAGTGTGTGCGACCAATATAATGAAACATTTCTCTTTATTACTTAGTTATTAAATGAAGGCAAAAGTTGTCCAAAGCAATCTTGCGTAAAACTGATTGACTTCTATTAAGATAGGAACTTTGATTTAAATCTGGAATGGCATGTTTTAAAGAGAAGAGAAGATGGCCTTGACAGAGAAAGGGAAGATTCATTACTAAGTTAACAAATTACTGGGTAGAGCCTTGGTAGTACAGTGGTCTAAAGCACCCTGTTATTAAGACCAGCTGCCTGCAATTACTGCAGGTTCGAATCTCGCCAGGCTCAAGGTTGACTCAGCCTTCCATCCTTTCTAAGGTAGGTAAATTGAGGACCCAGTTGTGGGGGCAATAAGCTGACTTTGTAAAAATATACAAAAGGATGAAGGCTATTGCTTAGCACATTGTAAGCCGCCCTGAGTCTCCGGAGAAGGGCGGCATATAAATCAAATTAAAAAAAAAAACAAATAGAAAAAAAACCATGGTTTAATAACCTATAGAAATAGAAATTTGCAAAGATTAAGACTTATAAAACTCAAGATTGAATTTTAGGGCCCCCTTCATCTAGGGACAGATGTAAAAACCTTCCCCAGCAATATAGATGACCCTGATCAGATTGGCCTTCAGGAAGTAGTGGCTTTCCCCCCAGTCACTGAGGCCAGAATACTGATGGGGTTGTGTTTATCTAAAGATGCAAGATTTTGTTGGTGCCTTAATTTGGGTTGGGTTTTTTCCCCTATTTTAATGGATATTTATAATTGCACTATGTTTTTATTTTGTTTGCTGTCCAGAGTACTTTACATTTGTTAAATAAATAAAATTAAAATAGTAACGTTAGATATATGCTCACCAAACCTATAATAAACTATTGTTGCGATTGATGTCCCTTCCTGGCCAGCCTAGCAATCTTTTGTTTCTAGCAACGTTATGAAGAGCTCCCTATCTTTGCTGCTAATGGCCACATCTCAATAACAAGTGGTGCACTGCAAATGCCTAATAATCATTCTTTGCTCTCTAACACAAAAATGTTATAGATGGTTTTCACTCTTCTTCATCAACACAAATACTTTTCTTTCACAGGCATACAGACCTTTTCTGTATTGTACTCACTGTTCCAGAGAAACCATTATACATTAAAATCTCACAAAGAAAACCATTGCCTGTATCATTATAGACACACCAGCAAATACTTTTTCTAAGGTTTTTATTATTCTACTGAACTAATGTGCAGTGTATTGCCTAACTGCTGGTTCCTTTACCGTTGAGAATTGATTTTAAAAAGCTGAAAGCTATTCATCCCTTCAATATCTACATTGCCAATTCCTCTCTTCTGCCTTTGGCTAATTATTACTCTAGGCACCCAGATTTCTAGCTTTCAAATTATTTCCTTGTTTCACCTAGCATGCCTTTCTGAGTCTGCACCAGCTTCAATCACTTGAATCAAATTTACTGCAGCCCATGGATTATATATACAGTATATATTGGTTTCTTGACAGATGACTTTTCATGAATGAATGACTCTACTATCTATGGATATGACTTATATGATTTGCATATTTTTACTATATTTAATTTTTATATGCTTTGTTACATTTCAAATTCCTTAAGCTTATTAGAATTCCTAATCAACATTACCAAGGATTGTGCTGCCTGGGAATTCTTAGAGTTGAAATCCTATATGTGAGGAGAAATTTAGTTTGGGAAAGGCTGTTTTACAAGGATTTTGATGGCATATCTTAAATTTTTTTCTTTGTTGGAAATATTTAAAAAAGACTAAAGCTGATGTATCATGTCAGTTCTGAAAATCAAGAATTATTAGCTGAAGATTTATTTATTTATTTATTTATTTATTTATTTATTTATTTATCTATCTATTTATTTATTTATTGGTTCAATTTATATGCCGCCCTTTTCTGAAGACTCAGGGTGGCTTACAATGCATTAAGCAATAGCCTTCATACTTTTGTATATACCTGCTTAGTAGGGCTTTTTGGTTCCCCCAAGCGGTGTTCTATTTTATACAAAGTCAGCTTATTGCCCCCACAAACGGGGTCCTCATTTTACCTACCTCGAAAGGATGGAAGGCTGAGTCAGCCTTGAGCCTGGTGAGGTTTGAACTTGCAGTAATTGCAGGCAGCTGATGTTACTTAACAGTGCTTTAGTCTGCTGCGCCACCAAGGCTCTTATTTTGAAGATGGCTTACTGGGAATCTTGGTTTTTTATGCATATGCATAATCGTTAAAGTTTAGTAAATATTTTTATTTGCAGTTCGTTGTCTTTTTCAATATGTTTGACATATTGAGTCATTACCACGATATCGGCAGTGGTTCATTATATAGGAAATAATTATTTGTACTTTTTGCTACCTTTACAAAAAGTCCACCTTGGTAGGTAATAATACAGTTCCATCTTTTAATGTTTTGTTTTTATAAAATACATTTCATTCACATAGCCCAAAATAGGCATTTCTTTTGTATAATCCTAACTTTGGAAATAAAATGAATGGCTGCTTGCCCACAAAGTTATTATAAATACTTGACTGGGTGGCCCTGGATGCTAAGAATCCCCTTGTAAATACTGCAAGAGTGGCTCATCAAGGAGAAATGTACATATGATCTTCCTCCGACAGCTCTTTGAGTGAGAAATTTAATAGGCTTTTTCATTCTTTTCAGCTGGTAATCAATTGGAAGCGTTTAATGTTTATAGTGGTATCTAAGTCCAAAATGTTTCAGTAACAACATATTTAACAGCAAGCTTCAAAACATTTTTATTTGGGAACTGTTTGCTATATTTCTATCCGTCTACAATAGAAAGTGTCCTCACATACTGTATAACAGTATGGTATGCTGGTCTAACAGCTGCGGACAGGAAGGCACTACAGAAAGTGATCAATTTGGCACAAGAAAACATTGTTTGCCCTCTAACACCATTAGATGACATCGCCAGGTCTCGCTGGTTCAGCAGAGTAAGGAAGATACTAAGGGATGATTCACACCCTCGCCAGTGTCTCTTTTAGCTTCTACCATCGGGCAGAAGACATCAGAGCATAGCCAGCCGGACAAACAGGTTTAAAAACAGTTTCTACCCATGGGCTGTCAGACTCTTAAATACAATCACAATCATTCCACGCACATACGGAAACATATGACTAGTCTTTTCCCCCCAATTACCTGTATAGGGATTATTCTCTATACTATTTATGTTGTTTTGTATTTTCTGTTATGGATTGCACAAGAGACGCTAAACCAATTTTATTGTATCTATTATGTACAATGATAATAAAGGCTATACTATGCTATGTGCTGCTCTAAGGAAGCAATGCTTAATCCATTAATTATGGATTAACTAGCTCAGTACATTGTTGCCCACCCCCAGATTCTGAGTCATGCACTTTGAGAAGTTAAGACTTTAAGAATATGCTGAACATGGGGAGGGAATGAAGTGCAGCCTTTAAAAAAAAAATAGTACAGCCATCATGTCCAGCATTTTGATCAGTGTTATGGTTTCAGCTGAAATCTATGAAGATTCTCAGTCAACCAGGTCATGGTTATCCCAAAAGTGCTTTTTTCAAGGGGCAACTGGACTTTCGTTGTTTTTCCTTGAAGATGTTTTGCTTCTTGTCCAAGGTGCTTCTTCAGTTCTGACTGAATGATGGAGAAAGGAAGAATTCGTATTCCTTGCACTCTTTTTAAGAGCTGTTGAGGCCACTTGGAGGACCCGGAGAGCACACAAGTGCCTCAGTGACTCTCAGGGAGAGTGCTAATGATCAAATGACTGAGGGGAATATATGGATGAGAAGCTAAATGTCTTCAAGGAAAAACAAAATAAGTCCAGTTGCCTCTTGAAAAAAGCACCTTTGGAAATCTGCTGAAATTGTCAAAAGAAAAAGGGAATAGATTGTGTCTACATAGTTGAGCATAGGGTTTTGCTTACATTTTTTAATTTCTCTTTCTTTTTTGAAATTGTCATTCAGCTTTTGGGAACATATAGTGGATTTGCAATTAGATTTATAACAGTAAGGATATTTGAGAATTGAATATGTCAGACTAAACTAATCAGATCCATGAATCCTTGAATACATTTACACATTTACATTTATTCTTCATTTATTTGGATTTTGCAATACTGTCCCCAATTTACAAAAAATGCATAATTTTTATTTTAGGTCTATAGCATGACTATTTCAGGAATAAATTTATTTTAAAATGTATATTTTGTTAGAAAATTATTTATATGTAGGCATTGTGATCTAGATTAACAAATCTATGAGAAAGAAGATTTCTTCAAGACATATTACAGTGCAGTCCTAGCGGAAAATAGCAATTCAGTGGTGAAGTATTGCCCATATCCCAAGCTCTGCTATCAACCAACATTTCAGTTATCCATCCATCCATCCATCTTAGTTGCTTCAAGTTTCCTCTGGATCAGAGGCATGGAACGGAACTGGAAGGGATCCAATTCAAACTTCCCCTTGTCTATTCTTTTCCAGTCTGCATTGTACCTTTTTTGGAGATCTGATGGGGCAGAATTTCTTAATCTCAGAAAATATCAGTAGAAGAGTCTAGAAGGGAGACCTATTTATTTATCTATTCAATTTCTCTAGTCACCCATCTCAAGCAGTGACCGTGGGCGACTTACGGTTTCAAAACAATTGAATATTATGCCTTGTAAGGTGACCCAATCCTACAATTTTGGTGATATTTTACTAGCAGTTGCAATTATTAAATGAGATAGATAGATAGATAGATAGATAGATAGATAGATAGATAGATAGATAGATAGATGTGTGCATGTATGTGTGTGTGTATAATATGATTATTATATTTTATAATAAACATTGTATCATACATAAATCTGTGCAGAGTGCAGATGCTTGTCTGAGGAGAGAACATTTAGTATGGCTGACATTAAAAACAATGCACATAATGACCCAAAACATAATTTTAATTACAATGTACAAGTCATTAAGCTATGTGCCCCAGAGGTTGCTGTCTCCCCAGGCTTTTATTATATTATACAGTATAACTTTAGTTTACTCACTCCCAGGCTATAAGTATTAAGTTTCATTTATGCCATTGCAAATTAAGGCCAGCCTATCATAAAGATAGACCCCAAAAACCACCTGAGTCATTTGGAGTCGTGTGATTCCTAAATCAAGTAAATTAAATTGAATCTCCCATCAATTTGTATACAGTGATAATGACTGTGAAGCAAGTTGTTCATCTTGTGGCTATAATATTGCTTCAGAATCACCTGTTTCAAAAATATTATTGATTGATTTTGTCTTGAGAGTCCCTTTTATAATAGCTAGTTGAAGCAATCAACTAGTATGCTCACTTTTTATGCTCTGGATTTTCATATTCTAATTTATGGATAAAAGCATTTGTACTCTACCTCTGCCTCTATACTTAAATACTTTAAAGTCTTGTTCATAACCATTTTTCTTAAATTGCTTTTGAATTGGTTTAAGATTTATCTTTTTCCTTAGCTAATATGTTATTATAGAAATAAACATGAAAATGATTGAAAAAAGTTGTCTTTAAAGAAGAATTGTAAGAGCTTTCATAGAGAATTAAAGAATTTGTGAAAGCATATTTTAGAGCTGGAAAAATTATGCATTGTGCATATTTTAACTACCATTATTAATATTACTTCATTCCTGTGTGGTAATTTCTTTTTACATTTGCTCTGTCAATCACTCTTACCACCTCTCCAGTTTTTTTTCATTTTCTTCTGCAGAATAGCGCAGAATTTCTTTAATTCACCCAAATAATGCCATGCTATTTTGCTTGCTGAATTTGTATGTCTGTTAGAATGTAATTAGCTTCAGGTTTTGTACTTTTTACATTCTGCAATAAACTTTACCCATAAAAATATGCATAAGAATGTTTTAGAAAACTATTAGGGAAATGAATTTGCAAAAAAAAAAAAAAGTATATTAGCATAAATTGAATGCAATGTATCCACAAATGATTTTGTGCACAATAATCCATAGAAATTTACATATCCATAAATGAATGTGAATATGGATCGGAATTAACTATAGCTGAAAATATGCAATACTGGACAAACATTTCCATTAGTCCATCTTTGGTGTTCTTTTCTTCAGCCAACCTCAGATAAGCAGTATGACCATAGTCTGAAATTTCTCTCAAACCTTGTCCCAATATAACTGGAGGTGCCACAGTCACTGGAAGAAATAAATGTTAAAATTCATATCTTCATTTCAAATGCAAAAACAAATCTTGTGGGAAACACAAGCAGAATGGTAATTACTTTGTCCCCTTGTGGTTAAGCTTTGAAACAACATTTCAAATTAAAAGTTTTCAGAGATGATAGAAATCTTTCAGAATTTCAATTGATACATTATATTATTTTATTCCACAAAAACCAGTCAATCAGAGTAGAGCTGGAAGGGACCTTAGAGGTCTTCTAGTCGAGCCCCCTCTTCAAGCAGGAGACCCTATACCCGTGATGGCGAACCTATGGCACGCGTGCCACAGGTGGCACGCGGAGCCATATCGGTGGGCACGCAAGCTCAGCTCCGGTGTGCATACGCACTCTGGCCAGCTAATTTTCGGGCCTTTTGGGCCCACCGGAAATCAGGAAAAAGGCTGTTTCCAGCCTCCGGAGGGCCTCCGGGGTGTGTGGGGACAGCCATTTTCACCCTCCCCAGCCTCCTAGAAAGGCTCTGGAGCCTAGGGAGAGCGAAAAGCAGGCCTACCTTGCCATCACATGGCAAAAGTGGGGGAATGTGGGGGGTCGTGCACGCATGCGTGGGGGATCAGTGCACATACACGGAGCATAGAATTATGGGTGTGGGCACATGCGCAAGCGACCCCCCCCCGCACTCCCCCCACTTTTGGCACACGATGGCAAAAAGGTTAGCTATCACAGTCCTATACCATTTCAGACAGGTGGCTGTCCAGTCTCTGTCCAGTGATGAAGCACCCAGAACTTCTGAGGGCAAGCTGTTCCACTTGTTAATTGTCCTCACTGTTAGGAAGTTTCTCCTGAATTCTAGGTTGCTTCTCTCCTTGAATAGTTTCCATCCATTATTTCTTATCCTGCCCTCTGGTGCTTTGGAAAATAAGTTGACCTCAGAACCACGGAAGAAAGAGATATTAATTTATTTACCACACTATTTTTATTCAACTCTATGGATTATATTGTTTTCTAAATTAACTCCATTAATTATCTCCATAATCTTATCCTGATCATATATTGGTCTATTAATATATTTTATAAAAGTGGTATATAAATACATTTTGAGACCAATGGACTACAGCCAGTCCTTGACTTACAACATTCTTTTAGTGAGTGTTTGAAGTTGCAATGGCACTGAAAAAAAAAGTGACTTATGTCCGTTTTTCAAACTTGTGACCATTGCAGCATCCCCAGGGTCACATGGTTGAAATTCAGATGCTCGACATTTGGTTCATATTTATGACAGTGTCCCAGAGTCATGTGATAACCTTGTGTGATCTTCTGACAAGCAAAGTCAATGAGGAAGCCAGATCTACTTAACAACTGTGTTACTAACTTAAGTGCTGCAGTTGTCACTTAATAACAAGAAAGGTTGTAAAATGGAGCAAAATTCACCTACCAACTGTCTCACTTAGCAACAAAAATTTTGGGCTCAATTGTAGTTATAAGTTGAGAGCTACCGGTAATGTGGAATTTTGAGAGTCTTCTGGGCCAGGAAAATGATATTAGGTTACTCATTACAGTACTCTTGAGAGATGGTGCTTTATAAAATTTCTCTCATGATTCCCTTAGTTCAAGCCCTGAAAAGCTTATATATTAGAGCATGCATACACTGAATTTGGCATCTTTGAGGTTGCCTTGTAACTGTGACTGAATCAAAGTGACATGGTAACTAGGTAACAATGTGCAAAGGGTGATGTTTTAATTCAATTTTTCACACTTCGGCACTCTGCTTTCCATATCACAATCTGTAAAGCTTGCTGGTGAGAACAGAAACAAAGGCTATTTCAGTTTTTACTGATCGGCAAGGTCTAATAGTTTGTTATCGCTGTATATTAAATAAGAGAAGGGATTTTTTTTCCTCAATGGCAGATTATATATATATAATATTATAATGTATATAATATTCAGGTAATTTAACAACCGGTTCTCTGCCCTAATGATTTCTTCCAACAACCAATATACATAAAGGGAACACAAAACTAAGACATCCTAGATCTGAATGAATGAAATATTCGTAGTAAATACTTTGTTCATTACATAGTTGAATGTGCTGTCAACAAAATTACACAAAAATTATCAATGGAAATCAAATTTATCAACCCATGGAGGTCTGGATTTGGAGTTACACTCAAAATTAAAGTGGAAAAAAACACTACAGGCTGATCCAACTTTGATGTAATGTCCTTAAAACACTGGAGGTCATTTTGCAGGGCTCTGGCAGTGCTCCTCCTGTCCCTCGCACAAAGGCAGAGGTAGCGGTCCTGATGTTGGGTTGTTGCCCTCCTACGGCCTCCTCCACGTCTCCAGATGTACTGGCCTGTCTCCTGGTAGCGCCTCCATGCTCTGGACACTACGCTGACAGACACAGCAAACCTTCTTGCCACAGCTCGTATTGATGTGCCATCCTGGATGAGCTGCACTACCTGAGCCACTTGTGTGGGTTGTAGACTCCGTCTCATGCTACCACTAGAGTGACAAGCACCGCCAGCATTCAAAAGTGACCAAACTATCAGCCAGAAAGCATAGGAACTGAGAAGTGGTCTGTGGTCACCACCTGCAGAACCACTCCTTTATTGGGGATGTCTTGCTCACTGCCTATGCTTTCCACCTGTTCTCTATTCCATTTGCACAACAGCATGTGAAATTGATTGTCAGTCAGTGTTGCTACCTAAGTGGACAGTTTGATTTCACAAAAGTGTGATTGACTTGGAGTTACATTGTGTTGTTTAAGTGTTCCCTTTATTTTTTTGAGCAGTGTATATACATATACACATACACATACATACATACATACATACATATATCATACATACATACATACATACATACATACATACATACATACATATATATATATATATATATATATATATATATATGCTTAGAACAGGGAGAGTTATTGTGAAAGAAATAATTGAAGAATTGGTCAACCCCTCTTGCAAGTATACTTGAATAACACAATTAAGAATTCCATGGAGATTCTCAAGTCATCCAGATCATGGTTATCCCAAAGGTGCTTTTTCAAAAGGCAACGGGACTTTCTTTTTCCTTGAAGACATTTCTCTTCTCATCTAAGAAGCATCAGAACTGAAGAATGGATGAGAGGTGAAACTTCAAGGAAAAACAAAGAAAGTCCAGTTGCCTTTTGAAATAGCAACCTTAAGACAATTCAGAAGAGTTTACCTGTGGGAATGAGCAAGTAATGTGTGTATGTGTTGCCATCTTCCAGGTTACACAAACTTGAATTGTAGAAATCATAAATGTGTTCTTTAGAACCATGTTAAACAAAGTTATAATTATATGGTAAATGTATTACATATTTTGCTGTATTTGTATGCTTGGCTTAGAACTACAAAAAATCAATATAAAAGTTGATCTGTACTTCAAACATGTGGATATTTTTAGTTAATTCTGATGAAGTGGCTTAGTTTTCTTGTGCTAGCATCTCACTTTGAGAAAAATAGACATTTTACTTGTTTATTAATTTAAAAGATGAACACTTCTGTGGAAATGAAATTTGTAGAATTCAATTTTTTCCATGGAATTTATTGCAAATAGATTATATTCCTTATTTATCTATTGTAAAAAAGAAGAGAAATATGATAAATATTTGAATCTAATGGCGAAAATACAAAGAATGTCACATATAATCAGATTCTACTTCCTGAATTATTACTGACTTTAGAATAACAAAAATCCCTTTACTGTCTTGCCACACATAAGAAAGTAGCATGTTTTTTTTAGCACAAACATGTTTCCAATGTCTTTATTTCTGATCACTTCTCTTGTGGTTTGTTTAGAAAACCATTGCCTTAAGGGAAGATCAACTACAAAAATTTTAAAACTGAAATGTCCAAAGGCTTCATGGCAGGGCCGGATTTAGATGAAAAGAGGCCCTAGGCTATTCCACTTATGAGGCCCTTTCACCTATAGTGAAAGTGTAATTTTAATTTTGCTAACAATTTGAATGTAGGCTCCTCTTGATCTTGAGGCCCTAGGCTGAAGCCTAGTTAGCCTATAGGAAAATCCGGCCCTGCTTCATGGCTACTTTTCTGCTGTTGCATTACAAACTTCTTGCAAGTTGTGAAGATGCATTGATGGCATGTCAGCATGTCCTGTGAGCAGGGATTGGTTTCAGGATTGCCAAAGCAGATGGATTGGGAAAGGGAAAAATTCCATTTCAATATATACAAAGAAAGAGAAGTTGCAGAAATGAATGGGTGAATTGGTGGAAAAGGAAGAGTAATAGTTCATTTGAATTCATAAGCCAGTGTGTGACAAGAATTCTCCCCAGTGGGGGAAAAAAACATTTACAATGGATGCCAAATTGGAGCACATCAGAGAAAAATGCCAAATTTACTGCTGTTTCTGAGAAACTAAAGAAGAGTTAGAAATAAATTAGTTCAGCTCCCAAACACAAATGAGGCTTATCAAATCTGGCTTTGATCCCAGAGCTATCCATGCTACTAGTATGAAAACAGTCACATAATCCCAAGACATTTTCATTCGTCTTCTGTTCGAAAGGAAGGAATCCCTACTTAGTTGAAGCATGGTTAAAATTCAGTATCATTGAAATACTTTCTTGTAAGATAATGGATCCTCAACAAATCAAACATCAGGAGATTCTATAGAGAACAATGTCTTAATTATAATATATTTTGTTTATGAAAATAATGTCCTAAATGTTAATAAATATCTGTTTCTTTCTAGGGACTTGGGTCACCTTTGGAAGTCAAGTTTCAGATGAGGTGAGTGATGTGTCATTTAATGACAACATAGAAAACAGAACTTGAGTAATCTAGAAATAAATACATAACTTTAATGTTTTCATTAAAATTAAAAGCCATGTCATGGAAATCTGAATAAATTGAAACAGGATATGGCAAAGCATGATCATAACAACAAAAAAATCTCATTTCTCTTCACTGAATAGATACTACAGTAGTGGCCAAAATTGTGGAAACTTTTGGGAAAAGTGTATTTTTGACATTTGATGGCTAATAACACCACCTTTTTTTGGAGTTTCAAGATAATCATATTCCACTGCTAGAGTGGCCCAGACCTTAACCCAATTGGATAGCCCAGACCTTAACCCAATTGAAAATCTATGGAGCCGACTAAAGAAATTTGTTAGTCAGAAGCGACCCAGCAATAAAACCCAGTTAATAGAAGCAATCATTCAATCTTGGTTTCACATTATAACAGCTGCAGAATTAAAAGACTTGGTTCACTCCATGGGAAGACATTGTAAGGCCATAATTCATGCTAAAGGTTACCTAACTAAGTATTAACTGATGTGATAATTTTTGTATATCTCATTTTTTCTATGGTGATATTTTTTGTATATTTCATTTTTTCTATGTTTCACTTTTCTTCTTTATTCTATAACTGCTATTCTAACAGCAAATCCTTCATAAAAGTTATTGCATTACATTCTTGATTAAATTATCTTTATACAGTTTTATGGTACTAATCCCCAAAAATGTGGTGTTATTAGCTAGTTTTAGAAAATACACTTTTCCCAAAAAGTTTGCACAATTTTGGCCACTACTGTATTTCATCTATGGTAATATAGCAGCCTAGTTCAAATTCGGCAAACTTGGTCTTCAAAGAAGGTAACATGGAACTCATAGCAAGAATATGCTTTAAAGCCGAGCAAGTTTGTTCTGGGTTTTGGCCAAAAAAAAAAAAAAAAAATCTAAAGGGATCTTACAGGGCTAGTTGACAAGATTGGTATATCTCCCCTTGCTCCTTGTCTTCTTAATGGCCTATATGCAGCCTTTTCCATTACCTCCTCTTAGCTACCACCCTTGAATTCAAGCACAGGATATCTGGCTCACTCCTCCCTGATCTTCTCAAGAGTCTTCTTTTCCCTTACTTGAAACTGCCAATGGCCTTGCTTGTTTCCCACCACCCAGCTCCTGAAACCTGCATGCCATACCCAAGCTTAGACCAATATTGCTGGGTCATTTCCAGATAAAATATAATGTACATCTTTTTTTGATCCAGACAAATGGGCCTCCTAATATGAGCTGTTCTGTGCGTTGTGCACATATCTGAAGCCACGATACCAAAGCTACAGAGAGAATGAAATGCGAATCAGGGAATCCTGACTCTCAATCACAGCTGTTCTTAAACACATGATCTATCACTATCACATAGTAGAACACATTGGTTTCCTACTTCTGATGACCCCTAAGATTTATATCAAGAGTGCTTTAGATTATAATGTTATACCCATTTATGTAGGGGAAATCAACTCACCTTGATGTTAATGATTTCCTTAATGCTAATGAACATATTGTAGCATACATTTTCATGATTGAAAAGTTATGTATATCACAAGAAAGCTGATTTGATAAACAGTTAATTGTAAACTATTAGTATTTATTACAATGTACATTGTATATCACATAAACCTTAAGCATTGAAGGTGATTACGAGCAGTTTCAAGCTTGAGTTAGGAAACTAATGTACTTAACTACTTGAAATTGGTGTGAACAAGATCCCAGGTCTAAAAATGGGAGTATTGGTAAGAAATAATGGCAATCTACTTTCCTGCATCCTGAATTCAGTCCATGATTTAAAAATTAAGCTAGATTTGGCATTAAGCTCTGAAACTATTTCATAATGAGTCATCCTGCAAAATTTGGATAATTGGGGACAGAGAGTTTTTATATTTCTAAGATTAATTAAATGTCTCTATTTCCAAAAGGTGGCTGAACATCTAATGACCATTGCATATGAAAGTGGCGTGAATCTCTTTGACACAGCAGAGGTATATGCAGCTGGAAAGTACGTATCTGTGCTTCTATTCTTCCATCATAGGTAGATCTTATTTCTAAACTGAATATTATGGTTTTGCAAGTAGGCACCATATAGATAAATGGCTAAACTTTAATTCACTTTTTTTAAAAAAAAATAATAATCCCATATTTAATGCAGGCCTCTCTACTAGACTGGGAAAACACCTGATTGAAAACATGGAGATCTGCTGTTTATCAGTATCAACCATATTGGGTTAGATGGATGGATGAAAATAATTACAGGTAGCTCTCAACTTATGACCACAGTTGGAACCATAATTTCCATTTCCATTGCTAAGCAAGGCAGTTGTTAAGAGAGACATGTCTGACTTTATTCCCATTCTACCACAGTTGTTAAGCAGCTGCTAAATTAATGGTTATAAATTGAGGATTACCTGTGTTTAGTATAAGTCAGCTTCCTGTGTTCTTGGACTAAAAAAAGAGAAAATAATGTCATCTAGAAGAAATGTATTTGTTAAAATTAGCGAGGAGTTCCCTGTCTCTATTTCACATAACTGTGTATATACATGTATATGTATGTACTGTTGTAGCTGTTCTTCTGATAGGAAAACCAGGGATTTGTTTCATTTATTACACGAGAGGGATAGGAGATTCACCTCGTCCAATTTAGTAGGATTACAGTAATTCCTTTCTGCTAATACAGTAGTGAAAACTGCCTGAGCCAAATTGTTTCACAAAATAGCTCAAAAATAAAAAATAGTCATTTATTTGTAAATTCTCTCCAGGCCTGTTGACAGATGCCTGCCAAAGCTGGACTATGGTAGCAGGCAGAACTCAGGAAACTGGAAGAACGCATCACAACCAGGCCAAACTCATGCACAGCTTTTGTCTTAGTTGACACCATCATAAAGCAAAGGAGTTTTCTGCAATAGCTCAGTGGCCTTGGGGAATTCTGTCCATATGCCTATCCCATTTTCATCCATGTTTCTTTACATAAGGTAAAGGTAAAGGTTGACTCAGCCTTCCATCCTTTCTAAGGTAGGTAAAATGAGGACCCAGATTGTGGGGGCAATAAGCTGACTTTGTATAAAATATACAAAAGTATGAAGGCTATTGCTTAACGCATTGTAAGCCGCCCTGAGTCTCCGGAGAAGGGCGGCATATAAATAATAATAAAAAAAAAGGTTCCCCTTGCACATATGTGCTAGTCATTCCCGACTCTAGGGGGCGGTGCTCATCTCCGTTTCAAAGCTGAAGAGCCAGCGCTGTCTGAAGATTTCTCCGTGGTCCTGTGTCTGGCATGATTAAATGCCAAAGGCGCACAGAACGCTGTTACCAAAGGTGGTCCCTATTTTTCTCCTTGCCTTTTTTATGTGCTTTTGAACTGCTAGGTTGGCAGAAGCTGGGACAAATAACGGGAGCTCACCCCATTACGCGGCACTAGGGATTCGAACCGCTGAACTGCCGACCTTTCACTCAACAAGCTCAGTGTCTTAGCCACTGAGCCACCACATCCCATACACACAAACAAAACACATACGCCACATAAACACAGACAAAACATATACATAGAGACATAGGCCGTCCATCTGATGTACTTCTTGTTCTGTTTATCTGAATTTATCTCAGTTCTCAGGATCTCCCCATACATCTTACTTCTGCAATTCTCTATGTGTTCTGAATTTATTTAGGGATTTCAAATGCAGCAAGGCTTGCATAATACTGACTCTGAACCTGGGTTCCTCTAGTAATCTCTGGTCTCAATATCTCCATTAAAGCCAAAAACAAAAGACTTTGAACTTTAAAATGTAGATGCTTACTTAGAGGTAAAACAATATTGGAAGTCTATTTTCTGGGGGGAAAGTTGCTAACCTTTCACAAAACAAAATTGAGCACAACAAAAAATATCCCATATCCTGCAGTTGTGATTCAAGGCACCACAGACTGGTTTGCTTTAGTGGCCAGATGATTTGATGATATTTTCTGAGTAAAAATTGTGACATTTTGCTCTCCATGGACACAAACTCTGTTGCGACATTTGGAGACAGAGCAAAATGATTCTGTTAAATAGAGAGAGAGGAAATAAAACATTGGTTCCCATGTGTCTTAATATCTATATTTATATTGCTTCTCTGCCATAAGCTGAGATGTGCATCAATTTTTTGTCCTTGCTTGCAGCCTCTTCATTTCTCCTTTTATACAAATCAGCAACCAAAGAATTTTCTGTTCCCTCCATGTCTCCAAACTGAAGAACTTCAAACCATAGCATAATACCCTGGTGAACTTAATAGAACTAGGAAGTTATAATTGATGAAAAACTTCTATGCTGCATGTACAGCTAAGTGTTTATTTCATTTCTGCCCTGTGCCAAAATCAAAATTATTAATTAGATTTTTACAAAGTGTGGGAAAGGATGATCTATTCAAACTTCCTTTGTATGAAATGACAAATTATTAAATAAGGATTTATGTTTTTTTATATTATTTATTAAACAAATTTATATAGCTGTCAAACTCACACACTGTGACTGTGGGCAATATACGGCAATAAAAAGCCAAAATCAAAAACCCACTCCTCCCCACATAGCAGTGACAAATCCAATCAAACAAGCCACTTCATCAGCTCAATATCAACCCAGGGTCTCCAAAGCTGCTGACAGAACTATACCTAGAGGGTCTTTCAGAAAAATAACAAGATGGGGGGACCAATTTTATCTCTGGGGGGATGATCTTCCACAAGGAGGAAGCCACTGTAGAAAAGGCCCTTTTTCTTGGTCCCACCAAATGTATTTATTTAATAGATGACAATCACATGTCCTGCCTTCCCACTGAGCCAGGTAGAGCTAACTAGGGAAAAGTGGTCCTTTAAACAGCCTCACACCAAGTCATGTAGGGCTTTAAAGGTGATAACCAGCTTCTTAAATCGCACCTGGAAATAAATTGGCAACCAATACAGCCCCCCCACCAAAAAAAAAGAAGTGACACCTGTTCAAATATTGTGAATAATGAAACACATGAATGGCATAGGTTGCCTGACAAACGAGTTTTGAAAATACATATGATCTGTAAATGTTTTTTTATTTTTACAGGGCTGAAATTATTTTGGGAAACATTATCAAAAAGAAAGGCTGGAGGTAGGATGTTTTGTTGTTTATATGCTCTTTGTGTTAAAATTGTAGAATGGAGAATAATTCAGACTTGGAGAACTCTGCCAGCTTGTGCTTCTAAGGCTTTGCAGTCCTGATCTCACATCCAAGCCTATTGCCTAGCTAATTCTGAGTTTCCTATTTATGTAAGAGACCATAGAGACCAACTTCTACCAACTGCTCTATTGACGGTTTGCTTAAGAAGCTGGAATACTTCCAATACCTTGCCCTTATGGAGCTAGGCAAAGTTTTGAAGATATCTTTAAATAACTATAAAAGATACGTTCCGCTTAGCTTTTCCAAGTTTCTATTTAGATTTATACAGGTCCCAATTTTATTGAGTTTGTCCTGATTTAATGCATGTGTCTAGGCATTCTTATCAGTTTATAGAAATGTAGTCACGTAATAATGTTTTATGATTCTATCTACAGTAGTCTTACAATTTTTTCAGGCAAAGGGAAAAGAGGGATGTTTAAGGGCTAAACCCATTCTCTCACTTTTCCTGAGGGACATGGATGTAGGTACCTGTCAGAATTTGCTTCCCCTTTGGGCAAACAGATTTTTAAAAGAATGGTACCCTTCAGCTTTACCTTTTTAAAGCCCATTGACTTCATCCCAGTTCAACTATTTGAAAATGCAGCGCCAACATATATCCTTCCCAGAGTGCCTGTCTGAAAGTACTACAGGTAGGGAGGTGCAGGCCATCAAAAATCTGCTTCTTTCTGCTGCCAATTTGCACAGAGTAGTTTTTCCAGACCAGTATGTTTTTACTGAATTAAAAAATAATAATCTGTAGAAACACTTGCCAAATTGAAACAAAGGTGGATCTCTTTCACATTTTTAAACTTTAGAAAGCCCAACATGCTCGGTGCTTTATAGAGAGAATGCAGTCTGAATTGTCAGTCATATGACAGTTCAGAGAAACGATGAAGAATGGAAGAAATTTCTCACTCTCTTTTTGAAGGAAAAAAGCCAAAGTACATAATATAGATCAAAAATGTTTTCAGGTGCCTGATACAAGCAAATAGCCGAACTGTTATATTTTTTGAGATTCAGGTGGTTTTACTTCCAAGATCTTGAGAGATCTCATGAGAGAATCATACGAAATTTTAGCTACAGCTGCTGCTTCTTACTACTTCCTGCTATTACTACTACTACTTTTATATAACATTGAACATAAAAAGAAAAAAAATAGAACAATTGAAAAAAGAAAGAATGGTGTATATTGAATTGTAGCAATACTACAGTATTGTTTTATTCTGGGGTTCCATGGGCATTGTCAAATGATGCACAAATTCATTGCCAATGATAAATGAGAACATTCTGTAGCTGCTTCAGCATGTATTTTAGATATTGTCATGATGATAAGGTATCTCTGTTTTCTCAAATCTCTCATATTATAGATGTTTTCTTAAGAAAAGAATTAGACTGAGCATTCAATAACAACCCTACAACTTTAACATGTAGAGGTCATAACGTTAGCAATTGCACTAAATCTTTTAGATGACTTTCTGTTCAGAGGCATAGTCTAAATTGGCAATGTAGGAGGTGAGACTGCATTAGGAAAAACAGGAACTACAATGGTATTTCTTAAGGAATCTGTTTTGAACAAAACTGAAATTTTATTTGCTTTGTTTGTTTAGGAGATCAAGTCTGGTCATTACAACAAAGCTCTACTGGGGCGGAAAGTAAGTACTGTATACTGTGATTTCCTTTGCTACAGAAATAATGTATTTCTCTAGCTTTGTGTGTGTCTTTATATAGTACATGCTTATATCATAAGTATCAACATGACATGGTACTACTTTATTACATCTTGGTTGGTGTAGGCACTAATTTGGCTTCTTCCAAAAAAAAAATAGGCAAGCCTTTTGATTTTAAAACTGGTTATTCTCTCAGTAAATGTATTTGGAGAAAATGTCAGATATTGGAAAAAGAAAATTTATTGGACCTGCTCAGTTAATTAGAGGGATGCCATATTCTCTCCAGTTTTTCATTCTCCCTTCAAAGGCCCTTTTTTGGGTTGTCCAAAACCGAAATTTAGCATGATCTGCAAACCACTTAAAGTCTACATTTGTCCAGGGAACATTTGCTAAAGTTAAATTTTTGCACAAAGTAAAACTTTAAACTAAAACTTTGGATTTTAAATTTCACAATCCGGTATCATGTCTATTTTCAAAAGGTAACACAAATGCAACATATTTGGCAATGTAATATTTCATTTGAAGATTGAAATATGTGAATCAAACATGGCACTGAATTGTATATTTAACAGTTTTAAACTCAACCTGACTCTTGGTCCAGAGTCCCAGAAATGTTGAAATACTGACAAAAAGGATACTTCTCTTGAACAGAGAAATATCACAATGAAACATGGAATATTTCTCCATTTGTACCTAAGCATAGCTAAACATGCCTATTGTCCTAACATCCTTTCTTCCTCATATGGTTGCTTTTATCTCATCCTGTGCATATCTGAGGCAATTTAATATTATTCTTAGCTGTTCCCAGCTCAAAATAGTTTTTTGTTTTTACTACAGTTGCAATCTGACCTCTTTCATCTATCATTCAATCAAAGTTACTTTTGAAGCTTTAGGCTGGTACATGCAAGCATCCTCCTTTGCCCCTACTCACTAATATAGTGTCCTTCAGGCTCATTCTTTTGGGGGCTGTAGGAAAGTGTGAATGCTTCAAACTAGATAGTTTCATGAACTCACTAAGTCTCCAATTTGATCTTTAGATTAGAAGTAGCATAGAAGTGTGAAGGGAGCCAGTCCCTTTCCCTTACTTCAGTCGACCTCTGACTGAGGTCTACATCTAGATGTTAGTAGAAATCTCACCTGCCTGTCAGCTGTTGTATGATCTTTCAGAAGAACCACAAACCAGTGGTTAAAATTAGCCTTCACATTTGACAGATGCACTGGGGATACACTGGTAAGAGGAACTAAGATGAAGCTCTCCCACTGCAATAAGCACCTGTTCCACACCCTTGCCATATATTCATTCAACAGTCAAGCACAGTTGCAGCATTCTTCTGGAAGAGCAGTAAATCTGTCTGAACAGGAGCTTAGCACACTCTCAAAAGGACACTAAACCCATGTTTCAAAGTAGCCTGAAAAATCAGCTGACTGATGCTGAAGGGCTGCATGATGAAGCATGATCTCTCCCACTTCAGTCCATGATCTACCACCTGCTTTTCAGGCATGCCAATAGATACTGCAGTCTAGCAGGATATCTCCCCCCCCTTCTTCTACTAGCTTCTTCAAGCCCTGGCAGCTTCAAAATGGGCTACTAGGGCTGGGAGCGATGGCATTGGAAGGGATGAGCTGAGGTGGCACAATGGTTAGAGTGCAGTAGTGCAGACTACTTCAGCTGACTGCTAGCTGCATTTCAGCAGATCGAATCTCACTGGCTCAAGGTTGACTCAGCCTTCCATCCTTCCGAGGTGGGTAAATTGAGGACCCAGATTGTTGGGGGCAATGTGCTGACTCTGTAAACTGCTTAGAGAGGGCTGTAAAAGCACTATGAAGCGGTATATAAGTCTAAATGCCATTGCCATTGCTAAAGGGGTAGGACTGGTCATCTACAGTACATAGACTGGAAGGGGTGTCACCACTCTCCATGTATTTCATGGTGAAGCGGAAGAATGAGTCTCAGATGAAGCAGTGGGAAGATTGCCTAACAGACCTTGGGAACACAGCAGAAATTACAGGGAGAAATCAGACCATTACAGAACAGATTCTTGAGTCCTGTGAAGGAGAAAAGCATGAGTAGTAGACTCAGAGTAACTCCACCTTAAATCACACTAGATAGAAGTTGCATGGGAGATTGACTTTGGTAGGCTTTTGAGATTCTATTACTCTACCAGCAATAAATAACTTTTTTATAAAAACCAAGTGATTCTTGCTTCCCAGCTTCTTAACAGTATCCCAGGAGTGTCTGAAGTAACACCAATAAAATGTCAGCATTTTGCAAATAGAGTATCTTCTCTTTTACATATTATCTTAGACGTTCTGAACATTAAATGATAACCACATGTCTTCCTCTGCTGTTTCTTAGTTGTATAATTTCAACTGTAAGACCTTTGGGGAAGAGAATTCTCATCCATGTAATACTTATTATCAGTTGGGGAACAGGATAGATGTGAATAATAACTTTTGCAGAAATGAAAGCGTTTTATTAAATGTAAGAGGGTTAAAAATATCTGGCTCACCCATGGGCATAAGCTCAAATCATTTCCTGCAGCAAGACCAAATCAAGACCATTTTCTTTCATTAGAATTGAGCGCAGCTTGCTCTCATGTACACTCATTTTCTCACTTGCCCTCTTTCTTCCCTTACATACAGATAGATGAAAAAGGAAAGATTTTTTTCCCTCTCTCATAGAACTGATATCCAGTTTTTGCTAGTTAAAATTATCTTCAAAGTGTCAAAACCAGATTTAGAATTTAGAGATTAAATTATTCAAAGTTGAATGGCTTTTGCTTTTTTAAAAATATTTCATTTAGTCAAAAACAAGACAAGGTGCATCCTAAAAGAATGCCTAGTGTTGGAAAGACACCATGATCTATAGATAGCCAAGAACTTCAGTACTGTATACTTTTTACAAGTTTATCAAGTTTTGGTTTAATCAAGTTATGTTTATTATTAATTCAATTTATATGACCATCCATCTCCATAGAGTAACTTGAAGTGGCTAACACCACTTAAAGTCATAATGCAAATTAAATACCTATTACGACAACTGAAGCAAGAAGACAATCTGCTGCAAAGAATCTGATGTGGTGCTGTGATCAATCCAACCCCAATCTTCAAAGCTTTCCAAAAAGCCGGCAGGATCAGGGCCAATCTAATTTCAGGATGGGTAGTGGGTGGTTTGATGGATTCCAAGAGGGCAGATACTGCAACAAAAAAGGCATGCTTTGTGGAAATGCAAAGGGTCGAGCTTGGATTGAATATGGAGTCTACTGGGGAGATCAGAGTAGAATTTCTGGGAGAATTTGATGAGTTAAAGAGTTGGTTTGCTTATTAGAGATGCAATGCAGAAACATTAAAAAAAAATTTTTTTTGCATCTTTTATCCTATTGAGCAGTAGAGACATTAGGAGTAGAGATAGCCAAGCAAGGAATTCCATCTTCCTTCCTTCGTGCCTTCCTTCCTTCTTCCCTCCCTCCCTCCCTCCCTCCTTCCTTCCTTCCTTTCTTCTTTTCTCTGACCACAAAATGCCTCCTAAGATCTTCCCTTTAGCTTGTTTTCCACAGGAAAAATGTAGAGAACTTATTTTCGTCTTTCCTCCTGTATGAGTACAGAAAGTTAATAAAAAAAACAGGGTTTATGTCAATCACAGAATCTTCTGAATAATTTTACTGACATTTTTGTACTTTAAGCATTTGGCTATAGATATTTTTCATGAGTTCATTTCTACTCATATGTGTTGTTCTGCTAAACTGGGACCCCAGTGAACAAATTGAAAGACTCCCTCAAATTATCCATGAAACGTTCATCACTGGTGAAACTGAACACCATTTATGTAGTTAAACATTTATAACCGGCACTATATTAATTCTGTTCCTCAGTTTCACTGTTTTTCTTCTCTATGTTCCATCTGGATTGCCTGTGATTTTGATTTCATGGTGACTCGATTTCTTCAGGTTGGAGGTTTCAGAACCTTCCCTCATAGTTGAAGTGGAATTGCTAGAAATACCACTTCAAGAGTAAATTGGAGAGTTAAAAGGAAAGATTTAAAAGATGATTGGCATGTCAACTTTGCTAAAAGCTATATTGGCAGTTGCTATATCGACAGTTGCTTCAGCAGAAGAAAATCTTCAGCCTAGTTAGCCACTATGAAACTATATATAATGATGGGGTGGTGGCAAAGGTATACAGTATGCAATATAGTCTAGTGAAGAGAAGGACCAGAGGGAGACATGATAGCAGTGTTCCATATTTGAGGGGCTGCCACAGAGAGGAAGGGGTCAAACTATTATCCAAGGCACCCAAAGGCCAGACAAGGAATAATGGGTGGAAATTGATCAAGGAGAGATTTAACCTAGAAATAAGGAGAAATTTTCTGACAGTGAGAGCAATCAGCCAATGGAACAGCTTGCCTTTGAAATTTGTGGGAGCTTCATCACTGGAGGCTTTCAAGAAGAGATTGGACTGCCATTTGTCAGAAATGGTGTAGGGTCTCCTGCTTGGGCAGAAGGTTGGACTAGATGGCCTATAAGGTCCCTTCCAACTCTATTAATCTGTAATCTATTTGCCCCTAACTAGGGTATGTGTAAAAAGAGTTAGATTTTGAGGATGGTCTCAAGAATGAGATCAATCATTGTCCTTTTTTCCTACCAATGCCTTCTCAAATAGCTGCTCTAAAAGCTCATTTGAACCCTTTGACTTTTGTTAAGGTATATTTCCTTCCCCCCCCCCCCCCGATCAGGGCTTTGCCAATGACTGAGAAACTCCTCCTTCCCATTTTGGGATTGGCATGAAGATGTCCTTTCTCTGGGTCTTCACTTCCCTCCTTCCAGGGAAGTCACCTATAGATCTTTATTCTTCTTTTCTGACCAGGAAATAACAAATGTTCTGCACATGCATATAACTTAACTTTCCAATTTTTCTCTTCATTCATTCATTCATTCATTCATTCATTCATTCATTCATTCATTTCCTATCTTTGTTGGCCCAAAAATACTTTCAAAAAGAAAATAGGACTTCTAAAAAATTTTCTTGAAAACATTTCACCTCTCACCCAAGATGCTTCTTCAGTTCTCAGAACTGAAGAACTGAAGAAGCTTCTTGGATGAGAAGTGAAACGTCTTAAAGCAAAATAAAAAAAAAAAAACACATTTGAGGCAGCCCTGACCTGGATGACTAAGAACCTCATAGGCGTTCCTGCCTTTATGATTTTTATAAATAAATCAAAGCGGCAAAAACTTACGTAATATCCTTCCTCCATTTTCTCCTCTTCTTCTCCCCTCCCCTCTTTCTTTCCAGTTTTGGTCAAACCAGTAGCATACTCCTAGCAACCGAGGAGGTGGGTGTCTCTCCAGGGCTCTAGTCCCCAATGCCTATACAGTATATACCAGTCTAGATCAATGGTATTGCTATCTCTATAATTCCTCTCAACAGCCTGGTCAAGTCAATAGCCATCATGTCAGCACAGTTGCCCTTCAAGGGCCAAAACTGAGCTTTTTCTCTCTTTTTCCGATTCCATTTAATGACTCACAGCAGCAGAAAACAGTCAGACTAGGCCACAAAAAACCATATGCCACAGTTGCTTGTCAACATGTATGGTAGCATACTTTATCCGAGGGCATTATTATTAGTAAAATATTTGATATTGTTTTTAACAAATAGTTTTCCATACTAATCAAACATATGAATATAATGTGTACATTTTTTTGCAGAGCTGAAACAGAAAGAGGACTTTCAAGGAAACACATTATTGAAGGTATTTGCTTATTTATTTATACAAGTATTTATAAGCTTCAAGGACTCAGGTTCATTTGCGGGCAACAAACAAAAGAAGATCTCACCATTCCTATTCTGTATATAATAATGCTTTATATTTTATACTCCGTGAACTGTTACAATGATCAGTTACATTATTTTTGTACAGTAATCCAAATGAAGGACCAGGGCTGAGAAATAAATTTAAATGAAAGCTTAAACCAATTTTGAGGATGCTCATTTCCACTGGAATTCAGAATGTTCTGAATTGCCTCTGCCTCCACATTTTCCAAAACTGCACTGTAGTACATTTCTTTTTCTACACAAAGTAGTAAACCATTCTATAGATCCTATGTAGTGTTGGACTCAGATTTAAGTTCACTGTTAGCTATGGAAACTCATCAGATAATTTTGAACCAATATCTAACTTAGTTCACACCTACTATAAAGAAATAATATTTCCATCTAAGTCTGCTTGAGCTTCTGGAGAAAAGGCAGGATATAGATTGAGCAAGTAAACCAACCAAAAAAATCTGGGACACCCATGTGAGATCATCAGGAACTGCCTTCTCACTTATGTTAAAATGAAACTTTCCATATATTAAGAGGAGTATCCAAGACACTTCTTTGTGTCTTACCATCATCATAAGAGAAGAAATATAATAGCAACCAGGTCTAGATGGTTAGGCTGCAGTCATTCCAATTCTAGCCAGTTTGGAGAAAGTAGTTTGAAGATCCCATCTTGATACCTATTTTCTTTTAATGCACCACATTGAAGTTATATGTTTATTATGAAATGATTGTAATTAATATGTAACTCTAATTTATTCTTCTATTTTGGGTATTCAATTTGTGCAAAGTCTTAAATAATTTCTAAGTGTGTGGAAATATACTTTGGGAACTGGGGATATGCAAATAAATAAATCCTAAACCAAGACTCGTACCACTGTGGCATGAACTTGATTAGATGCGCCTTTCTGCAACTGCTGAGTGCCAGCACCTGGAGAGCTCCTAAATATAATGCACTGTATGCAGGCATTCAAAGTGCAAAGATCCATGAATTCAATTTCCAGTTGAGAGTTTGAACCCCGTATAATAAAATCTGGCAATTTATTGAAGAGTTTCAATATGTAAGAAAAGAGTGCTTCCTGTTGTTTAAGTTATTTTTTTATTTTATTTTTATTTTATTTCCAATTTATATACCGCCCTTCTTCCTGAGGACTCAGGGCGGTGTACAGCCAGAATTAAGAACATGAAATACAAATATTAAAAAACAATTAATATATATATATAAATTTGCCCCAAAAATTAAAAATCACAAACCAATTTAAAACTTTTAAAAATTTCTTCTTAAGCCAGCCCGGCTTGCTGGAAAAAGTGGGTTTTAAGGGCATGGCGGAAGGCGCTGAGGTCTTGGATTCTCCTTATCTCTGGGGGCAACTGATTCCAGAGGGTAGGTGCCCCCACAAAGAAGGCCCTCCCCCTGGGGGTCATCAGCCTACATTGTTTGGCTGATGGCACCCTGAGGAGGCCCTCTCTGTGGGAGTGCACGGGTCGATGGGAGGTCGTCGGTAGCAGCAGGTGGTCTCGAAGATAGCTAGGCCCTATGCCATGGAGCGCTTTAAAGGTGATGACCAACACCTTAAAGCGCACCCGGAAGACCACCGGGAGCCAGTGCAGATCACGCAGGAGTGGTGTTACATGGGAGCGCCATGCTGCTCCCATCACTACCCGCGCTGCTGCGTTCTGGACCAGTTGGAGTCTCCAGGTGTTCTTCAAGGGGTGCCCCATGTAGAGAATGTTGCAGTAGTCAAGGCGAGAGGTGACGAGGGCGTGAGTGACTGTGCACAGGGAATCCCGATCAAGAAAGGGCCGCAACTGGCAAATCAGGCGAACCTGACAAAAGATCCCCCTGGTTACAGCTGTCAGATGTTCCTCCAAGGACAGCTGCATATCCAGGAGGACTCCCAGATTGCGAGCCCTTTCTGTGGGGGCCAAAGACTCGCCCCCAATAGTCAGTGATGGAGTCAACTGACTATATCGGGATGCCGGGAGTCACAGCCACTCAGTCTTGGAAGGGTTGAGCTTGAGCCTGTTCCTCCCCATCCAGATCTGCACAGCCTCCAGGCACTGGGACATCACTTCAAGTTAAAGCAGGATGAATGTCTAAACCTTGCCTCTTGAGGATGAACTGGGTTGAGGATGAGGGGTTGACTGGCAAATGCTTGCACTCTCCAATCCAGTTTTCATCCTAATAAACAGACAGAATAAATCCATGCAAAAACAGAGAAATATTCTTCTCTTGTTTTGGTTCTTTTTAATAGGCAATATAATTTTACCTATTCCCCACTCTACCTTCGAGGAAGACTTAGATGGATGATACTTCTGAGCTATTACATTTCTTGTTGTGTGCTTGGCTCTAATGATCCCCTGTTTCATTTCTAGGATTAAAAGCCTCTCTCCAGAGACTGCAGCTTGAATATGTGGATGTGGTCTTTGCAAATCGACCAGATGGTAATACTCCAATGGAAGGTTAGCAATAAATTTAATAAAAACGTTTTGCTTGATTGATCTTGGCTCATATGTCTATGCTGCTTATGACAGGATAGGAAAATGGTTATCCTTAAGTATGCAGGGAAATTATATAACAAACTCTTTTTAAGTCCTGATTCTTTGGAGTCTTCAATATTTTTATTAGGAGACCTGTACTTAGAGTAATGGATGTGTATTTATGTAATCCACATAATACTTAATTGTACTTAACTGTAAGTATTGCTAGAGCAGTTTTCAACATCTTTTGTTTGCGCTGCATAAATGCTTCCTTTTCTTAGTTATTTGTATTTTAATTGATTTAGGATTTCAAGTTGATACTGTAATTTCTGTGCATCTCCCATCACAGATGGCAAAACCACCCATTATTAAATCATACAAATTTACATAGTTGGCATGTTCCATTTTATTTACAGTATGTATTTAAGAAATAGATGACCACCCATCTTAACTAATATGCTTTGAGTGGTGAACAAGAACATAAAAATACAATGAACAGATAAAAACTAATTAAAAACCAATTAAGGCAGATGACTTGGAACATATTTTATATACACATAAAGTGCATAAAATTAGTTTTAGGAATCACTGCCAAAAATGCATACTGATTTCATACTAATGAAATTGACCCAAAAAACCCCCAGTAAGAAATGATCTTTACATGTGAAAAATTAAAAATTGAGCATGGTCTAAATCAGGGCTGTCAAACAAGATGTGTCATGCACTGGCCACACACATGTCCAGTTTAGCAAAGGGGGAAAAAGTCCCGATACGTCACGTGATGCCACCATGACGATGCGAGTTTGACATCCCTAGTCTAAATCAATGTTTTTCAAACTTGTCCCCTTTGAGAAGAATGCACTTCAACTTCCAGAATTCCCCATTCATCATACGGGAATTGAAGTCTGTATATCTTAAAGAGGACAAGTTTGAAAAATACTATTCCAAATGGACAGATACAGGTGTTTCCATATATACATGAAATCACCATACAACAGCTGAAAGAACTGTTTGAGTTTCTTTAAACTCAAGGCCAGTGCTTCATCAATAAAATATAAATTGGGTTATTAGTTGGTGCTGGGGACAAAAGCAAGTCTAAGTAGGGGAGGTTAGCCAACCCTCTTTATAGAGTTAATTTGATTGTGATTCATTGATCAGGTTATCAAGTTAATGTGCATGGCTTTAAAGTGAAATAGCAAATGGATGCAGTGCCATTCTTAAGTTAGAACAAAGAGTGAGAGAAAGCATATCATTCCTCTAAATCTCTAAAAGCCTTGGGTTCCCAATGCTAATTGTTAGTTCCTCCTTGTCCTAGTTAGCATTCTTGCAGTTAGCACTTTCACATCTCATTACTGCTTGCAATGTTCTTCACACCTGAGTGTTCCTAGCGCCTAATTGATTATGGCCGAGCCAATGCTTAATTTTCCCAAGGAAGATGTATGTGTATAAAGGGCTTTTTAGCGTACGTCCAAGAATTGCTTCTCTGGATATTACAGAGCTTGTCATACCACTGATTCATTCCTCCCACCACTAACTGCATACAGTAGCTGCTAGTAAATATATGATCTATTATACAGTTTCTGCACTTCTTATTTCCAGATATCAAATTAATGACCTCCAATTAAAAGGGCTAATTCTGTGGGAGGTTCTCCTCACGATAGCTACTTCTAAATGTTGTGCCAAATCAGGTATTATTCAGAACAGACTTTGAAATGTGGTAGACAAAACCAACCTCCCCTGCTCCCCCCTCCCCCCCCCCCCCCACATTTATACCCTCTGGGGTGATTTCATCACATAGCTGACTTGCCTCCTGAAGTCCTTGAACATTGGAAGAAAGATTTTAAAGAGGTTACCCGTTGCTACTCCATGACATGGATTAACACTGGGCAACCTTTCAAAAAATCTAATTGTCCTTGCTCTCAAATATATACTTGAAACATAGTTCTTTCAGGCACGAGCTAGTAGCTCGGAAGTCAGTTAAACATTCAGTTCCATGTCTAAGGATAGTTTGCTGTCGTTCATCAATAATGACGTGTATTTGCTGGCTGTTTTTGGAAGAGAGATGATGGCTTGTGTTTACCCAGCATCATTTTTCTTGGTCTTTGTACCATAATGGAAAATAACAGAGGCTCCTAGCATAATAGGTAATGCTGTATTTTTTTGTTGTTGTTGTCTTACCTTGGTGCACATAGAACTCAGGTGCTGATTGATTATGTTTATTTTCAGTAAATATTCCTTTGGCTAAAATATACTCCATGATATATTATGCAATCACCAGACCTTAGCAAAAGCAAATGCTAATTGCACTGCTTTTTGCTTTCATCTTTTGCAAAGCCTTCGTTATCCCTGCAATAGTGCTTTGCCAATAATGCTATGATTTCATGTATGACTTCCAAAAATAATGGGAATTATTTATTTCCCTGGACTGCTTTGTGTGTTATCATTTGTTTCTTAGAAATTAATCTTTTTTAAAAAAAATACTGCTTTGACTACAGCATTCAATTAATGGCATTATTTTTTTCTGCACCAAATACCCCAATTAGGCATATTAGTTTCTCAACATGTAAATCTATCTGTGGTGCATTATTACATTTTAATATAAAAATGTAAAGTACAACTCATCCCTTTTGTACAAATTAAAACAGACACCAGAAGCATTTCCTAAATATTTGGTTTGATGTGATGTTTCTTGACGTTGCCCTGTGGTGATAAGGTTGAGAGCCTTTACTGGAGATGGGAAAAAGACTGCAAATTTGTTAGCAGAAAATGAGCTTAACACGTTTTGTGACTTGGAGCAAAATATAACCATTTTGCTCAACCAGTTATAATGAGGGGGGGGGGAGAGAAATACAATAGGACTGCAATCCTGCCCATAGTTCAGGCTGTTTGAAATCCCATACCAAAGATAAGAGTAATTATATTCAGTGGCATTTGAACTACCTGTTCTTCCACAGAAATGTATTCATGACAATCATAACTGCATGTGCACAGTTCATTCTAGTGGTTTTTCTTACAGAGACAGTTTTCACAGAATTATTGCTCCTCTTTAGTTGCTTGCAGGTGAATAAGAATTACGGGGATGGCCTTGGGATCATCCGACTCAAATCTTGCTCACCAGTGACAATGCAAATAATTCCTGGCGTGGCTGGCCTCCCTGCTGTTGTGTGTTTGGCTAAATTTCAGGCCCATCTGTTTGCAGCAGTGCTAATCTCTTACAGTTGTTAAACTGTATCTTCTCCCTGCTTATTCTTAGTATCCCTAGATTACTTTTGTGTATTTTTGAAGAGTTGTATTTTGGGATTATCTGCACTGTACTAATCTCCCTCTACACAGACAACCTCAAGTGTTACTTAACTGGGAAGCAGTGGAAAAAGTAGAACAGGCCAGATTGAAAAATGCAAGACAATTCACTCAGTCGAAGCAGTGACTAACAGGGGTACAGAATTTTATCCATATCTCTAGATGTATTGAAAGACATATTTAAGGATCCAACATTAGCCCCTTAGCTCAGCACCCAACAACATCATACAGCAATCTACAATTGCTACAGCATATTGTAGCATATTGTACTCCATATCAGCCTGGTAACCAAACCACATCTGGATTTCAGCAGTCACAATAAAAACAAATATATAATCCATCAGAAATAACTACCCTGCACCCAAGTATATGCAAAACAGATAAGATAGCAGGTAGGAGTGAGAATAACTAACCAACAGTGCTCATTTCATCCCAACTCCAGCACTGATGGTATTATTTAGTGGGGAAATAAAATGTCTGCCACCTGGATATAAGCTTCAAAATGAAATGTGTTTGGGTTTCTTCCTTTCTATTGCATCACAAATTCAAGGACGTCTAACATGAAATATTTGGGAATTAGTTTTTATTATTATTATTACACTTTTAGAGTAGGAGGGTAAAGTTGGATTTCCTAAGAAATGTTTTGTATTGTTTTGTTTTGTATTGTATTGTACTATTTTGTTTGGCATAGAACAGTGTTCTCTTTATATACATACAAGGTAGGATATCATGCTATTTAACACATTACCCAAAAAATGACATAGGACTTAGATTAGGTTAAAATAATTATATGATAATTTATATGCACAAATGAAAAAGAGTTTGTAATTTAATTTGCAATGTAGCACATCTCACCACAGTGAGGGAAATGAAAATGGGTGGGTATCTACTATCTAGGAAATACGTTTTGATGAACAACTTTAGCCTTTGCAATGAAAAAATTCCTCAGGTTTTAACATTGCATCAATTATGCATCATAATAAAGTAAGGGAATAGGGATTTTCTGTTTCTAGCCTGCTTTTGAGTCTGCATTTCAGATCTTGGCATATAAAGCACGATTTAGATAGCTCTGATTTAATTCATATTATGAAAATATTCACTGACCAAACATTTGTAATATCTATAGATATGGATCACACACAAAAAATCCCAGATCACAAACTAGAGAAACATTGAAAAAACATTCTGAAGATGGCAATGGAAAACCACTGCCATATTATTATTAATATGGAATGGCAAAGCTTCCTCCATCTTTCTTAAGAGCAACAAAAAAGGGTGAGTGGAAAAGTCAGGATAAAGCTTTGTGAAGGAGAAGCTTCCCTGAGAAGAAGGACAGAAAAGGGAAAGAACAAACTGTGGAAATGGCCTAGAGAAGTCCTGCTTTTAAGCATCCCCAAAAAGCAGAACTTCCAACAATGTTTTGGCTGTGTGATGTTTGATTAGTTTTCAAAATCATCCATATTCTTTGGTAGCCCTTGGCACTTCTGCACATCAGTATCTTCTTTTTAACAAATGTAAATGTAAGAGGATTTCCTCAATCCACAGATAATTACTTAGGGAAAAATCTAATCTTCCTATTAGTAAATAGAATTGGTGACGCTTTAGGGTGCTTCATACTGCCAATAGGCACCTTGAAAGCAAATGAAGCATGAGTAATTGAAAAAGATTTTTTAAATCAAATGCTGGTTCTGAAAATGTTCGGAAGGCCCCAAACAATGTAATTTGTGCATAAAGATACTGTATATGCACTGGCCTTCAAGAAGAATATTTTTAAGTACTTAGTCATCAGGATAGGATCTATACCAGACTGTCAAATTCACAGCCCATGGGCCAGATGCATCACGCGCTGGCCACACCCAGTTTAGCAAAGGGGGGGGAGTCACGATACGTCACATGACTATACCACCACGACACGAGTTTGACACCCCTGATCTATACCATCTTCATGCACACATTCTCTGCATCTATTTGCAGCTTACTGTAACTGTTTGACCAATTGCACAGCTTTGTTTTATGCTAATGCTCAAGCCCACCATGCTGTACATCCTCAGAAGGGAAGATAAATATACATCATAAAATGGACGATGGAATGGGGATGTTTGTCAGCATAGCTTGCACATTTTTGCAGCTCTTGCCTTCGGTTATAGTGACAAGTATTTATGTGTCTAAGCACTGAAGGCTAAGTACTTCTATTTGAGTCACTGAACACACATTGAAATATTATCTGTATCTGACAGCCTTCCGAATTACCCATTAAGTGAAAATAATTCAAAGAGAGACTCTCTGGACACTGCCATACTTGTTTACTCCTAAGTAAGCACTACTTTAATTAGACTTTTTTTTTTTTGCTCGGTGCGGCTGTCCTTTGTGTTAGTCTTAATTCCTGGAGATAGCCTGGACTAGTCCCTGCAGTTTTCTTGACAACACTTTTTAAAAGTGGTTTGCCATTGTCTTCTTCCCAAGACTAACCCAAAGTCAGCCAGCTGCTTTTCATGGCTAAGGGAGGAACTAGAACTAACAGCTTCCTGGTTTCTAGCTTGGTAGCTTTAACCCAGTGGTGAAATGTAAAATTTGTTACTACCGGTTCTGTGGGCGTGGTGTCAACTTGCAAAGCTTTCAAGTTGCCATGAGCAGGAGGGAGGGAGAACTGATAGAGCTGATTGATTTCCCTAACTAAAGTGCATTCCATACATTCTTCCTGACCGCAATTAGAAGGAGGGTGTTGGATTTCACAGCTAGCCAAAGTGGTTAATTGGAGAATGTGATTTGTGACATGGCCAGAGAGGAGGGGAGAGACAGGGTCATAGGGGAATGTAAATCTACGTGGGATTAGTTCTAACTGCATCCGAATATTGCTGAAATGGTGCTCCTAATAAATGACTGTATTTCTTTTGAAGTTCGGCTCATGGCTCATGAATTAATTAGGGCATCTTTCGGAAACTTCACACGTGGCTTGGTGGAGTGGGTGGCTAATGTGACTGGATGGACGTAGCCAACTTTTTTTTTTTACTTTTAAAACCAGTTTTTCTACAACCTTGGCCGAAGAGGTTGTAGAAAAAAATGCTTTTAAAAGGCTCTGACGATCCCAGCTGAGCTGCGGGATCACAAGAGGCTTTTTTCTTTACTTTTAAAAGCATTTTCTCAGCTGAAGAAGTTGTAGAAAAAATGCTTTAAAAAAATAAGCCTCTGATGATTGCGTGGCTCAGCTGGGCATGGGGGGGGCAGGGATGTTTGCTACCAGTTCTCCGAACCACCCACCGCCATCGCTACCGGATCAGGTGATCCGGTCCAAACCGGGAGCATTTCACCCCTGTTTTTAACCACTACACCAAACTGGCTCTTTTAATGAAACATACTCCCCGATATATGTCCCTCCAAATATTGTTCTCCTGATGTGTTTGAGAATACAGTTCCAAAATTTCAAGCTACTTGTTACTAATACAGTTTCCCCTTATCTGAATGTCTATGGACATTCTCAGTCATCCAGGTCATGGTTGGCCAAAGATGTTTTTTCAAAAGCAACAGGACTTTCTTTGCTTTGCTTGAAGACATTTCGCTTCTTATCCAAGATGCTTCTTCAATTCTGACTGAATGGTTGAGGATGGAAGGATTTATATTCCTTGAGGGTACCTTGAGGGCACAGATAAACCACCAAGTGTTCTCAACAACTCTCAGAAAGAATGGTAACGACCACATGACTGAAAGGAATATAAATCTTTCTATCCTCCACCAGTCAGTCAGAACTGAAGAAGCTTCTTGGATGAGAAGCTAAATGTCTTCAAGCAAAACAAAGTTGTTGCCTTTTGAAAAAAAAAGCACAGCATCCACAGTTGCTGGAAACATATAGTCCTAAGGACATTATAGGTAGTCAACAACTTACAACAATAATGGAGCCTAGAATTTATGTCGTAAGTCATGGCAGTCATTAGTCAAGGCATCCACACGACCGATTTGATTCTACAATATTTTTTGAGGCAATTGTAAAGTGAATCTGGTAGTCTTAAAGCAAACATGGCAGTCATAAAATGAGTCAATTCACGGGTGGTTTTTGTCAGAAACCCTCTGAAAAGGGCAGAAATTGGCAAAGATATCATAAATTGCAGTCCTGTGGCTGCAGAATACTATAACTGGCTATAAAAGTGAGCTGGTTGCCAAGCACCTGTCATGTGATCATGGAGACTGCGTGGCACCATCAGAACTCTGGAACTAGGTCATAAGTAACTTTGGGAGCAGTCCGTCGTAACTTAGAATGTTTTATTCTCTTCCCATCCTGCTTACAATCTTTTGGGACTGTTGCCTTCTGGTAGAAGATACAGAACAATTAAAACTCGGACCACATGTTTTCTGAATAGTTTTTATCCCAGAGCTATAATTGCACTCAACAATGAACTAAAGAGCCACCGTCAGTGAGCTGTTGGACAGCATTATTTGGTCTGTTGTGTGGATGTTTGGGTGGTTTAAGGATGGGGAATTGTGGTGGGTGGGAGTATGTTTGGGGATTATTATTATTATTATTATTATTATTATTATTATTATTATTATTATTAAAACTTCTATACCGCCCTTCTCCTTTCGGACTCAGGGCGGTGAACAGCCAAAATAAAAACATTTATACATAACATTGCAATTAAAAATAGATTTAAAATAATTAATAAATTTGGCCCATAATTTAAAACTTGTCAATTTAAAATCAGTATCAAAATTTTAAAACCAACCCTAAAATCAAGACAGACCGGCTAACTGAAAAAAGTAAGTTTTTAGGGCCCGACGAAAAGTCCAGAGGTCGGTGATCACTCGTATCTCTGGGATAGATTATTCCAAAGGGTAGGTGCCACCACAGAGAAGGCTCTCCTCCTGGGGGTCGCCAGCCGGCATTGTCTGGCCGACGGCACCCTGAGGAGGCCCTCTCCGTGGGAGCGAACCGGCCGGAGGCTATTGGTGGCAGAAGGCGGTCCCGTAAGTACCCTGGCCCTAAGCCATGGAGCGCTTTAAAGGTGATCACCAACACCTTGAAGCGCACCCGGAAGTCCACTGGAAGCCAATGCAGCTCGCGCAGGAGAGGAGTCACATGGGAGCGCCCCGTCGCTCCCATAATCCCCCGCGCGGCCGCATTCTGCACCAGTTGGAGCCTCCGGGTGTACCCCAAGGGGAGCCCCATGTAGAGAGCATTACAATAGTCCAGACGAGATTGTTATGTGTGTTGGACCTGGTCTTTGGGTGTTAAGTGAATTTCGTTGTATGGGTATACTGTTTATACACATACAATGACAATAAAGTTATTATTGTTGTTATTATTTAACCAAACAACTGGTTGTTAAGCAAGGACAACCTGTAGGTTGATGAAGATAATTTGGAACAATTCCTTCTACCAGGTTTTCTTTACAGTTCACTGAATAAATTTTTCCCCCTGTTAAACTGAAATATGCAGTATCAATAGTAAAGGATACATATAATTTGCCACTTGTGGTCACCATCTCAGCTTTTCTTCAGCTCATTGTTCATTCCTCAATAATGTTATTGTCTATTCCACAAGGAAACCATGAACTTCTTTAGATGAAATATAAAAGAGCTCTCTGAAAAAAATAGCAGATCCCACAGAGAGGTCTTTTGTAAAGTATTACATTTTCATCCTACCCCCACTAGGAATTCTTCCACTGCCTTCCTGTTACCTGGCAAGCTGACTTGGAAAATGCATTGGTCTCAGTTGTTCAACCCTCTCAAGTTACGAATGAGGTTATGCTACTCCTTTTCTATTATGAAAATTGGTGCAGGACAAAAAGCATCGACTTCTCAACTGTGCTCATTATTTCCTCCCAAACCCAGAAGTCCATCAATGGGCATGTGTCCACAAGTCTCAATTCAAACAAGATAAAATAAATCCCTTTATTAAAAAAAAAAGAAGTACAAAATTAGCCAAAACCCTTTCATCTTTTACCAACATAAAAATTATAGTTTGTCTAGGATGCATTCAAAGAACTGAGTAATTGCGAGCTATAAACATCTAAATCAAACAAGTATTAGAGAAGAAAATGCTCAGCCTCCAAATAAACGAACAATAAATATCCTGTTAATAATTATCTAGTCCTTGGAAGTTTTTAAGAAGATGTTGGATAACCATTTGTCTGAAGTGGTGTAGGGTTTCCTGCCTAAGTAGGGGGTTGGACTAGAAGACCTCCAAGGTTCCTTCCAACTCTGCTTTCCATTCTATTCTATTCTATTCTATTCTATTCTATTCTATTCTATTCTATTCTATTCTATTCTATTCTATTCTATTCGTTTTCCTCATTGTAGGAAGAGAGTAGGAGCAGCACAGTGGCCTAGCAGTAAAGACACTTGCCTCCCACTCAAAAAGTTGAGAGTTTAATTCTGGGTAGCAGCAGATGTTTCTTTCTCGGAGTGCAAAGAGAAAATTTCTGCTGCGAACTCCACGTAGGTGTCAGGAAGGGCATCCAGCCAGTAAATGCTCAGCTCCATCCAGTCACCCCAACTTTACCCCGAATGAAGGGATTACAGGGTTGTAAAAAGGGAGTTATTGTAGGAAGAGAATAATTTTAATTTAGGATGTCAAGAAACCAGGTGTCTAATAGAACCTTTTCTGACCAACAAATTTTAAAGGCATACGCTTTGGTGAACTGCATGATTTGATATCCTCATATTTCACTAATTAGGCTAACAAGATATGCCAGTCTACTCTGTTTTGAAGCCACAGTCTAATTTCAACAACAATAAATTCCATGGACCACTTCGTTCCCCCTTCATTTTGTGTTGTTCTGTATTTTACATTCAATCTTTCCTGACAGTTCATTAATTCAAATTTTGATCATTAGTCGAAATGTCATGCTACAAGAACTTCCAAGAATATATTCCTCAACTGGCTAAAAGGAAAGCCAGTTACCATTCTCCTGAACAGCAATGATGTTAATTTTTCACAGTATCACATTGTTGGAATTCTTTTTTGATTAAATCCCACTACTATTAAAAAGTCAATTTCTTTTATTTCATTTCATTTTTTATTTATTTATTAGATGTCAGTCTCATCTTTTCCCCATAGCTCAAGGCAGCTAACTAGAAAATCTTTTTTTTTCTTTTTTATCACCACAACACTAGGGATTATCTCAGGGATTGTTGGTCTAAGAGAGCATACCCTTCCATGCTGAAGTTGGGTCTCCTTGGTCCTAATCCAGCTGCTTAACCAATACAGGTGGTCCTCATTTAACAATTGCCTTGGAGAGCAACCATTCAGTTATGATGGTGATGGAAAAGTAATTTTGTAATCAATGACCTTATGACCTTTGCAGCATCTTTGTCTCTTGGTCTGGAATGGGACAACTCACTGCAACCAACTTGCCACGGTCAACTCGCCACAGCCAATTCAGCTGGCCAGTTCACCAGGGCCAACTCACTGCAGGACAACTCGCCATGGCCAACTCACCATGGGACAACTCGTTGCGAGACAATTCAACAATTCAATTTAATTTTTTTTTTAAAGTATATTTTTAAATTATTTTAATTTTTGTCATTCACATTTCATTTTGTCCCTCCTTTGGCATCCTTTCTATTCAACTATTTCTTCAACATTAGTGTAACTCTTGTCCCGCAGTGAGTTGTCCCATGGCGAGCTGACCATGGTAAGTTGTTCTGTGGCAAGTTGGCCACAGTGAGTTGGCCACAACAAGTTGGTTGGGGTGAGTTGGACGCAGCGAGTTGTAGACCCTCTTCCAGTGGTGAAATTCAAATTTTTTTACTACTGGTTCTGTGGGCATGGCTTGGTGGGCGTGGTGTGGCTTGGTGGGCGTGGCAGGGGAAGGATACTGCAAAATCTCCATTTCCACCCCACTCCAGGGAAAGGATATTGCAAAATCCCCATTCCCAACCCACTCTGGGACCAGCCAGAGGTGGCATTTGCCAGTTCTCCGAACTACTCAAAATTTCCACTACCGGTTCTCCGGAACTTGTCAGAACCTGCTAGATTTCACCCCTGCCCTCTTCGTTCACATGTTCACCATTACAGTCAGTTGGTACATGTTGTCCTGTGTGTGACCCATTTTCTTTTTGCCCCCCCCCCCCGTGCAAAGCAGAATCATTGCCTAAACAAGCTGTCTCCTCCTGAACTGCTTTTCTCCTTAGCACAGCTCTTCCCTAAAATGTGCTAACTGCAAGTTAACAAGCTCAGTTCTGTGACCTTAATTAGCCTTCACAGCTGTTGCCTGAAATTGACAAGACCTAATCAGTTTCACATTAAAGACTTTTGTTTGCCTCCTAAGGCAAACAGTCAGCACTAGCACATTCTTTTCAGTACGTATTCCCTATTGTGTGACTGTTTATTGTCTTGTAATCCCTTCTTCTCTAAAGAATGTAAATACAAATATCAATTCTCTTCTTGCTAATTATTCCAATGGTGGGCTGAGCGTTTCAAAAGGTAAGAGTGGGGGTGGAGGAAAAAGGGCTATAAGATTTATCTCTTTACCCAACCTCTTATGAGTTGAGTTCCAGGAAATCTTTCTGCCGTTTGGGCTCACCCAGCAGTTTGGAGTCATATCTCCAATGAGCCGCGGTGGTTAGAGTGCAGTACTGCAGGCTACTTCTGCTGATCACCGGCTGCCAGCAGTTTGAATCTCACCAGGCTCAAGGTTAACTCAGCCTTCCATCCTTCCAAGGTTGGTAAAATGAGGACCCAGATTGTTGGGGGCAATCTGCTGACTCTGTAAACCTCTTAGAGACAGCTGTAAAGCACTGTGAAGCGGTATATAAGTCTAAGTGCTATTACTATTGCTACATCTTTCTGATAACGGAAAGCAAAGGAAAGTTAAATAAAATCATCAGCTCAGTTGCAGTTATGTGATTTTTTCCCACTTAGTGACCTCTTTGCTTAACAACCAAGTTGCCATTACCAATTGCAATCACTAAACCAAGACTGCTTGTATATCACATAGGCTGTATAAGCTTGCAGAAGAATTAAAAGATTGCATGTTCAAGTCAGTCTCTCAAAATATATATTGTTTTGTAACGAACCGAAATATTACAAATGTGAGCAAACCTTAATGATTTAAAAAAAAAAACATAAAAGTGGGATTGGGAGATATCTCTTAGTATCTATATTACAAATTTCAGTTGCTTTGCGGGGGGGTTTTTTGGGCCAATCAATGTCTCTCAATTCAGTCCATCTTACAATACTGTTGGCTAAAAAAAAATGGATGAGGAAATCTAGAAAAATATTGAAAACTCAAGATAACATTCTCTTGATGTTTTGAGAATGCTTGATGGGGAGTTTAAGAACTCAAAACATTTGAGGTATCAGGCTAGAAGGAGTCCTTTTTTAATTTAGCAAGCATAATTATATTAGTATAATTATGCCTGTTATATTTGTAAGTACAAGTTTGGTTCCTATTATCGTACTGGCAATGGTTTATTGATTAAATCACAATTGTTCTGTTTCACAGATGTTTTACAAACAGTAGTTCTGGGGTTCATACAAAGCCAGAGGTGGGCTTCAAAATTTTTAGCAAGGGGTTCTCTGCCTGGTTGCTGAATGGGCGTGGCCATGGTGGGTGTGGCCTACTCAGCCTTGCACTTACCTGCATCCAAAATGGGCTGCGTGGGGACTCCTGGGAGGGGACGGGCAGGGTGGGTGGGGCCAGCCAGGAGTGGGATTTGGGGGTTCTTTGAACTGCACAGAATCTTAGCTAGAGGTTCTCCCAAACCACTGTGAACCCCCAGCAGCCCACCCCTGTACAAAGCCTAAGCTAAAATTCAATTTGCTGGAATTTCTCCCTTCTCTGGCAAATTCACACACACACACACACTTCACTTTTATATCCATAATTTTATTTTGTTCATTTTACTATTTACTTTTGTAATGTTAAGTGGATGCAAGTTGGTCAGGAACTTGCATCCTCTTAACATTAACTACTGGTCAGCAGTATGTGTGACTTTGATCATTCTCAGATTTCCTCCTCCCCCTTTCTTTAAATTTGTATTATTTTCAAGCACCAACTCTTGATTTCCTCCTTCTTAATGATAGGATTCATGGACCAAAAAAAGGGGCTAGCTCAGGGATGTTGTGATAACTGTATCAGCGGAGAGGCTGCAAGACAATCTTGGACCCAGAAAGAAGAACTAATGGAGGACAAGGCCATTGTTCACATCCTAAATAGACAGGAGAATAACTAGTTTGTGGGAAGCTAACCTTTCACAGACTCATATTAGGAAAATGAAGAAGAAAATGCAAAGAACTCCACATGGTGTTTGTGATAATTACACCTCTCGCATCATTGTCTTTTGGAAATGTTCCTACTCCATGACTGCTGATGTGAGCAATGTTGCTATGATTCCCTTGCAGTGGAGAGGAACATCTGCGTAAGGTCTTATTTTCTATTGTGTGAGGGAAATATTAATGGCATCATAATTGGTACTGTTTTAGAGGTACATGTAGGTTTTTAATGAAGCTCGGGAGAATAGTTTTTGTCTATGTTCAGATTGCTCTTCTTTTTCAGACATAATAGTTCTTACTCCCATTATCCTGTCCTTGACGAGACAGCTTTATAGCTTTATATCCCTGTAAAGAATGCTGGGTGAATTGCCCGATTCAATATTTCAGGGTTCAGAAGTCTAGATCTGTGATGGTGAACCTATGGCATGTGTGGGCATGCGGGTCATCGCCATCTGCTCTTCTGGTTTCTGGCATGCACATGCACTCTGGCCAGCTGGTCTTCGCGGGCGGCGGAGCACCAGAAAATGGCCCCAAAACTGGCCCAAAAAAGGGCCTGAAAACAACCCAGAAAACGGACCAAAAACATCCCTGAAAATGGCCCAGAAAACAGCTGGAAAATGGCCCAGAAAACAGCTGGAAAATGGCCCAGAAAACAGCTGGAAAATGGCCAAAACCAGCCAAAAAACAGGCATGTGCGTGCCGGCCAGCTGGTCTTTGGGTTTCTGGTGCTCCGGCGTGCGCATATACACGCATATGCATGTGCGTTCTGGTTTGGGCACTCGGTGCCAAAAAGGTTCGCCATCACTGTTTTTGATGTTCTCAGATGATGGGGACAATTGGAAACACTGTGTTTCATCATGTTAAGATATATACATGGAACATTAAGGTGCAGATATTTCAGGTGGTCCCATGGAACAACCACTTGTCCAGCGATGGTTTGAAGTTACAGCAGTGTTGAATAAGGAGGACTATGACAGATCCTTGGGGCTGTCATAATAATTCTGGTTATCACCTTTAAAGCACTCCATGGCATAGGACCTAGCTATCTTCGAGACCGCCTGCTGCTACCGACAACCTCCCATCGTCCCGTGCGCTCCCATAGAGAGGGCTTCCTCAGGGTGCCATCAGCCAATCAATGTAGGCTGGTGACCCCAGGGGGAGGGCCTTCTCTGTGGGGGCACCTACCCTCTGGAATCAATTGTCCCCAGAGATAAGGAGAATCCAAGACCTTAGTGCCTTCCGCCATGCCCTTAAAATCCACTTTTTCCAGCAAACCGGGCTGGCTTAAGAAGAAATTTTAAATGTTTTAATTGGTTTGTATTTTTAATTTTGGGCCAAATTTATATATATTTTAATTGTTTTTTAATATTTGTATTTCATGTTTTTTAATTCTGGCTGTACACCGCCCTGAGTCCTTAGGGAGAAGGGCGGTATATAAATTTAAAAATAAATAAATAAATAAATAAATAAATAAATAAATAAATAAATAAATAAATAAATAAATAAATAAATAAATTCTGCAGTCGCATGATAATGATTCAAGGCTTGCAGTTGTGATGTTGCAACATCCTGCAGTCACAAGATCGCTATTTGCAATCTTCACTACCAGCTTTTGGCAAGCAAGGTTAATGGGGAAGCCGGCAGGAGGTCTCAAAGGTCTCAATCACATGTCTGCAGAATGCTGCAACTACATTGGATTTGCCTAGCGATGACACCTGGGACAGCCACAACTGCATGTCCCTGCCACCTTTTGGGATGTTTTCTTGACTTTTCGGCCTATGTCTTGGTATTTCCTATCAAAACTTATTCAACCTAACTTTTTGATATCAGTCACACTCTCTTAAACAAAGTTTAGTGTTGGTCAATTTACTTATACTTCATCATCTCTGGGCTGCCCTAATCCAAGGAACCACTTGATGGGAGCAGAGTGTTAAGAGTGTTCTTTACCTTTTTGCTGCCCTCTGTTGGCTATTTGGATTTTTGCAGCCCTGATATGGTGGCTGTACATTATTTGAATCATTCCTTTCATACTGGATCCAAAATGTATTTTATGTTATACTGGTTTATGTTCTAGCTCAGTGATAGCTAACCTTTTTGCCGTCACGTACCAAAAGCAGGGGGAGCACGGGGGATTGCACACTCGCATGCCCACACCCATAATTCAATGCCCCCCTGTGCCCAACCCCCATGCATGTGTTTCCCTAGCTTAATTGAGCGTTACCCTAGCTCAGCTCTAGCACGCATGTGTGCGTCAGCCAGCTAATTTTCAGGCCTTCTGGGCACACTGGAAGTCGGTAAATGGGCCGTTTCTGGTGTCCGGAGGGCCTCCAGGGGGGAGGCCATTTTCGCCCTCCCCAGGCTTCAAGAAAGCCTCTGGAGCCTGGGGAGGGCGAAAACGGCACATACACACACACACTCGGAGGCCCTCCGGAGGCCAGAACGGGCTGTTTCCCAACTTCCTGTGAGCCTGAAAGGCCCGAAAATCAGCTGGCCAGCGCATGCATGCATGCTGGAGCTGAGCTAGGGCAACGCTCACATGCCCACAGATATGGCTCCGAGTGCCACCTGTGGCATGCGTGCCATAGGTTCGCCATCACGGTTCTAGCTGGAGTTTCAAAGACTCTTTATTTTCAATCAGTCAGTCAATCAGCTGGTTAGCTTTTCTACGTGACTTCCAAATTTTCTTTCTGTTATGACAAAGATCCAGTGCTATACTGGAACTAACTTTGCCTTGCTGGCAAAGTTATCAGGGATCATGTTCTAGCCGTGAATGGAGGCAAGTTGAGTAGGAGAAATGATGGCTTTAGGCAATCTCCCAACTCTTACACATAATGTTTAAGCATATATACATGTATGCATATGTGTACATGTGTGCATATGCATACAGATGTGTACCTAAACAAATTCTTGTGTTAACATGTTGATTGCAAATGCTGTTGCCTTCTTCCTAATAAAAATGTAAAGATTGTGGTTGCAATCATTAATGCTCTTTGTTTGGAGTAACTCTTGCTTTTCTCCAAAAGAATATGTATATTAACAAAAAACAAAAACAAAAACCTAGAGCTAATTCATTGCCATCCTACCATATGTAGAGTTTCCATGGCAACTCTATACTTAATGTGATTCTGAATGCATGATAAACAAAGTTTCAAAGTTACAGTCCTTTGGATAAATCTTTTTTTTAATGAGGAGAGGTTGGGGTGGGTGGATGGCCATTTCTTTATTGTGCTGATTTATACCAAACCTTTGCAATTAAGAGCCATGCTGCCTAACTTCATCAACAGATAATCTGTAACAATCAGGTGTTGAGTTTTCTACTAAGATAATTGAGTGAAATTCCTTAAATCTCATTCATACCTCCTCTAGGACAGAGATGGCAGGAGGCAAGAAACCCCAGAGCCTGGATAGTATCTCTCCTGTGTAACAAATAACTCAGCAATGAGATTCGATTTGCTTTTAGGATAAATTGAGTTCACCTAGCTCAGGTATGCGTAATCTGCCTTCCTTTTTCAGATTTCGCAGAGTAGTAGAGGATCAAATTTGCAGGCCTTATTTTGTTTGTGACTTTTTACAGAACTTGCTTTGCCTTATTTTGTTTGGGCTGGAGGGTGGGGGTTCAAAAGAAAAATAGGAGCTTCAAGCTTTGCAAGAACTTCAAGTTCCCATTTTATCCCATGAGGTTCTCCATCCTTTCTCTTTGCAATGGCTCCTAGCTCCATCTGCTTTTTGAACACACACATTCAATATGTAATGAAAAGTCTGATGTACCTCTTGAAGTGGCAGATGTTTAAACCAACACAAACGTACAGTTTACATCCTACTCTGTCTCTGGATGTCTTTCACGGTAGAACCCTTAAGTCAACCATATTCTCTGACCAGGCTATATTTGAAGATATGATTGCTGCTTACAACTATATATCACTATTATTTTGTTTTATTGCACTATTGCATAGTTTATAACTTTTCAGGGGACGCTTTCATAAAAGTTCAGTATAAAATGGGTGGCTACATAAATATTTCAAATACAATAAAAAATAAATAAGATGCAACAAAGGAGCAAGAAACTAAATAAGATGCAACAAAGGAGCCAGAACCAGAATATTTATAAGATCCAAATTAGACTGCTATTGTAGGTTTCTGATTCTATCTTTTATATAATTGTATGTATGTATGTAAGTATGTTTGTTTGTTTGTATGTATGTATGTATGTATGTATGTATGTATGTATGTATGTATATATATACTCCATTATATAAAGGGATTTGTCATTCAATGTGTTTGTCTACTGGCCTTTTATGGCCTACTAAAGTTCTTGTAGGACCCCTAATATTCTCACATTTATTACTAAATGGGGTGATTATTAATTTGTTTGTGTATTTTTTACTATACACGTTTATCACCTATTCCTAATCCTACTATGGCTTATGTATATGGCACAGGAATGTGGTGGCTCAGTGGCTATGACGCTGAGCTTGTCGATCGAAAGGTCGGCAGTTCAGCGGTTCAAATCCCTAGTGCCGCTTAATGGGATGAGCTCCCGTTACTTGTCCCAGCCTCTCCAACATAGCAGTTCGAAAGCACATAAAAAATGCAAGTAGAAAAATAGGGACCACCTTTGGTGGGAAGGTAACAGCATTCCGTGCACCTTTGGTGTTTAGTCATGCCGGCCACATGACCATGGAGACGTCTTCAGACAGTGCTGGCTCTTCGGCTTTGAAACGGAGATGAGAACCACCCCCTAGAGTCGGGAACGACTAGCACATATGTGTGAGGGGAACCTTTACCTTTACCTAACCCTGCTGACCCTTTAAAGAAAGGAAGAAAGGGCCTGGTGGCTCAGCAGACTAAAAGCATTGTGATTAACACCAGCTGTCTGCAATTACTGTAAGTTCGAATCTCACCAGGCTCAAGGTTGACTCAGCCTTCCATCCTTTCTAAGGTAGGTAAAATGAGGACCAAGTTTGTGGGGGCAATAAGCTGACTTTGTATAAATATACAAAAGTATGAAGGCTATTGCTTAACGCATTGTAAACTGCCCTGAGTCTCCGGAGAAGGGCGGCATATAAATCAAATAAAAAAAAAAAAGGACTTCAGCACACTTCAAAAAAGGAAATGAGTCCCTCATACCTTCCTCCCACACCCAAGATTGCCCACTTTAAGCTGAAACTACTTTGAAATGAAAGTTAGACATGTAGAGTTTATGGGAGAGATACTTCTGCTAATTGCGGTATCTAGGGTTACTTTGAAAAACAGGAAAGTGATTTGAAAGGTATCAGCCTATTTAACACATACCTCACTAAAGATCTGATAAAAACTAATATACATATGTTTCGCATATTTGATTATTCATCCAAATAATTTTTTTGAAGGGGTTAATGCCTAAAGGAACACAGCCTTAAATATTAAAAACCAAACTCTACTATGAAAAGAATCATGGTGATGCCAAAAAAAAAAAGTTCTACTGTATTTATCCTCTGTGCTGTCAACCAATTGGTAATTGGTGATGATGAGTAAGACAGTTAGGAAACTGGGAAAGTTAAACTTGTTTTAGTTCTTTTCCTTTTTTAATGGAAAGTTCTTGGTATGAATTGGTTAGCTTTTTTTAAAAAAAATCATATTTCAATATACTGGTATTTATAGAACAGTGGAGGGGGTGAGGTTTACAATCATGCAATGTATGCCTCCCAAGTCAGTTCTCAAACTCTGCTGCTTAGTGATAAATCACATGATTTGCCTCCAGCTTCTGGCATCTCAGTTAAAAGGATGACAACGTGATAGTAGGCGACATGAAATCTTGGAAACCCACAACCTATCCGAGAATATAGGCCATAGAGTAGATTAGATAGATATAGAATCAAACATAATGGCATTGAAGGACAAAGCTGTAAGCACCATGAAAACTATTCTACACCTCCGGTTAATAAAGGAATCTAATTTGTCATCAAAACTGAAGTAATGGTCCATCTATCTGGGTTTCATTTTCACACTTATTTATGCCACCAGAATCAGAAAGACTCTTGGTAGTTTACAACAATAAAGACCTAGAAACAATACAGATTAAAAGCATAAAATGATTTCAGTAAAAAGTAAAATTAACAATAGCTATTGTTTTAGCCATCTGACAGCACAAGATAGTGCCAGCTATCATCCCAAAAGTCTTTTGGAATAAAGCAGTTATGACTGTCAGGGTTCCGACAGATGCCCTAATTAAATCATTAGTCTCGAGCCAAGTTTCAAAAGAAATCCAGCTATTTATTAGGAGCTCCATGTCGGCACATAACCAAATGAAGCCAACTCTGACCCCATGTAATTTACGGCCCTAATCATGACCCTGTTTCCCCACTCCCCCCAGGGTGTGTCATCAATCACATTCGCCAACGGAGCCATTTAACAGATTGTAGAGATCACTCCCTTCCGGTTGCTATGGGTAACTCTGGGTGACAGCCTTGAGAAAGATACATCTGGAATGTGCTCCTGTCTTTGGCTGCCATGTTGCTTTGTCGGTTTCCCATTCCCCTTGCCTGTAGCAACTTGAGAGCAAGCCAGGGATGCTTTGCGAGTTGACAATGACCTCCCATCAAAAAGAAACCAGATTTGGCACTGATCTACTCTCCAAAGAGAGAATATCATCACAGAAAAGCCAAGTCTTTCTTCACCTACCAACTTCATTACATGTGAACTGGGATCTGTACCATTCATATCTGTACCAAGTGAATCAGTCAATACCTAGAAGCTAACTCAAACGGGCTAGATCAATCATTTCTACAAAGAGAAGCCAATCCTGCAAGCACATGGGAACCAAGCCATTTATGGTTTTTACAGGTCAAAAACAGTACTTCGAATTGTATCCCACAGCAACTAGTGCATTAACTGTATCCCTTCTAGCAACTAGTGCATTAACTAAGCATAACTTAGGCATAGTGGCTTTCATCCATCAGCATATAGGATATCACAATGTAGCAGCAGTTACATCTTGAGTAGTTTTCAGAAGAAATCCAGTGTGGAGTGAACTGCAGTAGATAATTAGGACATTGGTTACCCTCACCAGGTCTCTGATTCCAGTTAGGGCTGCAACTGAAACATCAGTGGAAGATAGGGAAACTTTCCCCAGACATGACTTCCATTTGGCAACTTAGCAGTAACTATGAATTCGAAAGGATCCTGAAATTGTGCATCTGCTTGTTCAGCATAAGTGGCTTCTCATCCAGAATGATCTCTGGACAAAGAGCAATTCTTGTTTATGTTTGGGTGCAATCTTAGCTTGCGTAATGGCATGTGGGAGATGGGGTGAAGAGATGCTGCCTAGACAACAGTCACATAAGAGACAGCATAGCTGGCAAAATTCTAACAAGGCTTTTAAATTTTATTAAAAGGAATTGAAGGAGTAGGTTAGGTTTAAAAAGAGAGGATAGAATCCATGAAACATGGATTCAAGGCAGGGGGGAAAAGACTCCTCAACAGTGAGAGCAGTTTTATGGTTGATCTAATAATTCAAAGATATAGTGGGTCCCTTTCATGGCATAATGAACAGACAGAAGTTATATAATCATCTGTTACTGATGCTTAATTGCGATTCCCATGCAAAGCAATAAGTTGCATTTGATGGTTTAAATAGCCTTTCCAAGCTCTATGATTTTGTCAAATGAAATTCATTCATGGTTTTTTTGCATATCTAAATAAACAGGATTTGTATAAACCCACTACTGTGGTGTTTGTATAACTTGTATTTTCCTCAGTTCAGTTAGTTGCCTTGTACTTGAGGAATCAAAATCTATGCGCCAAAAATCCCATTTAACTCTTTCTACAATGCTGCCCTCTTGTGTTATGAAACTTTAATAGTTTTGCCACATGAGTAATGTTGCCACACTTTCATTTTTTGCTTAATAGGAATTGATTAATTAATAACGTTATTGTCATTGTACATGTATACATAGTATACCCATACAACGGAATTCACTTAACACCCAAAATGTAAATTAACCTAATCTCTTTTTTCTCCAACAAAATAAGTAAAAGTAATAATTATTAGAATAACTGTTGACCATCATCCATCCTTATATGTGTCCATGGCAAGATGGCAGATGGAGCACACAATGCAAGTCCTGCCCTTTTTGTGTGTATATCGGTGTCACACACACATTCAAAATGATGGGGTTTGCAGTTGTGAGACCAACCCTCTTGTCTAAACAGTTTGATGCCCTTGTTGTTCCTGCTGAAACAACTGTGAGATGCAGTCTTTTTGTGATTTTTGGCATTGATTTGAGGAGCAATATGGAGTAAAAATGGTCTACCATCTGTCTTTGCAAGCCAAAGCATCATCTTTCATTTTTATTTTCATTTTTATAAAAGTAAGGATCTAGAAAGGATAACAGAAAGGTATGTATATTGTCTGCTTCAGGGATCAATTATCTTTTGAAGTGCTTCTTGCCAATTTTTTTTTTAATGTTGTGATTGAAACATCAAGACCTGGCCAAATCATGTAAGATTTTAGTCTAACAATATGAGATGCCATGATATTTTACATGAGAACAATATTTTTGGCATTCTTTGGGGAAGTTTTGTGGGAGTTCCAACCTCACAAGATGTTTGCTTGCTATTCAAAAATTCATTTCAAGTAGTCCTCAACTTACAGCCATTCATTTAGTGAGCATTCGATTTACAATAGCACCTAAAGAAATGACTTATGATGATGATGACATCCCTCCACTTTATGATAAGCGCAAGAGAAGGGTTGTCCCAGCTGCTCTGAAAGTGGTCAATCTCAAACCCACACACAAGTTTGCTTATTTGGGCCCCCTTGCCCATGAGGTTGGGTGGAAGTATCAGGCCATCACAGCCACTCTGGAAGAGAAACGCAAAGAGAAGGCCAAGGTTCATTATACCAAGAAGAAACAGCTTATGAAACTCCGAAAGCAAGCAGAGAAAAATGTGAAGAGCAAGATTTCTAAATACACAGATGTCCTGAAGCATTATGGTATCTTGATTTAAATGAAGGCCTAGGGTTCAGTTCACAATAAATAATACAATTTTTTTAAAAAAATGACTTATGATTGTTTTTCACACTTATGACGGTTGCAGTACCCTTATGGTCATATGATCAAAATTCAGAAGCTTGGCAACTGGCATGTATTCATGCTGGTTGCAATGTCCCAGGGTCATGTGATCACCTTTTGTGATCTCTTCACAAGCAAAGCCAGATTCACTTAACAACTGTGTTACTAGTTTAACAACTGTAGTGATTCATTTAACAGCTGTGGCAAGAATGGTAAAATGGGGCAAAATTCACTTAATTATTTTGCAATGGAAATTTGGGGCTCAGTTGTGGTTGTAAACTGAGAACTACCTGTACTTTCTTGTAGAGAAGTTCATAGTTAGAATTGAAGAAATGTTTGGTGACCAGTCTGTAAATACCAGCTTACAACCGGGAAAGGAGGAAGGAATGAGAAAGAAACTTAAGATTTCCCTGACTTGATTCTTTGGCATGGATGTATGGCAGTGAATCTTTGTTAGACTTTCAACATTTGCTTGTTATATCCTACAATAATAAGTGAGAGTTTATACCAGTTATTCTAATGGTGCCTGTTTCCTGATATGGCTTACCTCAAAGGGCTGACAAATATTGTTTAAGGGTGTTGGATTACTGTGTTGATGATAGGCCATTAGTTGTCTGATGGTGATTCTCTCTAGTTTTAGTGGTTGCTTGAAAATCATCTCTAGATTAAATTTCAGATTGAAAGTCCAGATGCAGTTCTCCATGAGATTTCTCCCAAATAACCATTCAGACAACTATTGATTGATTGATTAGATTTCTATACTGCTCATCTCACCTCAGTGATTCTGGTTTACAACACCATCATAAAAAACCATACAAACCCATGAATAAAAGCCCAGATTAAAAACCAGGATTAAGAACAAGTTAAACTTTAAATGAAAAATAAAAAAGCGAAAGGTTACAAACAAACATTCTAAAAGGTTAACAAGGCAGCATAAATGTCCTCAAGCCATCAGACATCCCCAGGGCTCTTAGACCCACTTGCTAATTGGCATAGTCAAGTCTTAACACTCTTCTGTAAAACCAGAAGAGTGGGAGCTGTGGGGGTAAGATGATTCAAAGGTGGGGGGGCAAGCAGCTGAGAAGGCCCTCCTCTTAGATGCCACCAGTCATATTCCTTGACCTACAAGAAACATAGCACACCTCCATCCTTGACCTGGTGGGACAGGTCAATGCAGTTGGAATGAGACGGTTACTTAAGTGCCCAGGTTCCATGACATGAGGAGCTAGTAGAAATAATATTGAATAGATTTCCCCATCAGCAGTGGCTTTACTGGCATGCTGGGTCTCATTAAGGCTGATATTACTCACTACAACGCATTTTCTTTTTTTGTCCTTTCTTAAATTAAATAGTTACAGGGCAATTTTTTTTTTTTTTAATTTGATTTATATGCCGCCCTTCTCCGGAGACTCAGGGCGGCTTACAATGCGTTAAGCAATAGCCTTCATCCTTTTGTATATTTTATACAAAGTCAGCTTATTGCCCCCACAAACTGGGTCCTCATTTAACCTACCTTAGAAAGGATGGAAGGCTGAGTCAACCTTGAGCCTTGGAGAGATTCGAACCAGCAGTAAATTGCAGGCAGCTGTGTTAATAACAGGGTGCTTTAAACCACTGTAGTACCAAGGCTCTTTGTATATTAATCAGTATATGTGTCATTTCAGATGCATTATTATATTAATTTTACTGGAAGCAGATAACTTTATTGCAAAGTAAATTGTCTAGTACTGTAACACCAGAAGGGATTTTTTTTTTCCTTATCCTTGTAATTGGAGTGGAGGCTAAGAGGTGATGACAACAGAAGAAGAGGTGAAAATGTGCAATATAATATGCTTGAACTATTTTACGGGGAGCTTCAGAATTAAAAGTAGAGACTAAAACAGAGAGAGATGAAAAAGTTAGTTATGTAGTTTATAGCTCAGTTAATACTAATATCTGGCTAAAGGGCTACTCCCTTGTTCTGTACAGCCTAAAGTCAAGAGCCTAAACCAGTGATGGTGAACTTTTTCAGCACTGAGTGCCCAAACCGGAATGCGGGCGCACCGGAGCCCTGGAAACTTGAAGGCCAGCTGGCTGGTGCACATGCGTGCGCCAGCCAGCTGGTCTTTGGGTTTCTGGCGAGTACATGCATGCCAGCCAGCTGGTCTTCGGGTTTCCGGGGCTCTGGCACATGTGAAGATCAGCTGGCCGGCGTGCATGCGTGCACCAGAAAGCAGAACAGCAGCAACCAAAGAGAGGGCTCTGTGTGCAACCTCTGGCAAGAGTGCCATAGGTTCACCATCACGGGTCTAAACTCTACCTAAATAACATGACTGTTTATTTCCATTCGCATAGTGAGTAGTTGGTAAAAGGCAAAATGATTTCTCAGATTGAAAATCTAGGAATCTTGTTGGGATTGCAGTTCAAGATGACTATAACCAACATTTGCCCCCCCCCCCCTCAAAAATGCAATCCTTGGCTCCATTAACAAAAAATCAAGAGAAGTAACGGTTCCTCTCTGCAGTTAAACCACATTTAAAAATACTACACCCAGCTCCAGGTACTGCATTTCAGAAAGACACTGAAAAATTGTGTTGTGTCTGATGGACAACTAAAACAAGGGAAATACAATATAACCAATTTTAGATAAAAGATGGTAAAAATAACAGACTGGTTGGGAATTAAGTAAGGGGTTTCACTCTCCCTCACCAAAGACCTGTGTTGTGGCCTGCCAGTGGCCAGCAGAGCTGGCAGCAGATTCGGACAGTGAGGAGGTTGGGGAGGAACATGGACCATGGGGAAGGCTCTGATGAGGGCTCTGCTTCGGAGGCAGAGAGGGGGCCAGGGCCAGGGCCAGATGCCAGTTATCAGTTGCCTTTAGAGTCAGACATCAGTGAGATAGACGAACAGCTGGAGCCTGTTCCCAGTGTGTGCATGCGCAGAGTTGCCAGACTAAGGGAACAGCTAAAGAACAAGGATTGACTTGGGAGTAAGACCACAGGTGGACAATGAATGGCCCCTCCCAGAGGGAATAAAAGAGGAGCAAAAGTGGAGTGGAGTTTGCAGGAGACAATTAGTTCACTTAATTGGTTTGTGACTCTCAGAGATTTCTTGCCAAGTTTTGAAGATATCAGCCTGGCAGCTCTCCAAGCCAGATAAGGTCTGTGACTGTAAATTTTCCCTTGAAAGACTTTGCTGGATGTGAATGAAAGGAATTCACAGTAACTTAATAAAAAGGGGTTTTTGTCGGGACAAGGAGTCTGCTTCATGCTCTTGGGAAGCCTAGATCAGAACAACCTGTGTGAAGATCCAGGTTTTCATAGCCATTCTAAACAAGAGCAGAGTGGGACCATCTAGATCAGTGATGGCTAACCTTTTGCCATCGCGTGCCAGGAGACGGGGAGCAGGGGAGGTTCGCGTGCATGCCCACACACATAATTCTATGCGCCCTGCCCTATGCATGGGTGCACAAACCTCCCCCCCCCCACTCCTGGCATGCTCTCACTGCTAGGTGGGAGACCTAAATAGATCCATTTCTAGCTCGTTAGCTGTCATCAGTAGGCCACACCCATATCCTCCCTGTAAAGACACAGTATCAATTTTCTTACTTCTAGGTGTTAGAAAAGAAAAAAGCCCAGAACCGAGTAGATGAGATTCTACTGAGCTGGAGCTACAAAAAAAAAAAACCTTGGCTACGTAGGGAAAACTGAATAAAATCCACCCTTACTCGGAAGGAAGAAAAAGCTGTTAGCATGAAGCTTTAGTCTTTCCTCATTTTTTCTCCATCAACGTGAAAGATGCTTGTAATGGAAGAAGGCAGGGCCACCATCATATGCACTCCATTTCTCTTGCATAAATTGAAAATATTGGCTTTTATCTATTAGTGTTGCATAATTCTGCCTTTTTCCTGATTTAGAGATTGTCCGAGCAATGACACATGTGATTGACCGGGGGATGACAATGTATTGGGGAACTTCGCGCTGGAGTGCCATGGAGATTATGGTAATTTAGCTTTTTAGAAATGAACAATAATGAATTAATTCGCATTTAATTATACATTAAGAATAGTCTGGCATGAAACAGCTGTGGTTCTATAGTCTGACTTTTTTGGGCTATGTACACGATGTTGCCATCAAATATTTTCCTCTTGTATTTTCAATGTGGGAAAACATCAAAATATTGAAAGATTAGTACCTACATCTCCTATGTTATCACTTTGAATAAATTTTAGAAACATTGGAATTGGACCAAACGTTGATTCGTTCCTTTGTTCCCCAAGGCCAGAAGAATGACCAGCAGGGCATCTGTTTATAGGGATTAACAATGCATCAGTGAGATGCACGATCGACTTGACATAGACCTAAATCTTCATCGTGCATCCTTTTTCCTTCATTTGTACGTTCCTATAATCATTTTGTAATTCAAGAACTGTTTCATACATGGTTAGCCAGCAACCGAAGCTGCACTTGCTTTTTAAAAGGTAGCTTTTTAATTTATTATTTCAATTTGTACATTGCCAAAGTACATTCGTGGCAGCTACTGTATATAATTGTCTACATAATGTACTTTTTGTCCTTAATGCGCACAAATTTTTGCAAATGATGTTTTGTCACCCATGAGAGAATGCTCTCTGCAGTTTTTTGTACATTAAAAGAAAAAAACCAAACCCTATCAGATCATTCAGAGCGGTGCTTTTTTTCATTGCTCAAAATATTTTTAATGTATTCACCAAGTAAATCGAGTGTCAGATCCTTAGCAAATACGCCTGAACGAGGAACGAAAAACAGTGGCTTTGATTGATGTATGATTTTATGCCTGAGGAATTTCCCCTGCTAATGTATTTTTCTTTTGCTGCTGATTCTCAACAGGAAGCATATTCGGTAGCAAGACAGTTTAATTTGATCCCACCAGTATGCGAACAAGCAGAATATCATCTTTTCCAAAGAGACAAAGTTGAGGTTCAGTTGCCGGAATTATACCACAAGATAGGTAATGTACCAGGGCAGCATCTTTCATAAAAGAATGAAAAATTAATCCTTTTTATGTCCAAAGCATATACTCAGCGACAGTGCCTGTCCCCTACTGTTCAGTCATTATCACAGGTATATTAATCTTTGCCTAGAAGAATTATCCCGATTCACCGAAGGAACTGACAGCAAGGCTTCTTCACAACTGCAGCAGCTTTTTTCTATCATATAGCAAAACTACAGATGTTCATTTTCTCACTCCTTTAAAGGTCTAAGATTAGATTTTGTTTCATTCCCGCCTGTATTGTTTTTTATAAATAACTCATACCTAATATTCCTTCCTCCTCCTATTTTCCCCACAGTAACTACACTATGAAGCGAATTGGCTGAGAAAGAGTGATTGAGGGTGAAGGTTCATTCTCTGCTAATATCTGTAGCTTGAGCGTAGGATGAGGATGAAGGTTTGTTCTCCAAGCTTGTGGGTTGGTTTCCGAACATTTTGTTACCAGGCGAGATAACATCTTCAGTGGAGTTTAGAGCAGGGGTCTCCAACCTTGGCAACTTTAAGACTTGTGGACTTCAACTCCCAGAATTCCTCAGCCAGCAAAATCTTAAAGTTGCCAAGGTTGGAGACCCCTGGTTTAGAGGATGTCAGTGTCAGTGTTCTGTTTATAAGGGCTCCAGGTGTGGGTGTGTCAAGTGAGGGTCTTGTGATGGGTCAGCTGTGAATCATGAGTCAATAGAAGAACACTGACATCCCCTAAACTCCACTGAAGATATACCTAGCCCAGGGGTGAAATGTAAAATTTGTTACTACCGTTTCTGTGGGCGTGGCTTGGTGGTGATGGGGGTAATGTGACTGGGTGGGCATGGCCAGTTTTTGTTTTTTAACTTTTCAAAGCATTTTTTCTAATGCTTTGAAAAGCCTCTCTGCCAATCAGGGAACTCAGCTGGGATCGTCAGAGACTTTTCAAAGCATTTTTTTTACAACCTCTTTTGCCAAGAGGTTGCAGAAAAAAATGCTTTGAAAAGCCTCTGGTGATCCCAGCTGAGCCGCGCGATCATCAAAGCCTTTTATTTTTTTCTTTTAAAAGCATTTTTTCATCGGAAGAGGTTGATGAGGCTCTGATGATCGTGCAGCTCAGCTGGGCATGGGGGGGGCGCAGGGATTTTTGCTACCGGTTCTCTGAACCATCTGCCTCCATCGCTACCGGATCGGGCGATCCGGACCGAACCGGGAGCATTTCACCCCTGACCTAGCCTGATAACAAAACATTCAGAAACCAACCCACAAGCTCAGAGAACAAATCTTCGCCCTCACCCTACATTCAAGCTACAGATATTAGCTGCTATTGCAAAGAGTGATTGGCCCAAAATCACCCAGTCAACTTTCACGCCTAAGACAGGAATAGAACTCACAACTCCTGGTTCCTAGACCGGTGTCTTAACTGGATCAAACTAAATCTGCTTTCTAAGAAGGAAACCTCTGTGAGAAGGGCTGGTATTTCTCTTCAATAAAATAGGCAATGAATTGCACAACTGCTTTATTCTGGTCTTTGAGGTTCCTCATGTGGGATTGCATAAAGTGGGATAAAACCATATTCATTTTTATATATTTTGCATTATTTTGAAAAATGCCTAATCTCTTTCCTGACTGAACATTTTCTAAGCCTCAAAATGATGTAACTGTTCTTAAATAAATGTTTTTTGGTCTTTTATTGTTTGGGTTTTTTTTAAACAGTTTGTGTTAATTTTAATGTTTCTGCACCCTTTGATTGTTTCGTAGGAGTTGGAGCAATGACTTGGTCTCCTCTTGCTTGTGGGATTATCTCAGGAAAATATGCCAGTGGAGTTCCTGAAGGATCAAGGGCATCCTTGAAGGTATTTGCCCCATAGCTACCTGGGCAACCTGTCTCACAAGAGTTTCACCTTAGTCCTGAACTACTACTGTCCCCATAACCATGAGAATTTTCCTACAATGTGTTTTCTACTTACTATAAATAAATATAAAGGATGATGCGTATCCTTGTCTCTAGAAGAAACCTCAGCTTTCCTATTGTCTCTTATTTCATCCCTGGATTTCTTTTCCCATCAAATTTCACATAAGCATACTGAATCTGTTCCTTACATTGTTCTTATATTTTGACAAGGTGCCTTTTCTTTGAACTTTTAAGTTTAATCCTTATATTTTGATCTAGTAATCTGAATCACAAAATGTCCTGATTGACTGGATTTCACATCTCCTTCTTCTATTATTAATATATAGCTAGGTTTTTCCAATACAGTTCATTTGGTACATTCATTTGTAGAGTTTATGTTGCTTGAAGCAAGATCCAGCAATAAACAGATTTTCTTTGCAAAACTCTGCCCATCTCACTTGTATTGTTGCATTTATTCAGTCAATCAATCAGTCAATCTATAATGTTTATTCAGTCAATGACCAGCAAAATGTATTCAATAAGAATCTGACTGTAGTTCCAGGATCTTCCATTTAGCAAGTTTTTGAATTCTAAACACCCATTCACGGCACTGTATTGTTTCTAGATGTTGCAGTTTACCATTTTGCCTTTTGCAATAGACTTTCTCAGCCTCTTCAATCATTGCACCTGCATTAAATGCATGTATCAGTCTAAGATTAATGTCTACTGGTAGCCACTGATGTTCTACTAGATAACATCCTATCATTTATTGGATTATAGCTGAGCTCATAATATAGCAATGTTTTTTTAAAATGTTATTGCCACTCCATTTCTTCACATTTGTCTCATGTCTGAATCATCTAAATAACTGCTATAAAGTGGCTTATTTCAGGCCATTCATCCACTCACAGAACATTCCAACTCAATATACTTCATTCCTGTTTTCATTTTTGCTTTTTTTTTTTAATTCTTTCATCTCATCCAACTATGTGTACTTTTACAAGTACTTATGTGTACAGTACTTGTAAAACAAAGAACTCCTGTTTTAGAACTGGCACCATCAGTGACCAGACTCTTCTGGCCCTAGTCTGACCACATCATCACTTTGAGTTGTGAAAGTTCAACATTTTCCTCCAAGTAATTAAAGACATGCCTTCTAACCTGGAAATCTTGTCAGTTGACATACAGACTTGTCTAGATACTTCACCCATGTCTAGACAATTTTCTTGGCAACAGTGTAAAAGTTGTTTGCTATTTTGAAGGATGACCCAATGCATGACAATTATTGTGGTGTATTCAAAAGCAGTCTTTATAGCTTCACAGCTTGGTCTTTTAAGGCAGATAGGCTGCTCCACACAAGAGATTAATAGACATATGATTTTGTTGTGCTTGGCTCAGATTAAATATGTGAATTAAATATATTGGGTTAAATACAAAATAGAAATAAACTTACCTCCCATCCTCCAACCATTCTTATTAGAACAATTTTATTCATGATTACTGGTCATTGTACGGTTAGTATAACTATCTTTATTAATGATATCAGTGAAAAGTCACACTATGGTTAAAACCCATTTTCTGATAAAGCTTGTATATGTATAGTACATACATTTTCTGATAAAACTTTGAAATAACAGTGATGAGCAAAATGGTGAGAATTAAGGACTGATATAAACCAGGTTTCTCCAATGTGGTGTCCCTTATATGTGCCGAATGTCAATATATAATTCTCAGCTAGTGTGGCAACTAGGTAGAAATTCTGGGAGTTGAAATTCAGACATGTGGACTTAAATTGTCTTTTACTGTGTTTTGATTTGCTAGTGCTATCAATGGCTAAAGGAGAAAATTGTGAACGAGGAAGGAAGGAAACAACAATCAAAGCTGAAAGAACTTTTCCCAATTGCTGAACGCCTTGGATGTACACTACCTCAGCTAGCAGTTGGTAAGGAATTTGGGGGTTCGCCCTCCCCCCAGTTCCTTATTTTTTTTTTATCTCTGTGCTCAGTGATGCTTAACTGTGTTGACATTATGAGCTTGTTCTCATGTAAAGGGACAAGCTGTTGCTGATACCTTGCAGAATTTTCCCCAGTGATGTCATCATTTTATTTTTGTAGGCATTTATTCACTTATGTAAAAGTGATAATGCTGTCCAGATCCAGGATAAGATGCAGGGGAGAAAAAAATGACAGCTTGGGCTTTGCAACCCCAATTAAATATATGTTGATTGTGTATATTTAAGTTAATAATATGTGTGTATGTTATATGTACTGTATGTATGATAGAGCAAATATTTCTGAAGCAGGAAGAATACTTAGGCTGGGTGTAGCTGTAGCTATAAGTCATAATCCATCATCATCATTGAAGAGACACTCTCCATTCAAGAGAAAATGGAAAATGAATAATCAAACACAGTGCTAACAACTTGCCATTTCTTCATTAAAAGCCAGATTTAACTGTGTTAAGTATTGCTGATCAAAAACAGAAAAATTTAAATTACTCATGATTTCAATCCCATTCATTGAGATGGTCTCCTTTAAGCCTGAATCCAATTAATTTAAATATACTTTTGGTGTTGAAATAATTAAATAGCCAATTTTAAAATCCAAGCATGAATTTCAGCCAGAGTTAAAATGAACTGAAATAAGTATATTCTAATGGTTACAGAACTGGGAAGACCTAGGTTCAGGTCCACCCCAGCCAAAGTGTTAGAGCATAGTTGCAAATAAAACCCTAGCCACAAAGTTTAAAAAGAAAACAGCAGCAGAAGCAAACTAAGGAAGCAAAAGATGCTTCACCTGATAAATGAAAGCAGAATCCAACCAAATATTCCAGGTTATAGAATCTTGCTAATTAGATGCAAGCACAGAAAAAGCTGTTTTGCTATTTATGTTAACGATATGATATGGCGCAAATATCCCATGAATAAGCATGCTACTTATTTAGTACCACAAATATACTGAACACTAGCTTTGATAGCTATTTACAATGAAATTGTAATGTTTATGAATGTTCATGAAATACAAAACTGCATCAAAGTGGCAAGTGATGTTATTTGCATGAGATCAGTGACACAAAGTGCATGATTAATTAAGTCCTACAAAAATTAATGGCAAGCTGTAAGTAATATTGACCATTTACATTCATTCTTACAAAGAAAATATTTCATATATGATTTTTTTTGTAATAGCAGTATAGTCCTTATACTATACAAGTTTTGCAACTTACCAGAAACCTTTGACATTTAGGTAGTTGTGAAAGGTAATTAAAATTAATTGATTTGATTTTAATTTAATTAAAATGTGTTTTCTTCAAAATTTCATTAAACATTTATTATATATATACTGCTTTTGGTTTTTAACATATTACTGAGTTCGTTCTTAATATAATGCATGCTTTTATGAACTTATTGAAATGATACGGAATTGACCTGTGGGAAGACTGAAATTTTGAAAGGCAGTTGAGAAGTGTTTCACTAAAATAATAATGGTGAGGGGAAAGGCCTCATAATTCCGAGAATTAAGTCTGCCAATTTAATGTTACCGTTGCCGACTCCAAAATGCTGTGCCTAATATATGCTGTATTGTGTACTTCTCATATTCCCAGCATGGTGTCTTCGTAACGAAGGTGTGAGTTCAGTTCTCCTGGGATCATCCAATGCTGAGCAATTGATAGAAAATCTTGGTGCCATACAGGCAAGTACAAAGGCTTTCTTTGGGATTAGTTGTTGTTCAGTCGCTAAGTCATGTATGACTCTTTGTGACCCCATGGACTATAGTACACCAGGCCCCCTTGTTCTCTACTCCTCTCAGTTTGCCCAAATTCATGTTGAGTTATTGACATTATCTAACCATCTCATCTCCTGCCACCCTCTTCTCCTTTTGTCTTCCACCTTTCTCAACATCAGCGCCGTTTCCAATGAGTCCTCTCTACTCATTTGGTAGCAAAGTATTTGAGCCTCAAATTCTGTTGGATTGAACAAACCAAAAAAGAATGACATCGTATGGAGATTAAAGGCATTACAGAATTCAATTTTTCTTGGGTTCCTTTGCAATTAATCTGTTTCAAAATCACAGAGCAACACTAGTTAAAGTACATGTGTTTCTTTGCCTGCAGGTTCTTCCAAAGATGACAGCTCACATTGTGAATGAAATTGATAATATTTTGGGGAACAAACCTTTCTGCAAAAAGGACTACAGATCCTAATGTACTGCATGATTAGTCTGGACTGCATGGCTAAACAACAGCTCTGTACATAATAGTGTACTGAGTTGATACTATCCAGTTACAATTAAAAAAAATATTCTGCAATTGTAATTTAGTAGGTTCTCCAAGGTGGTATGTTCCACCAAAATTCAGTAATACATCTGATCTGTCTAAACTAAATTATCTTTACTGTGTTTAAAATATATCAAATCTTAAGAGTTTGGATTTAATCTTGACTCAGATCAAATTGACTCTAATGAAAGAATGAAAAATACAAAAAAAAAGTGGAAACATTCAGTTCACTGGGGTTTGTGTAGGATTTTCTTAAGAGTCTAACCCCTCTGAATCTTATTTTTCTTTCTTCCTGTTTATGCAGTGAAAATACAAAGAATCAAAGATTTCTAAGCCTTAGGTACTTGAAAATAAAAAGAAGGATGTATAGATATATTTTTTCAATAAATGAAAAGCCAGATACAGTTGAAAGCTTAGACAAATTCAGGGATTTAGATTCGTCAAGCTCTCTTAACAATAGGTAAGTTCAAAGTTTTGCCATTTGCATTTTTAAATAGAATTGATTTTTAGACAAATTGTTCAGTTTGAGTTTGGGCTGAAAGAAGGCTTTACTGTTTAAAGACAGAAAAAAAATGAGGATTTGGAGATTGGTATCTATGTCTATCATCCATTTTTTTAAAAATGTATCTGTTCCAGCCAAGCACTTGTAAGCAAGATTCAGACTGTAAACCTGCAGGCAGGACTAACTTGTTTTTATTGCTCATATATAAGCCATTCTGGCATTCTGAGAACTTTGCTTGAAGCACAATGCAAGAATGCTTTAAGAAAGAATGCTTGGAATTGCTGTACAATTCCATTGAAATAAGGTGGTTTTAATGTGATTTTGGCTGGATTGTAATGCATTGCTTTAAAAAAGCCAAGTTGCTTTCTGAAGTGTAAGTACTGAAGTAAACAGATACCATGGGGATGTTCACTGAAGAACACTTAGCCAGTGAAATTAAGAGAAAAATGATTGTTCCTACAGAAATGGAAATCGAAATGCTGTAATTAACTGCTCTTTTACTAAAATCTTTTTGGCAATGTCTAGGCAACTGTATAATAAATGTACATAGTGTGTAGAGCTGTATACTTTTCTGATAGCCATGTAGATGAAAGTACTTTATCACAGTTCAATGAAATCCTCAGATGTTTGTTTGCTCGGTTCCTTTCCTTCCCCCATTCCATTTGTAAATTGCATCTGTGATTGTTATTATTGAAGCATTAGACTAACAGGAGTAAGTGGTTGGATTTTTCAGTCATCCTGTTCATCTGAAGATTAAAAATGGCCAAGTATTAAACCAGACTAATGAATGCCAGGGCTGCATTCTAGAATTTGGGGTGCAGATACTGTGCGTGCATTTGCTGTGGCATATTAAAGGCTGCTATTTTTATTTGCACGCAATTATTCTGTTGCAGCCATGTGGCTTAAAGCCAGCAAAAGCAAACTGAAAAATGAGGGCACCATATGCTAAGAATCTGTACAAAAAAAGAAAAGACATGGGCATCCATGTGCATCAAAGGAGTCTCCTGTTCTGCCACATTTCCCAGGTTTTATTTACAGGTTTCCATGAAAGATACTTCAAATGGACAAAAAACATGTGATTTGCTTGGCAGATGTAAGGAAATAAATGGTATGAAATCTCTGGCCACAGCCTAGATTCTCATGCAGTCCTTCATTCAAGAACCCTTACCAATTGGTTAAGCTTTTAAGTCCAAAATTATCCTGGTACTTGAGGAGAGGCAACTACTGTTCGGGCTTCAATACTGTGTAATTTCAAGCTCTTAACCATGTTTGTATCTTTTTTTCTTCTGTATTTTGCTTTTGTTGGCTACAGATAACTTGGATCCGTCCTTTAACACAATGCAGAATGAACTCTACCAGGTGTTTTCATTTTGTGCGCACTACACCCCAGAAAAAGCCAGTTTTTCCATGGATTGTGATAGTCCACTTTGATAGCTAAGAACCCTTATTCTAACAGAATAAATGGCACTTAAGGGGTTTCTTAGGGTTTGCCCTTGACTAGAAAGTAACATTTTTCTATTCTGTGTGAAAATCATCCTGCAATGTCAGACTATTATAGGTTCTGATGGTGCAATCCTGTGCATTTTTACAATAAGTTTAAAAGATCCAAAATTGTATCTTGCTAAATATTGATAGGCCTGCAATTTATGATCAAGATCCAAACTACTCCAGTGCTTTAAAATGCTGAGTATCAACTATGCATTACATATTCCCCTTTTTCTGCTATTGAACATTATTAGTAATCTTATTTCAGGTTTCCTGCCATATAAATCAGTATATTTCCTTCTACAGTCGGAATCTTAATTTAGACAAGTTATCTGTATACAATACTCCAAAATATGTTCAGAGATCAAAGGCTTCCAGTTCCCTTTTGTACAAAAGTTATATGGTTTTGCACATTTATCCAACACCACTTGTGTGGTCCTGGTTGCAGAAATGTATTATATCTCTTTCCAACCTAGAACAGCATTGTCTGTTCATTTCAGTAGACACAATAGGCTCTAATGATGTTCTTTAACCAAGATATGTTGAGCTCCTGAAATGAAAAGACAACACTTCCATGATGTTTTTCTGGATTGGGGTAAAGAACACCTGCATATATATTGTTCTGAGGTTTCGAAGACACAATCTCTACATCCAGCATGTTAGTTTGAAATTTCATATGGAAATCCTGTGATCAAAGCAAGCTCCTAGGATTTTAAAAAATAGACCCACCCTTTTTAATATTTCTATTTCCTTCAGTATTCTATGTAAATGAATTCAATTGCTGTATACCAGGAATTGCTTTATACTTTAGCTTGGACATAATAAAGGCATTTTGTGCCCCAAATATATGACTGGATCTATTGATTTTTGAGCAGGAAAAGAAACTAAATCTCAGGATTGAGTGCTATTTCAATGCTGTTTTGTTCTTTTTTTTTTTTTTTTTCATTCAGCAATAGCAATATACTGCCCCATAACGCTTTACAGCACCCTCTGGGCAGTTCGCAAGGTCAGCATATTGCCCCTAACAATCTGGGTTCTTCTATTAGCGACCTTGGAAGGATTGAAGCCTGAGTCAACTTTGAATCTATCAGGATTGAACTCCAGGCTATGAGCAGAATTAGCCTGCAATACTGCATTCTAACCACTACACCATCAGGGCTAAGAGAGTGTATGTTGCAAAATAAAAAATCTGCAAAAATCTGGTATCAGCATTTAAGTCTAGAATTATCTTTATCACAAACTTGCGCATACAATCACTGTTTTCAGCAAAGTTTTTTTTTAATAACAATGTTAACAAAAACCCCCAAAACAGAAGTTTAGAATTTTGAAACAGAAGTTTCAAAAATTCCAGCTCTAGTTGAACTTCTCAGATGATACAGCTGGATCTCTATAGAGATCCTCCCAAATGGTCAGAAGTTTTTTGAATAAGCACATTGCAAGCCTAAATTAGAATGCCTCATCTTCGTGGTATTATTTTATAACAAAACTGCTCCCCATTCTCATCCCATCAAAAAAGCCAATGTACAGAAAATGGCAAATCCATCTTCTTCTGATTGGGCAAGACAGAGATGAATTCATGTACCCAAACAATTCTATCTACTTTGAGCCTGTAGATAATAAAGCAATCAGTCCAGATGAAACACTGATGGAGAGGATGTAATTTCTGAAAAAGCAGTCAAGGAAAATGTTAGCAAGATAGCAATAGCACTTAGACTTATACACTGCTTCACAGTGCTTTACAGCCTTCTCTAAGTGGTTTAGAGTCAGCATATTGCCCTCAACAATTTGGGTCCTCATTTTACCCACCTCAGAAGGATGGAAGGCTAAGTCAACCTTGAGCCTGGTGAGATTTTAATTGCCAAATTGCAGGCAGCCAGCAGTCAGCAGAAATAGCCTGCAATACTGCACTCTAATCACTGCGCCACCACGGCTCATGGAATATATCTCCCAGGATTTCTTACTGCAAATAAATGTCTTGCAAAAAACAGCTCCCAAGTAGACGCAAATATTTGAATTCTACTATCCGATATCAAACGCAAAAAATCAAGGCACTTGGGAACCATCAACAATTCCCTTTGGCAGTGAGTTGGCACCTCATCAAATAATCACCCATGTAGGCCACTTAATTCAATCTTCTGCCTTGCATAGGAATCAAAATGAACAAAAAAGAAATTGTTGCCCAGCCTATGCTTGAAAACTTCCAATGAAAGTCTGCCCACCACCCTTATGTGTAATTAATTCCAGGACTCTTCCTGCAACTTAAAATCCATTATTCAGTATACTGCATTACAGACTGGGAGAAAAAAGCACTTCACTTTTCTCTATGTGACAATGTGACATCCTCTTCAAGTTCTAACGTGTTTCCCCAAAAATAAGACCTCCCCCGAAAATAAACCCCCCCAAAAAGCCCTCCCCTGAAAATAAGCCCTCCCCGAAAATATTTAAACGCTCAGCTGGTAACCACCATTTCCTCTGATTAGGGTTAGGGAGACAGAGCTGGAAATCGGGTAAGACGGCAAGAGGAGGCCTGTCTTTCTCCATGCGCCCCAAAATAATAAGACCTCCCAGAAAATAAGGCCAAGCACTTATTTCAGGGTTCCAAAAAATATAAGATGGGCTCTTATTTTCGGGGAAACACGGTATGTTCCCAACTCTGGTTCGATATAGAATGTTTTGAATTTAAAAATAAATTGATCAGGGAATTTAAGTTATGTAAAAAAAAAAATACCCAGTGGCGCATCCCATCCAAGTTCTATGTGGCTTCCTTTCATTTAAAGATTACAATTATATTTTTCCCCTCATTGCATTTGCTAAAGGCACCCAGTTCCTTCACTCTCTTTTTACAGGGCTTTAGCTTCTAGTTCCCTGATCACTTTCAAGTATCTATTATGAATCCTTAAATTCTGGAGTTTAGAATTCATCGTAATACTCAAGGTGCACGATAACCAGAGAAAATAAAGGAATGGCTACTTCTTGTGACTGAGAAATTATATTCCTACTGAAGTAGCCCAACATTACATTACACTACATTTGTTTGACTGATATGCAATCCATCTTATCTAGAAGTGACTTTTTGAAGCCAAATAATTCGTTTAGCCACATTAACCTGCAATCCATTATTGTTCCAGATTAATGTTTTCACAAATACTACCACCAAATCAGGAACCCCTTCCTATACTTATCCTCTTATTTTAGACTCCTCACTTTAGTACTTGACATTGTTAAATTCCATTATTTTACCTTTAGCCAATTGCTTTAATTTATTAGGATAATTTTGAATATTGATTAGAGTAATAACTATCAGACTCAATTCTGTTCATTTGTAGATTTCAGTAAGCATTCCTTCCTTCTAATTCCTCTTTCCACTTAATTGATGCTGGCTATAAAAAGACAAAAAAGTGGCAAAAAAAATTATAAGATAACAACTTATGTCTGTAATGGGGAGAATTAGAAGTGATGCTACTAATTCTATTAAATAATACCTCAATGCTCTCTACATGTGCTTTTCGTATTTACAATTTAAAGAGCTGCACAGTTGAAAAAAAATGTTTTGGCCAGTGAATCTGACTCCTGACTCACTGAAGGAGTCCACTGGTGAACTACAGAGATTTTTCATTTGCCTTTTTGATAAGAGTGAATCTTAGCATGTTAATTACAACTTAATCACTCCTTCCCATATCTGAATTATATAGATTACTGGTTCGAAACCATTTATTTGTATAAATGACTCAAAAAGCTATTTGACCTATGTTTTGTTGAAAGAGGATACACGGTGGGGTTGAAGTTCTTCAACACAAAAAAGGAAGCAACAATTATTAGGATGAGGAAGAGGGTGTTATTGTAAAAGATAGAGAAGGTTGTTGCTTCATAGTCTGCCACTTCATTCTTCTTCCACAAAATTCTGCAAAGGAAAAAAAAATATTTATCTTGATGTACATAGTAGCACTTTGAAACTGACGAAACAATTTTTCTCCAAATTGCAATTTTTCTAAAAAAACATATTTTTTCACTAAGTGATTTTTATCATATCGATTTTTCTGTGGTTTTTAAGTTTCTAAAACTGATTATTACAAAATTATTTCTCCAAATCTGACACCTACACTCAATGAAATGCAATTTCTCCTACTACATTTTTCTTTCTTTTTTTTTTTCCTATTGAATTTATATACCGCCCTACTCCCAAAGGACTCAGGATGGTGAACAGTCATAGAATAAAACATATAAATACAAAATTTAAAATAAAATAAAACGAATTAAATAATTTGGCTGAACAAATTTAAAACCCGAATACTTTAAAAACAAATTTAAAATTTCCATTTTAAAAGGGGAAAGACTTAGGTCAGGCCAGCTTGATGAAATAAGAAAGTCTTGAGCACGCGACGGAAGGTATGCAGATCCGAGATCCTCCGTATCTCCGGGGGGAGCTCGTTCCAGATAGTAGGTGTCCCCACAGAGAAGGTTCTCCCCCTGGGGGCCGCCAGTCGACATTGTTTGGCCGATGGCACCCGGAGGAGCCCCTCTCTATGGGAGCGTACTACTACATTGTGTTTACCACCAGCAGACTGATTAAAGTTGGCAAGCATCAGAGACCATTTTTCAAATCAGGTCTTAAAGAGGATTTGGTTTCTTGCCAACTAAGTCCCCGGCCATCTTTCAAACAAGCATGTATTACCTTAGTTTTTTGAAATAAAATAATCTGCAGCTTATTTGTGAAAGGCAGTGATTATTCAAGTGACAAGGAATATCAAAAAAATTGAAAACTAAGCCTTAAAAAAAAGTTTTCAAAACCATTTCTAATGCACATTACATAAAATGGTGAATGACAAATTCCAGATTAAAAACTATCAAGAAACACCTTTAATTTAAGACAATAAGATTTAGACTACCAAAAGGGACAATTAGTTAGTGAATAAGTCCAGACATACTCATTGCTTCATTAAAAAAAAAAATCAGCAAAGTATCCACCTGTGTTTTGCAGTTCCAAAATGCCCATTCATTGATTAACGCTTAGTTTTAACAGGCATCCCTTCTCCTTCCACTGCTTCATTAAGGAGCCTCAAATTAGCAAGCATAAAGTTTGCAACTCCAAATCAAATAAGCTACAAAATGGTGAGAATCAGCAAGTTGATCCCCAATGAAACCTCCAGCTTTAGAACTCTATTTGAGACTAAAGGAATTCAATTACTGAGCAAGTAACATTGTATGATTGGATAATGGCAGAACATTACCTCTCATCCTTCTCCTTTCGTGACATCTTCCTGTTATCTGCTTCGGAAAGCTTGCGGGTCACTTCTTTGGAAACAGCATCTTCCCGCTTCTGGGCTACCCTAAAAAAAGGAAAGCATTGACATCCCACCTTTTTATTAAAGCAGTCAAATAATATAACCATTTACTATCAATTTCATACTGCAGGGTTTGAATGCTTACAGCGCCCAGCCCAAGCAACCCCCCCTCCCATCCAGTAGCCAAAGAAAGTCTGTTGTAACCATGTGACTGGACATTTCCCTATGGACCTTGGAGACCAAACCACTTTTGAAAAATACCGTATTTTTTGGAGTATAAAATGCACCGGACTATAAGACGCACCTTAGTTTTTGGGGAGGAAAATAAGAAAAAAGCTGATTGACAGGTGGTCGGCCTCCCAGAATACCCCCAATAAGCTGTTCCCAGAGGTGAATTTTAGCAACAGGTTCCTTGGTTATGTGCTCTGTGCCTTGGCTTTTTTTGCTTTTTTTTCTGCCTCTGAAACTTTTGAAATTCCATTTCAGAAAAAACTTTTTTTCCTGCCTCTGAAAGCCTCCGAAACAGAGCTTCAGGAAAAAAAGCCTCTAAAGCTCTGTTTGGGGGCTTCTTTTCTGAAGCTTCTTTTCTGATGCTTTTTTCAGCCTCTGAAACCTCTGTTTGAGAAGCTGGGCAGGGCTATATTCGGATTGTCACCCTCTTTTTTGGGGGAAAAAGGTGCATCTTATACTCCGAAAAATACAGTACTTCCTGTAGCTCCCATCCACTAAAGATTACCCCTCTCTATACAATCAACAAAATTATCTCCATGGGTGAACTTGATAATGAACATGAGAGTCAGTTTAAGGTACCAGGCTTAGTAATGTCATTAAAGAACTATCAATTGATCAGTTCTGTTTCACACAGATCCAGACAGTGTTCCTGGGATCATAAAAAAGTAAGAAAAGCATGTAAACTAGTAGCGGACAATTACTGGAAACATTTGACTTTAGTGGGTTCCATCAAACAAATTTAGATCGAAGTGGATGCATTTTTAATACAAAGCTGAAAATGAAGGACATTATTCTAGTTGGCTATTAGTCATGTGCATTTTCCAATAAATTTTAAAATATTAAAATAATAGCTATAGAAAATGTTCATTCTTCATTAAAAAAAGCATTCAGATCAATGGTATATTCATTTCCGTTATTCAGGGACAATCACATGAAAGATTTCAGTTAAAGTTGCAATTTTGTAACTGCATCAAACACTGTGATTGCTATTGAAATGCATTAATAATCAATATACAAAGCCTATTTCTCTATTGAAAATTAAATACTGTAAAGCTTTGCATTCTAGTGGCTGAGAGTTGTCAGTAAATCTGTTACTGGCAGCTTCAGAAACCTTTCAAAATGCAAGGTACTCGTGGCGCCCACGTGACACCCTTCCTGCGCGAGCTGCACTGGCTCCCAGTGGTCTTCCGGGTGCGATTCAAGGTGTTGGTTACCACCTTTAAAGCGCTCCATGGCATAGGACCCGGGTACCTTCGAGACCGACTTCTGCCACCAATAGCCTCCCACCGACCAGTCCGCTCCCACAGAGAGGGTCTCCTCAGGGTGCCATCGGCCAAGTTATGTCGGCTGGCGACACCCAGGGGGAGGGCCTTCTCTGTGGGAGCCCCAGCCCTGTGGAATGAACTGCCCCCGGAAATATGTAAGATCTCCGACCTCCGGGTGTTTCGCTGTGCTCTGAAGACCCTGTTTTGTTTTGTTTTGTTTTTTAATTTGATTTATATGCCGCCCTTCTCCGGAGACTCAGGGCGGCTTACAGTGCATTAAGCAATAGCCTTCATACTTTTGTATATTTATACAAAGTCAGCTTATTGCCCCCACAAACTGGGTCCTCATTTAACCTACCTTAGAAAGGATGGAAGGCTGAGTCAACCTTGAGCCTTGGAGAGATTCGAACCAGCAGTAAATTGCAGGCAGCTGTGTTAATAACAGGGTGCTTTAAACCACTGTAGTACCAAGGCTCTTGTTCCGCCAGGCCGGGCTATTAACATAACGTTTTAAATTGGGGTATTTTAAATTTCTGGGATTTTAATTGGAGCCTAATTATTTAATGATTTTAAATTTTAATTATTGTTTTGTTTCTGTGTTTTTAAATAGGCTGTACACCGCCCTGAGTCCTTCGGGAGAAGGGCGGTATAGAAATAAAATTATTTATTTATTTATTTATTTATTAAAATATTTATAATTGAATATGCCATGGCGGATTTGAAATGGTTTTTAACGATACAGCTGGATAAAACTGAAAGAATATTTTAATTTAGTACATTTTTAGAGAAACAGTTTTACTACCTACTTGTGCTTAAGAACAAACTTCACATTCTTGTAAGCAAAAGCAACCAAATAGGTGCTGACAAGGGTCATTACAGTGTAGAGTACTGCAGACTGAAAGAGGTCCATGTGCCAGATCCGCCAGTAAAGCCCTACGGTGAAAAAATGTAAACATAATTATGACTTTATTATTAGCATGCACAATACATTTTGCTGGCTTGCTATAATAAAACAGGTACAAGTAGTCCTTGTTTGGCAACCATAATTGGAATTGGCAACTTGGTCATTAAGCAAAGCAGTCACTAAGTGAAACCACCAATCTGCTAATGATCTTACTTCAGCTTTTCTTTGCTTTACAGACCTGAGGAGGTTTTAAATGCAAGGGCAAGTCATAAAGATTTGTTTTAGAAATACCCCCTCACACAATTTCAGTTATTATATGTAGTCCTCAGCTTATAAGCATTCATTTAGCAACAGTTCAAAGTTACAACAGCACTGAAAAAAAACAATGTGCAGCTGGTCCTCGCATTTACGACCATCACATCATAACCATGATCATGTGATCAAAATTTGTGAACTTGGCAACCAGCATGTATTTATGATGGTACAGCATCCCAAAGGCATATGATTGCCATCTGGCAACCATCCCAGCCAACATCTGATGAGCAAATTCAATGGGGGAACTTGCATTTCGGTAATGACTGTGATTCATTTAACAAATGCAGTGATTCATTTAACAACCATGGCAAAACAAAAGATAACATCTAGTGCAACTCATTTAACAACCACCTTGCTTAGCAACAGTTCTAATCACTACCTGTACAACCTCCTAAATCACTACTTCAGACTGACTTAAGAAAAAACACTGCCTATAAGTAAATACACGCAATTTGTATGAACATATCTTTATGAACAAAGGGAGACAAAGGCATTCTTGAATTCAGCTTAAGAATTCAGTGCCGTTTTCTTGGCAGACAGTAATTTGCCATTGTCTATTTTTGGCTTCTAAGCACAGGTAGTCCTCAACTTACAACAGTTCATTTAGTGACCGTTCAAAGTCATACGAAACTGGAAAATGTGACACTATGACCGTTTTTCACAGTTACGACCTTTGCAGCATCCCCATGATCATGTGATCAAAATTCAGACGCTTGGCAACTGGTTCATATTTAAGACTGTTGCTGTGTCCCATGGTCATGTGATCCCCTTTTGCGACCGTCTGACAAGCAAAGTCAATGGGGAAGCCAGATTCACTTAACAATCAGGTTACTAACTTATCAACTGCAGTGATTCACTTAATAACTGTAGCAAGAAAGGTTGTAAAAAGGAGGTAACATTTTATCCCATGGCTTAACAAATGTCTCACTTAACACCAGAAATTTTGGCCTCAACTGTGGTCGTTAAGTTGAGGACTACCTGTAATATTTAGTTATTAAATGATAAATAGTAATAGGGTAATAATACTACATCCTACAAAGTCCTTCCATTAGGCTACCTTTCATTCTAAAGCAGAGCTGCTGGGATTGAAATTCTAAAGCAAGCCTCCAGACAATGCAGACTCATTTGCTTGTTGCTTACTTGCTTGTTGCAGACTCATTTGCTTGTTGCTTATATCCTTACGATTTATATTGATATTGTTTCCTAGTATGATTTGATTGCTTATTCTACAGTATGACTATCACTGGGTGTTGTGGCTTGTGATTCTTGACAAGTTGTCTTTTTATGTACACTGAGAGCATAGGCACCAAAGACAAATTCCTTGTGTGTCCAATCACACTTGGCCAAGAAAGAATTCTATTCTAGTTCCTGACCTGACCTTCATTATTAATATTTGAGGAGCAGAACCTGCAAGAGACTTTAAAAGCCAGAAGCACCCAAAACAGGAAAGGTGCAAGTTTCCCTTAGCTGTTTTATTTGGGGGTGGGGGTGGGGGGGCAACTTTTCTCCCAGTTCATTCTGCCTAGAAATGTTGAGTTGGAGCTCCCCCCTCCCCCCCGCCCGACCAGCTGTGCTAAAAGGAATATTTCCTCCACGTGGAGGCTCTTCTGGCTTTCCCAGATGTACTTCCCACGATTTATACTGATACTGTTTCCTGATTGCTTATTTGTACCCTATGACTATCCTTAAGTGTTGTACCTTATGATTCTTGACGAATGTATTTTTTCTTTTATGTACACTGAGAGCATAGGCACCAAAGACAAATTCCTTGTGTGTCCAATCACACTTGGCCAACAAAGAATTCAATTCAATTCAACAATTCAATTCAATTCAATTCAGTTCAATTCAGTTCAATTCAATTCAACAATTCAATTCAATTTTCTATTCAGTCCTAGTCCAATCTAATCTAATTATGTGAGACGGGCAGACATGGCACCGGTGCAGCGGTCTTCAGGTCGCCCCAAGAGGTGTCAAGCCTCTTACTGAATGTCTGCCCGCAGGAGGCAAGGAAATGGGGGGGGGGACGAATACCCAGCGCCTTTCTCCCCCTACTCACATATCGGGATAGCCGAGACGATGAAGGCGTTGCCGAAGAACAGCGCCGAGGACTTGGCCGAGAGGTTGCGGCTGAAATCTTGCAGGAGCAGCTCCTCTTCCGACTGCTGACGAGCCCCGCCGCTACTGCCCTTGGGAGCCATCGCTGCTGTCGCCGCGGCTTTCCGAACAAGAAGCGAAACCCAAAAGACGGAACGGCGCTGATCCCTCTCCCCGCGGCCACCGTACTCGCCAGCAAGCGGACACGCCGCACAGAGCGAAGAGGCGGGGCTTCTTCCGGCTGACAGCCGCCCCGCTGGAGAGTACTTCCGATGTCACGCCTCGTTGGCGGGTAGTTCAGCAGCTTTTTTTTTTTCTTTAGAGGCTTTTTTTTCCCACCTTCAAAAGTTCCGCTTCGGTTAGGGAAAAAACCAGAAATATGTGTGTGTGTGAGGGGGGGGAAACTCTCTGTAGAATATTTATGGAGATATATGGAAGAACCCCCTTTGGCCAAGTTAATAAAACTTCCGGGTCGTCAAGTCCTTGCTGACGTGTCTTAGGATTCCGTTGTGAAGGCGGAGGCGGAGCTTCGGGAGCGCGGCGCGGATGTGGCAAGATGCCGGTTCGAATCCCGCCCTGAGCCGCCACGTGGGAATAACCGCGAGTTTTCAGTGCTCCGCCTGTGGGAGCTGCTTGGAACAAGCTGGCCTTGCGTTACCCTTCAAGTTGTTTAGCACAGAGGAGGGCGGCCTTCTGGAGTCTCTTGGCCGTAAAGGCTAAAACCCTTCTATGCCAGAGGTGGGCAAATGTGGCCCTTTTACAACCTGTGGACTTCAACTCCCAGAATTCCTTGGCTGAGACAGCTTGGCTGAGACAGCTTGGCTGTCTCAGGAATTCTGGGAGTTGAAGTCCACAGGTTGTAAAAGGGCCACATTTGCCCACCCCTGGTCTATGCCTCTCTTGCTGTCGAAAAAGCCGGTATGCTGATGGCGCTGGGATGCAGGAAGGAAGGAAGGAAGGAAGGAAGGAAGGGGATGATTCAGAAAAGTATCTTTCCGAAGAGGTACGCCCTGGGTTTGGAAACGGTTGCTCATATTCGGAACCGGGCGGGAGGGGATTGGCAATAAAAGGCTTCCCTCGCCCAGAACAAGCACCTTTCCAAGGAATTATTTATTTACTATGGCAATTAAATTGTTGTTTCAGCAGAGAAAGGAAGATACTTAGGGACGATTCACATCCTGGTCAGTGTCTATTCTCACTTTTACCAGAAGACAAAAAGCATAGCCAGCCGGACAAATAGGTTTAAAAATAGCTTTTATCCATGATCCTAAATACAACTGAGATCACTCTCCATGCATACATGGAAACATATGACTGGTTTCTCCCTAATTACTTGTATAAGGACCACTTTCTATATTATTCATGTTGTCCTGTTTTTTTGTTATGGATTGCACCAATAGAGGCTAAATCAATTTCATTGTATATATGTACAATGATAATAAAGGTTATTGTTATATCTCCCTTCTCCCCCCACCCCCTCTTTTCAGGAGCTCAAAATGGCTCACATAAGATTCCCTTCTCACGTTTCTCCCCATAAGCACAATACAAAGCTGTGTGAGGCACATTGGTAACAAGTAGTTTGCTTATCTGAATAAATACATTTTTAAAAGTGTGTCAATGCTGAGACACACACACACACACACACACACACACACACTGTTTTTACAAAAAACTATTATCTGTAAGGACAGGGCTGACTGGGCTCTAATGCAAGAGTACGGTCAGGAAGTTCTTCCTTTCCGTGAAAATGGCTTTCCGTTTGATGTTTCGTTAAAACAGAGTTAAAAGTGGCGTATTTCTTGGCGAACCATTGGAATTACTATTGGGTAGGTTGTGTGTGTGTGTGAGAGAGAGAGAGAATGAATGGATGAATGAATGAATGAATCTCAATTTAGTAAGTGTGAAGATTGGGTATTACTACAGTCAAAAATGGTAACCCTAGGATACCTAATTTCAATTAAAACTCCAGCTTTTGGGAGGGAGGACTGCAAGAAAAGGGATTTTTGAGATATGGGTGGAAGGAAGGGGCAGAGGGAAGCTTGGAGTCCTAGCCCTAGGAAAACTCATGCAAGACATACATTTTCTTCCATTGGATAATTGAATGTCCAGTTGAAGGTGCAGTGGAATAGTTGAACCCATCAGCTGGAGATGTCAGACCTCCAGTCCCAGAAATCCTCTGTGTTTTCACACCTGACTCTGTGCCTCCTGGTTTGGAGTAGCAGCTTGGGTAGTTCTCACTGCGACAGACTCTGTATCTACCAGGGGCATTTCATGAGGCATCCTCGCTGTAATCCTAGGTTGTAAGAGAAGTCTCATAACTCGTGCTGGTTATTACCTTTAAAGCCCTGCATGATTTGAGGCCAGATTATTTGAAGGGCTATCTTCTCCCAATAGTTTCTACCCATCCAATTTGGTTTTGTACGTTGAGGATGCTGCAGGTCCCGTCAGCCAAGGAATGTCTGCTGGCATTCCAGGATGCCCATCGGGAAGGCATGTCCGTGGGGATCAGGAGGCATGCATTGTAGGCAGTAACTCTTGCCCTCTGGAACATTCTTCCATCAGAGCTCAGGATAGCCCCCACCTTGTTGGCCTTTTGTAAGGCTCTAAAGCCTGAATCCTGGGAGTACTAGAGGGAGCCTGTTACCTGGTTGCACTGTTAATTTTTATGTAATTATGATCATCCTCAGTTGCCTATATGTATAACTTGTAATGGTTTTGTTATATTGTTTGCTATCCAGAATCAATTGGATTGAGATGGGCAGCTATATTTGAGTATTGAATAAATAAATAAACACAAACTTGTGCTGTCTTTGTGTTGATAAAATTTAAAAGAAAAATTCTATAGCACCACCTTCTGGTCATATAGCATTTAGGTATGTGACTGTTTCACTTTTGTTTAATTGAGTCTTAAGTTTCATTAGATCTTCAATCAGAATAGAGCTGGAAGGGACCTTGGAGGTCTTCTAGCCCAATCCCCTGCTCAAGCAGGAAACCCTATACAATTTCAGACAAGTGACTGTCCAGTCTCTTCTTAGAAAGCTCCAGTGATGAAGCACCCACAACTTCTGAAGGCAAGCTGTTCCACTGGTTAATTGTCCTCACTGTTAGGAAGTTTCCCCTTAATTCCAGGTTGTTTCTCTCCTTGATTAGTTTCCATTATTTCTTGTCCTGCCCTCTGGTGCTTTGGAAAATAAGTTGACCCCCTCCTCTTTGTGGCAGCCTCTCAAATACTGGAATACTCCTATCATGTCTCCCCTAGTCCTTCTTTTCTCTAGACAATCCAAATCCTGCAACTATTCTTCATATGTTTTAGTCTCTAGGCATTTAATTATTTTAGTTGGTCTTCTTTGCATTTTTTCCAAAGTCTCAACATCATTTTGTAATGTAACCAAAACTGGATGCAGTATTCCAAGCGTGGCCTTACTAAGTCTTTATAAAATGGTACTAATACTTCACGTGATTTTGATTCTCTGCCTCTGATTATGCAACCAATGATTGTACTAGCTTTTGGTTTGGATCCTGCCGTACATTACTGGCTCATATTTAAGTGATTGTCCGGTAGGACACCGAGATCCCTCTCACAGTTACTGTTTTTGAGCCACCTAATCTGTACTTGTACCTTTGGTTTTTCCTGCCTAAGTATAAAACCTTGCTTTTCTTCACATTTTGTTGGATAGGGCCCATTGTCAACTGTGTCAAGATCTTTTTGGATTCTGAGCTTGTATTCTAGGGTGTTGGCTGGACCTAAGAACCTTGTGGTTCCCCTCTTCTTACTTCCTTCTAAGTATATGTAATACCATTAAGGACTTCCTGCTGAGTACGGTTTGTTAGCCAGTTACAAATCCATCTGGTGGTGATGCTGTCTATCCCACATTTTTCTAGCTTGCCAAGAAATAGGTTGTGGTCTACTTTGTCGAATGCCTTGCTGAAATCTAAGTATACTATGTCTACAAATTTAGTCACTTTGTCAAAAGAATGAAATGATTGGTTTGGCATGGTCTGTTTTTAACAAACCTGTGTTGGCTTTCCCTGTGTTTTCCCGAAAATAAGACCCTGTTTTATATTTTTTTGAACTCTGAAATAAGCGCTTGGCCTTATTGCCATGCGCTCAAAAACCCGATTGGCCTTATTATTAGGGAATGTCTTATTTTGGGGAAAACAGGGTAGTTATAACTTTATTTGCTTCTAGACGTTTGCAGATCTGGTTTTTTGTTATCTTTTCCCGTATTGATGTTAGGCTGATTGATCTGTAGTTTCTTGGGTCTGGTTCTCCCTTCCCCCTGCCTTTTTTTTTTTTTTAAAGATGGGAACCACATTAGCTCTTTTCCAGTCCTCATGTAATTCCCTGGTGTTCTAGGATTTTTGAAATATATGGTACAATGGTTCTGAGATAATATCTGCCAACCATTTTCTTCCTTATTTTAATTTTTATTCCTAGTCTGTCTTTTACAGTTACGTTTTTGGTAGGTTGGGCTATAGTTTATTTGGGTTTTTTTTGCATGAAGACTGATGCAAAGAATGAGTTAAGTAGTTCTGCTTCCTGTCTGCTGCCTGTTACTTCCTTGCCATCTTCACTCTTTAGTGGACCTACTTGACTTTTTGATATTTATATGTTCCTTGACTTTTACTTGTTATTTATATGTTGAAAGAAACTATTTTATTATTATCTTTGATTTTTGTTGCAAATCTTTGTTCATTCTGAGCCTTTTCTTTACTGACTTCGTCTTTGCAGATTCGGGCTATCTGCTGATATTCTGCCCTAGTTATGTGTCCCTCTTTCCATTTTTTGTTCTTGTTCTTTTTGTCTTTTAGTTTATTAGATATTTGTGCAACCATGCTGGTTTCTTCTTGGATTTCTTGCTTTTCTTTTTCAGTGCTATTGTGCTGGACTAGGCTCTTAATAATCATATTTTTCAGAGTTTCCCACGCTTCTTGAGTTGTTTTCCCTTTTAGGATTTCCATCTATGGGATCTTTCTTAGGCTCACTCTGAATTCGTTAAAATAAGCTCTTTTAAAGTTTAAGACACTGGTTGGATTATGTTCTATTGCTTGTGTTTGCATCATATTGAATTCCAATATGATGTGGTCATTCTCGCCCAAAGGTCTAGCAAGTTCAACTCCCTTATCACTTCTTGTAGTGATAATATCACATAATACCATTAAGTGGTAGTATCTCTTCATAACTGTAGAATTTACAACTATCATCTTTTTGAGAGTTAAACCAATTTCACAGAGGAAAAACAAACTTAAAACTCTATATAAACTCTAAATATTAAACTGCAAATAATCAGTGTTGGAAAAGATAAATTACAGCGTTGGAAAAGATAAATTACAAAACTGTCCCAGTCCAGAGATACAATTGCAAGTAGATGAAACAAAATAGATCAAGCAGAACTAAAAAGAAAAATTATAAGAATGGACCAAGACATGACATTGTCCACTACAAATAAAAGGAAGGTACCCAGAAAGAGACTAGAATGAGATTCAAAATAGTCCAGATTTTCTGAAGATTCTTAATAAATAAAGCACACTCTGAAGTTTGGTTCATCCAATTCTCTTATTCAGAGATTTAAATGACTGCATCACATAGAACATATGTATAGTGCTGTTTCTAACTAAAACATTTACCCATTTCTACAAAATGTAGAGAACTTCAAATTTTCCTTTTCATTCAGTTATCCTTTTTGTCTCCTTGGATGTTCCAATCCTAAACTAGGCTTGCCATAGCCAGAGGGTGTTCAAAGGCAAGGACAAAGTGTATTATATCTTTTTAAAAATAAATCAGTTGAATTATAGTATTGTCTGTTATTTAGGTTCAGCTCAGCATTTCTAGGAAATGTCAACGGTCCACCACTCTCTATGTAGTCTTACATGCCACAAGTTCCTTGGGACTTCATTTTCACATATTCCCAAAGACCTGTCAAGCATACTAGAATGATGACTCTTGTGGTAGGAGTTAAAACAAAGCAGTGCCCATCTGAATGGAAGACATCAGGCACTTCCTCAAATCTTGTTACTGACCCTCCCTCTGAAAGCCCACAGAGTGAAATATCCATGTGAAAACACTATTGACAGGTTTTTTCTGTTTTCCACAATGCCA